>NC_056747.1:1196796916-1197129416 GCF_019279795.1 Protopterus annectens | reverse complement strand
GATTTGCCTGTTGAGACTAATAAGGAATTTTTTTCTCTGTTGTGCACCCTCCCACTTACTTCTAGACAGGAATTTCTTACTTCTGTTGTATAATCTGTTTATGGCAGGGGTCCACCAGGGTGACTTGTTTTTCCATCTAGACCTGGGTTTAGCTTGGTCAGGTACTGACGTTTCTCTGTAGTTGTTTAAGTGGTTGTACAGTGTATTTGTGTATGCTTCGTATAGGCTTTCATGTTTTCAGGGTTAGGGAGAGCTTTAAAATTGCCTATGCTTCTTAATAGAAAGTAAAACCAAAAAAACAAAACTAAAAGAAATCAAGCTGCTTTAATAAAATCCAAGGACAATTCCACAGTAAATAATTCCAGTAAACGCTTTCATCTGTAATAAGACTTCTTCAGACTGGAAATTAACATTCAAAAACACACATTTAAATACTTTAAAAATCACATGACCGCATACTTAGTGTTTTAACTCTTTACGTTTCAGATGCATAATAAGATCTTCTCTATTGTTCAGACCAGGGGGTAGCAAGCATTAAGTCTAACCTGCCAACTATATTCCAAACACCCCAAGTCATCTTCTGGATTAAATGAATTTTTCTACATTTTTTAAACTGTCCAGTACAAGGAATTTAAAGTTAACTTTGCATGAACCATGTTTGTAATGCTTTTCCAGGGCATTCCTTTCATCCCCAATAGAAACTGCATATTTATGTTCATATATTCTTTTGTACAATTCTCTTGTTCTTCCTACATAAAAAGATTTACATTCTAAGCCAAAAGTGGCATAAATTACATACTTAGATTTGCATGAAAAGACCCATTTGACAGTTATTTTAACATCATTCAAAGTGCATTCTGTTTTTTCCATGAATAAATAGTTACACATATTGCAGTTGTAACACTTAACCATTCCATTTCTAACTTTCGGTATAGTCACCTTACTTTGAAAGAAGTTTTTGAAACTTTTGCCTCTTTTTTGGGTAAAGAGAGGCATATGCCCTATAGTTTCTAGTAACTCAGTTTGTCCCCCAAACAATTTCCAATTATTTATTATTTCTTTTATTCTCCCCGAGTCCAAACTATTCACAATAGACATTCTCACTTTATTTTCATTTTTATTTGCTCTACCGTCTTCTGTTTCTTGCACCTCACTGAGTTTTAACATTAGCTCTAATATCTGTGACTAATGTTTTAGGATAACCTCTTTGATCAAGTTTTTCACAAAAATTGTCACTTTCTATACCAAAATCTTTTTCCTTTTCTGTCAGGTCACTAATCCTTAACAACTGTCCTTTTACTATATTTTCTGTGGTCTTTTTGGGGTGCATGCTACTATAATGTAAGTACATATTATTTTGAACCTCTTTTTTAAAAAGTTTTGTTCCTAATTTGGTCTTGTCCTTAAAGATGGTTACATCCAAGAAATTTATTGTTGTTAAATTAAATTGGCAGGTACATTCCAAAAAAGTACACACAGTGTTGAAGTATGTCTTAAATTCACATAAGTCCTCTTCCATTCCTCTCCAAATTAAGAAAACATTGTTAATAAAATGCCACAATATTATTTTGGTACTTACTATGTAATATAAGAGTGGTTTCCCACCCATACATATACAGATTGGCATAGCTGGGGTCCATTGCTGCCCCCATTGCCACTCCATTTGTTTGATGAAAAAAAATCACTATTAAATGAGAAGAAATTATAATTAAGAATAATATTAATACAATAATTTGCTTGCTACCCCCCTGGGCTGAACAATAGAGAAGATTTTATTATATATCTGAAACGTAAAGGGTTAAAAGACTAAGTATGTGGTCATGTGATTTTTAAAGTGTTTAAATGTGTGTGTGTTAACTTCTAGTCTGAAGAAGTCTTATTAAAGATGAAAGCGCTTACTGGAATTATTTACTGTGGAATTGTCCTTGGATTTTATTGAAGCAGCTTAATTTCCTTTGGTTTTGTTTTTTGTTTTTGGACTTCAGTCTTAACCAGCTTTTAGCTTACTGTTTGATTACTGCACCTCTTAATAGAAACTAATCTGATGCATACTGTCAAAGTTGCGGATTCCATCTCTACCAGTAGACCAGTTACCAGTGGTATACCACAAGGATCTGTGCTGGGCCCTCTACTGTTTGGAATCTGTTTCTCAGAAGTCCAGGCAAAGTAAAAGGCCTGTTGCTTACCACGTTTGCTGATGATTGCAAACTGGGTGCAACCATTTGAGTCCCCAAATGATCTTAACATATTACAAAAGGGGCTAACACAGACAAATGATTGCTGCCAAAGCCACAGACTAAAACTAAACACAAAAAGTGCATTATTATGCCCTTTGGCAAAGAGGAAGTCTCTGCAAATTACAATATTAGATGCACCCCCTGAGCTAAAACCCAATACTGCAAGATTTGGGAACACAGATTGATAGCAATCTAAGCTTAGATCACCATGTGTCCACAGTGGTAATGAAAGCCTTCTACGTTGCACATCTCATAAGTAAGGGCATCGCATCCAAGACCAAGGATGTTATAACTCCTCTGTACTCGACCCTTATCAGACCATTAATAGAGAAGAACACTCCCTTTTGCATGTCCCTCACCAGACACCTGCAGTACCTAGAGAGACCACAGAGGTTTCTCACCTAGAAAATTCAGGGCCTGCAGAAACATAACCTACTTGGAAAGACTGAAATCCCTATCACTGTACCCTGTATCCTACAAGCTGCTGAGAAGCACTTTTGCTTGGCTTAAGAGAGCAGTCTCTGACCCTGTCCTAAAGGAAATGCTGCACATCCTCAAATCTGTGACATTAACAGAACATGCAGGAGAGACAGATACATCTCCCGGAGATCGCTGCTCTACTGGAATAAACTCCCAAGTCACACAAAGCAGAGCTCCTGAATGACCCCATTCAACCGTGACCTAGACAGTTGGAATGGGAGACTGTAACTTCACCCTGGGGGTAGCACCTATGTCCTTCATGGACAGGAGCAGTCGGTGCTGATCATAAACTCACTGTGTGAATAACAACCATCTTACCAAGGTCAGTCAGGGAACACAGGTATAACATGCTAGGCTTGTAAAGGCCTTAGGGACATTAGTCTAGTAGCCTCCTATAAACCTGTGAATGTGAAGGAAATTCCTTTAGTAATCATTGTATTGAGTAGAAAGATTTTCAAATAATGATATGTATATATGCTGATTGAAGGACAATTTATAGGGACATTAGTCTAGTAGCCTCCTATGAACCTGTGAATGTGAAGGAAATTCCTTTAGTAGTCATTGTACTGAGTAGAAATATTTTCAAACAATGATGTGTATATACACTGATTGAAGGACATTTTATAGTCCCCAGATATTCCCAGGTTTCTAACAACAGTATCTACTTTTAGAGAGCTCCTCTCTGCTTGCAGGGGGGCACTCGCTTCCCAGCGAGAGAACAGTGTATTTTTTTCGCACTGAGCTTTAGTTCATGGTCTTGACACCATGAATTTACACAGGTATGGCCCTGGATGATACATGTGCCTTCTGGTTTATTGATAACTGCTTTGAGTTATAGTCTTCTGCAATCGTAGTGAACCAGAGACCCTTGACTTCATTGTATGAGCCAAAGAGTAACGATGTGAGGACAGAACCCTAGGTATGCCACACATATCAGATCTTTTAGAAGAAAGGGTGCCTGCTACTCTGTGTGTAATCTGTCCATTAGCTAGTTTGATATCCATTGAATAAAGTAGGAGTTGATATTTAGTTGGCTCAATTTCTCAATGATTCTCAAGTGTGGCATTTTGAGAAAAGCCTTTGCCAAGTTGAGGTGTACATTGTGCACTGAATTGCCTTCATCTTGTGCTTTCCTCTTGACTTTCTCAGAAAACTTCACCAGATTGAGTAGACACAGTCTTCTCTTTGCAAAGCTCAACTTATTTAGGTCACGTTTTTCAGTCTGCCAGTACCCTTGTTGATGAATTTGGTGATTATATGCTCCATTACTTGACATATGAAATTGGTGAGGATAATCCATTTGTATTTCCTAGTGTCAGTGGTTGGGCCCCTTTTGTGTACGAGGGCCACCACTGCCATTCTCATGGCTTCAGGAGCCTAGCCAGTTGGATAGACTTTGTGTAAACAGGTTATATGAGGGGTCTGAGAGGCACTGTTTCATACTGTCAAGGAAGCACTCTGTTATATGGACTAGAGCAGCTCTGGCACTAATTGTATTGTTTTTGGTGAGGACTTCTAATACTTGTTCTGTGATGACTTTAGGAGGAGATCCTGAGATTATGCTATTGGAAGGAAGTTATGGAGTAGCAGTGGAGAGAGGTTAGAACTGAATTTGTCCTCAGAAATATTGTCACTATCCCCTGAATCCTAGTGGGTAGTGAAATTTGATATTAGCTCAGTGCAGTGTGAGCATTATTATGTAGATTGCTGACATAGTTGAGGAAGGTTTTATAGTTATATTTGGACTTGGTGGCAGTGTACAACTTTGTACTTAGCTTTACAGGTTTTGATGTTT
This sequence comes from Protopterus annectens, assembly GCF_019279795.1. Taxonomy (NCBI): domain Eukaryota; kingdom Metazoa; phylum Chordata; order Ceratodontiformes; family Protopteridae; genus Protopterus; species Protopterus annectens. The sequence goes on along the minus strand of NC_056747.1, from coordinate 1,197,124,904 downwards.
AGCTTTAGTTCCTTTTCAATTCTCTTGAGGTTCTTTTTACCATGGGAAGATTTGAGTTTATTTTTAGGACCAGGAGTTTTCTTCTTTTGCTCTAGAGTTTGTTTACCTTAGGGGGCCATCATAGGGGTTACTTTAAGAACTTGGCACTGCGTTTGTGACATATGGAAACTGAGGCCACAGTGCAAGAGTTTAGGAGACAGTAAAAATCATTGATGTACATGAATATTTTAGCTCTAGGGTCCTTGTGAAGTCACTAGCTAGTGTAGGTAGTGGTAGAAAGTTTCCTTTGCAAAAGTCCGTAAAAACATTGGGGTTTGCAACCACACTGTGGTCAAGTTTGACAAGTGAGAGGATAACTGCAGTTGTGGTGCTGCATAGTGGTGTCTTATGCTCAAGAGCTGTATTTATAAGGGCCTGGCCCCTAGTTGGAGTTGGCAGTAATTGGTCAAGAGGGCATTGATGAAATTTAGAAGCCATTGTGCATATTTGTTATTTGTGGTTTACATTAGCTAGTTTATTGATGGATTGTTGAAATCACCCTGAAAAATTGTGTTTGGCTTATTGGTTTGGGCTTCTGTGTTTTTGAGGTAGACATTGTAGCCTGCATACACCATGGAAGGGAATCTATTGTCGGTCATGATATGAAAGGTTAATGCTTTTGTTGTGGCCAGTATGAGTAAAAACTGTAGTTCGTTGTCATGGCGAAGTAAGCAAGGGTTGATGGGGGTTATGAATAAAACCTTACACATGCACATCATCTGAGGTAGGGCCATCTGGTGTTGAAGGGTCTATTGTGTAATGGTAGGCACTAAACCTGTATATAGAGGGAATGTTATTGCATTAAAACCATGTTTTGGGTACTGTACAGATGGCAATATTTTCTCTAGCAAAGAAGGCTTCTAGTGCAGGCAACTTTTCATTTAGGCTCCTAGCACTGAGTAGTGCAACTTTATATGGGCTAAATCTGAATCTGCTAAGTTGGTAGATGTAGTAGAGACTGAGTTTGCCTTAGAATGGCACTTTGGGTAAAAATTAAAAAATTAATCCACGACCTTGAAGAAAGGAACCGGAACTCTGCTAAAGTCCAGTAGTGGACTTTAGCAGAGTTCCGGTTCCTTTCTTCAAGGTCGTGGATTAATTTTTTGCTTGCCTTTGGTTTTTTGTGCATTAAAAATTAAAAAAAAAAAAAAAAAAAAACAAGAATGGCACTTTGGGGGCAGAAAATGTTTTTGCCAGTATACAGAAATCTGGAAGAGAGAGATGTAGTGCATATCTTGTGAAACAGACTGTCAGCCATCTCACTCCTGGCAGAAGCATGCTTCTTCCCCTTAGAATGACACCAGTCTTCAAGCCAGTTATTGAAGTCAATTTTATATTTTTTTTATTGTGGCATCATTCATGGTGATGCAGAACACTGCCCAAGAATAGTAGCCTGTCTACATCAGAAGTTTACTTAGAAAGTTTCAGTCATGTTTCTGTACACTTGTTATAGAGAGTTGTGAGGCAAGTCGTTCACTCCCACATTGGCAGTAACCGTGGTTATTGCCCATGGTTGTTGACCACAAGAACAATGACCATGCCTTAAGCATACTTGAGATGAAGAAACTTAAATACCCTATCTTTATTTCTTCCACGATCAGGACCACATTTCCAAATTTCATTTGGTAGAATCACATTTTCTTAACTTCTTATTTCCAGCTGTGTCAGTATGGAATATCACGTACATGTAAGATATTGCTGTATGTGACAGCCATGCCTAAATAGTCTTAGGTCTGGTATATGCTGCTGTGGTGTCTCATGGATGTTTTGCTGCTGGGTTGGTCAGGTTTGTGTGGGAGGGTGGGCAGTATATTTGTGTGTTGCTGAGGTTTAGGTATAGTGTTTGATATCTAGATTGTCTTGAACGCTTTTATAAGGCTTCTTTAGAACTTCAGCATACATTGGTTTAGTATTCTTATGTTACTCTGGTGCCTGAGATGTGTAAGTATTGAGAAGCTTGAGATGTTTACCTCCAACTTTAGTAGTTGTGTAGGCTCATTGGTTGGTACCCAGAGCAAGTTATCAGTGAGTGTATGGCATTGCTGCACTGCCTTAAAGATCATATGCATGCACCTGTCTTACCTCTCCAAATGTCCTTTGAAGCTTTGTCCTTTTAAAATCCTAGTAGTACTAATGGACTCCAGTAAAGAAAAGCAAATATATGTACATATCTGTTTATCAGATGATAAAAAGCACATCTTGTGGGATGACCCTGATACATCTGTGACTAATTCATGTCTAGCAGAATGATGACATAATTTCAGTGTCTGAAGTAGTTGGGGCAGGGTCAAATCCAGCACTAGGTGACCTAGGCAGCTACCTGGGGCCCAGAGCTGGCTGGCGGTACTGTCCATGAAAAGTTTAGTTTAAAAAAGTCCCATTTTTTTAACTTAAAAAATGCCAGTTTTACTTTTAAAAGTCCTTTTAAAAAAGTCAATAAGTAAAGATTTCCTTGAGCAGGTAGTCTGGTCTGCGTGACATGAAAGCAGAGTAGGAAATTCTTGCTCTGCATGCATATTACAGAGAGTAGACTTCCTGCTCAACATATAGTGTGATTGGAGAGCAACACTGACACTCCAAGATTTGACCGAAGTGGACAACAAGCATGAGATTTAAGTCAAGCAGGCAATGTATTTGCAAGAATCCCATGTGGTGGTGGGAACAAAGATGCAGCTTCAGGACAAGAATCAGCTTACACAGAGATGTTTTTGCCAAACAGATGAGGATCTCAGGTTAGTTTTGTGCATGTGTGTGTGGAATGCCCCAGTTTAGTGGGCCCTTTGTAGTTAAGTAACCTGCTAAGGGTCAAACCCTGTACCTTAGTTATGGGAGGCAAGAGTCTTAATCTTCCACACCAAGTTCCAGGTCTCCTTTGATGTTTTCCTTTTTTTCTTTTTTTTTTTTTTTTTTTTTTTTTGCTTTGTTTTTTTTGTGCTAGAGCACTAAGGATTACAGTCTGTCAATGTCAGTAACAGAGTTTAATAAGTTTGTGGTTCATAAAGTACATGTGTTTTTTTAAACAAGAAACATCTTTATTAAATTATCACTTATGACATAGACAGTCATACAGTTATATAAATGAAAACAAATTATATTGACATAATCCTAGCTACAAGAAGCATTTTACATGACAGACCATATTCACACAATTCTAGTTGCAAACATTATGCATCACTTACCTACCCAATCATTCTCAGTCAAACATTACTTAGCTCATTCAAATCCTGCCTTCTTTTAAACCTCATTCCTCCCCTGTATGTATTGTTCTAAAGACATGCTTCTGGAGCATTTCTCCCCGGGCCTCCGCTGAAAACAGGATCTGTGGAACCTAGTCGGACTTTCCCGGTCAACAAATGTTAAATAAATAAAAAATAAATAAAAATAAATTGTTCTACAATTCCCATTTTTTTTCCTATGTAATTTTCGCCTACCCTTTTCTAAAGATCCCAGTTCCAGTCTTTTATCTCTTTTACTGTATGCACTACTTCTAGTACAGTTGGTTTAGACTTTGATTTCCATTTTCTAGTAATTGTTTTTTGGCAGCCACCATAATTAGACTCAGGAAAACCTTAGTTGGTCTAGGCAATTCCCAGTTCTGTATCATAGCTCAGAAAAATAATTTCCCTAGTTACACCAATTTGCTCACCTAGCATCTGTGACACAACAGTCTGCAGTGAATCTTTAAAGTCTGTTAACTCATTACAATCCCTGAAACATGTTTCCAATTACCTGTTTCTTCCCCATCACCCCTCCAACATTTGCTATCTACTTGAGGAAAAATGTTCTGGAGTCTGGAGTATAAAAATATCTATGTAAACATTTCAACTCAAAAATCCAAAATCTTCTAGAGTTTGTTGCATATTTGGGAGATATACATATAACGAGAAGAAAATAAGTCCTCAAGGAATTAACTGTGCCAATGCTCAAGCAAAACGTTCCAAAGAGAAAAACTATCAGGCACAGAAACACAGCAATCAGCATAAAATCCAGTCTTTTAATGTAATAGGTAAGCGCTTTCATACCATAAAATAGTGCTTCTTCAGACCATACCAATAGTAGAGAAAGCAGTAGTCCTTTTATACACAAAACAAACAATATAGTTAACGCTTACCTATTACATTAAAATGATTGGATTTTATGCTGCTTGCTATGTTTCTGTTTTTCTCTTTAGATATACATGTATCCCCCATTGTTTCTCTGTGAATTGCTTATCCAATCTCTCTTTCCAATCCTTTTTTAACCTCCTTTGATCTATTCTTATAGTTATGCAGTATTTTATATGCGATACTAATTATTCATTTTTTAATGGCAGCTTCTATCCTAGATTCTACTAGGACCCCCTATTTCTTTCTCTTTGCCTATACCAAGGGTCTGCAACCTTCACTATCAAGAGAGCCATTTTTGGCCCTTCTCCCACCAAATAAAATTCATCGGGAGCCACAAAACCTATTTGACCCCTAAAATTAAGATAACACAGTGTATGAAGTGTTATATATAGCTATTATACTAAATATAAAAGAACTAAGTTTATAAGAGCAATATTTGAAATCCATCCCTATTTTTGTTCCTTTGTTGGGATTGCTCAGTATTGCTCATTGTGTGTATGTGTGTATGTGTATGTGTGTGTGTTTGTGTCATATCTCTAGACTTCTTAGAACAAGACATCTGGACAAAGTCATAAATAATGGGGCACATAGGCCCCAAAATAGGGACACTTTTAAATATTGCTCTTACAAACTTAGAAAGTTGATAGAATAACAGACTTTGCATTAGCATGAACTTTGAAGTTTGAAACTCAAATGTCTGTCTATTTTTCTGACTTCAGCCCTCAATGATTTGCCAGAAAACCAGAATTTTATGAGAAACACACCCTAAATATGAGGCAAAAGTCAGGACATTCTGCAAAAATCTGCACAGTTGACAGGTAATTTTGTATGTGTGTGTGTGTGTGTGTGTGTGTGTGTGTGTGTGTGTGTGTGTGTGTGTGTGTGTGTGTGTGTGTGTGTGTAAAATGCATGCTAACAGAAACCATGTTATTCTAGCAAATTTCTAAGTTTATAAGAGCAATATTTGAAGTCCATCCCTATTTTTGTTCCCCTTTATTTGTGCCTCTGTCCAGATTTCTTGTGGTAAGAATTTGAAAGGTATGAGAGGTATGGAAACATTTAAGAAGATGCTGCTGCTAGGGGATTGCTTGATCACTGTCAGTGTGTGTGGAATGCATGGCAACAGAAATCGTGTTGTTCTATCATGTTTATAAGTTTATAAGAGCAATATTTAAAGTCCAGCACTCAATCACTATCAGCGTGTGTGTGTGTGTGTGTGCGGAAGAGTGGCCATTATTTTTCAAAACTATAGGGAGCCACTGGAGAGGGTTGTAAGAGCAACATGTGGCTCCAGAGCCGCAGGTTGCAGACCCCTGGCCTATACTCTATTACCAGTACTTGATAGGAAAGACAGTCTCCAACATACAGTCCAAATAAATTCTTTGTGTCTTCCCATTCTGTTACTTTTCCCTCTCTAGTTATTTTCTCCCAATACCTTGATTCCTTTGCCAGCTTTATCCAATAAATTCCGGCCCCCTCTTGCCTATTGTCTGTATCCCTAATTGCAATCATTCCTATCAGCAAAATCTCCTTTCTCCATTCCCGTGTTGGCTTAGGTCTTAGAATACTTTCTGCTAGTTTATCAATATAATATGACTGCAGTGGTGGTGCTGCAGTAGCGTTGTCACCTCACAGTAAGACGTTGTCCTGTTCGATTCTCAGCTAGAGCGTCTTCTGTGTGGAGACCTGCGTGAATGGGCGTACCTTCGTTGAAGGTTGTGCATCAGGGCTGGTAATTCGGCACGTAAAAATATACTGCCAATCATTAGCGGACCGGAGTTCCACTGTGGCGACCCCTAACCGGGAAAAGCCGAAAGACACAACAATTCTCCTTAAAGGTCTGCATCCAAAATCCCAGTCTGTCCTTATTTCTTGAGCTTTTCCCCATTTCATCATCATCATCCCTTTCCACTGTGAATTATAGATTTATGCTTCTGCTGTTTATAGGAGCCTTAACTGTGTAACTCTGAGATACCCCTTCAAATCGGGTAATCCCAGTCTGCCTTGTTCTTTTGGAAGAATCAGCTTATCCCACTTGATTCTTGATGTCATCCTCTCCCAGATGATATCCTTTAGTTCTTTATTAATTGCTGTCCACAGCTTCTCTAGTTGATAAAAAATATGCCTGACCTATGTATTAGACTAAAGGGAATAAAAAGCATTTTAACTGCTTGTATCTTACTATCCATATCCATATAGCAGAGCTTCCAATTTCTCATTTTTTGCATTAACTTTTCTTTAGTCTCTTCCCATGTTACATATCTGTAGCTGCCACACATGAATAATTTTTAATCCATACTCCTAAATGCTTTGTTTTATCATGCCCCCATAAATATGGATATTGCTGAACCAATTTGTGTGTCTGTATACCTACTGCCTTTGTTTTAGCTTCATTTATTTTGTATCCTGAAAAGATTTGAAACTGTAAATGTTCTACAACAATGCACTGTCCTTTTCTGGTTTTATCAGGTATAAAATAATATCATCTGCAAATAGTCAGCTTTTCTTGACTACCATACCAATTATGTACTTGAATTTCTGAGTCCCTTATTTTCTTTGCCAATGGTTCTAAATATAATGCAAATAAAGGAGAAAGAGGACACCTCTGCCTGGTTCCTCTGCTCAAGCTGAAGTTATCAGAGAGGCACCCACCCACTTTAATTTTTACCTCCAATCTGTCATATATCCTCCTAATCAACCTTATATTTTTTTCAGGGAATGTAAATACTTCTATTGCCCTGCTCATAAAGTCCCAGCTTACTCTGTCAAATGCTTTCTCTGTATCAAGACCTACCAACAATAGGGGTATTTTCTTACATTCTGCTTCCCTTTGTATCATCAATGTACTGTTAATGTCAAATGTTTGTCTCCCCTCCACAAAACCACATTGATCCATATCTATCTGTTTTGACATCACTTTTGCCATTCTTTTAGCCATCGTAGACATAAACACTTTATAATCATGGTTTAGTATTGAATTGGGCCTATATGAAGCTGGTTCTGATGGATGTTTACCTTTAGGTATTACAGCTCTCACTACTTTCTTCCAGGATGTTGGTATTTCTCCTCCTCTAAAATATTGTTAAACAAAATCTTCCAGATCTTCATCAGTTTTTTACCTCCTAGCTTTAAAACTTAAATAGGAATACTATCTATTCCTGGGGACTTTCTTGTAGATTGGTTATACATCATTTTTTTCTTATCTCCTCCTATCCTAACTGTAACTGTTAGTAATTGAGCCTCATCTACCTCTAACCTTGGCACATTCAATTCTTCCATTGGTTGTTTACTTAAACTTAATGCGTTAAAAATATAAAATAAAAAATGTTGGTTATTTCTCATTCTTCAGTTTATTTTCTTATAGTTACTTATTACTATATTATGATCTCAACATGAATATTTGTGGATGCTACTTTGAATTTTTCCATTGTGTAATAAAATTTGAGAGCAAGTTTTTTATATTTTTTTATGCTTTTTATATTTCCTAGGCCTTTCATGCTTTGTTTATGGTTTGTTATGTTAAACTTCAGTTCAGATGACATCTTTTTGCAACATTTAATACCCATGGGACACTATGTAATTTAAGCTATGGAGTAAAGACTTTTAATATGGGGTGTATAGCTTTAAGTTTCATGAATGAAAGAGGTCTTGGTTCTCATGTGACCAAGGATGTTACATAAGCTCCATTTCAAATGTGTTTGGATTTTTATTATTTTATCTGAAGAAGTTTTGCATTTATTAAAACGAAAGTGCTAAAATCAAGTTTCAACAGATTGTGTTTTTTGAGATTGTTTCCTGCTGGAACCGCAAGTTGGAATCTCTGCAGTAATGTAACTTCAATTCTTTGTCATGACCCTGGTGACCCCTAGATCCTCAACAAAAAGTCTGTAAACGTAGCAGCCATGGTCTTGAAATATGTATGCAAATATACAAATGTACAGCTCCTTAAAGCTTTGCTTCTTGCAACTTCCACTTTCCTCCTTTGTTTGTGCTTATATGTCCCTGTTATTTTTTTCTCTTTTTTGTTGTGCTTTTTAGGGTGCTTCATGGACTGCTAGTATAATTCTAGGTACTTATCCAGTAAAAAAAGAACCAAACAGGGAAAGGAGTACATGTATCTGTATATTTTACTGCCATATTACCAGCAGCTCTGAACTAAATTTCAAGATAGATTTTCATCAGTCCCCTGTTATCTGATAGCTGCAGCTTATGTGCCACCTGAATAACATATTTCCTTTTTGATATCTCACACTTAGAGAAAAGTAATTTCTGTAGTATTGTTCCACTATGACATGTAGAATAATCTCTATAATAATAATACCCTGAAAATGTATTTATTCATTTTGTCAGTTCTAATTGTTTATTTGTATCCTTTTTTATTACAGACCATCGGCATATGCTCTTCTCAGCCATTCCTTCTTCAAGCAGGTAAAATGGGCATTTCATTTTACTTTAGTACTGTGTTCTACCTACTCTGCATGTTTAGAATAGTGTCTGCATGTTGATGTGGTCCATTGCTGTCTGCCTTGTAGGCTTAAGCTTTGTGTTAGTACACAGTTTTGCAGCTCTAGACTGTAATACTCAGTAGATGCAACACACAGCTATAATCATTGGAATTTTCATCTGTTTGCAAATTTTACTGTACTTAAGAGATCCTTGTAAGACCCTGTCAGTGGAGTAGGACTGGGGGAGTGAGTAAGATTACATAAGATTAAGAACAAAAATGAACTTTCCTAACTATTAGCAGAGAAAAATAGTGTGTATCTAGCTTGATGTAAATCTATTCATTGATGGGTAACAGACTTCTGGGTCATGCTTCTTGCATTATTTTCATAACAAATAAAATAGAACTTGGGACCTTGGAAACAAAAGGGCAGGAACATGAAGTCAGTGATTAAGTAGGGAGACAATACTTTTGTAGGCTGCAAAAAAATGCAGACCTGATAGTCTCTGACAGACTTGTTTGGATTTAATATTTTTTTCAAGATGGTCCTTTGTCTAATAGTACCTCTTCTCTACATCGTGCTCAATTCATCCAGAAGCCATCTGTCTACATAGAAAGAGATGACACAGCCACATGGGCTTTACACACAATGCAGCAAGGCTATAAAATAATTTTTTTTCCAGAAATCTCAAATACAACTTGTTCCACAGACAGCTCTCCATCAAGTGTAACAAGCCTTATAGAGAATGGATCAATTGTTAATTAAAAAGGCAAGTATCTATCAGTCCGAGTGTGTGGGGTCTTTACTGCAGACAGTTTCTAGTTCCAAAAAAGGATGACACATCAAGACCAGTTTATCATTTTTCAGATCTAAACAAGGTCATAAATACAGAATCATTCAGGATGGGGACTCGACATTCATAGGTCAATATTTGCACAGAGCAACCCTGAGTATGGAAGATGCCTGTCTTAATAACCCAGTGAGACCTTCTTATAGGTTCATAGGTGGTTACTGGGCTACTGGCCCAAGAGCCATGTTAAGCCTAGTCAAGCTTACCCCACATTTTCCAAAATATTGTTGACGTGTCAATACCCCAAGGAATTTTATGTTTAAGATATAGGCTTGTACAAATCAAGCATTCACAGGCTGCTCCTGTCCATTAAGGACATAGATGCCATACCAGAGCAAAATGTGTGATTTCCCATCAATTTGCACAAATTGGAAGCCTGTTCAAGTGAAGGGTCTATTTTTGAGACACATGCCTGTCCCTCCAACATGTTCTGTTTATGCAGCGGACATGATTTGGGTCCTTAGAATGGGTATTTCTGTTACTGCATTTATTAAAATATGTCTGTATCTGATATTGCAGCTCTGATTTGTAATTCTGATGTGCAGTGAAAAAGTCACGTTAACAGAGAGGTCAGCTTCCTTGTACATACTCTCTTCTCTGGACCCCTCCTTGCACTGTCAAATCTGAGGAATATGTTTTAGTATCTGGTTTCTATGAAGCTGAAATTTTGACTCTTGCTTTGTTCTTTCATAATCACAGTGTCAGTCACTTCAACAGGAGCATTTTGACATGCACAAACTGCACCTGCACATTTTGGCTGGGGGCTGAGAGTAAAATGAAAGCAGGAATAACTTTTGAATGCTGCACAAATTCACTTAAATTATAGAAATAACACATGTTGCATCCTGACTTACTGTATTCCTCTGAGATTTACCAGAAAGCAAGAGATTTACAAGGAGCAGAGCAAGTATATGGGGAAATTCAGGGATGGTTGCTTTCCGCTTCTACATGAAACACAAAGCAATATTTTGCACTTTGGTCATCTGTTGCTGCGACTAAAGTTTTCAGGGGTTATGTTGGCCACAACCTTTTTATCCACAGGCTTAGCACACTATTCCCCATTACCTCTAGCTTCCACAACTGCTTTGCCTTCACTGCCCAGTTTTCTGTACCATATAGTAGTACTGGTCACAGCACTATTTTGTACACCTTATTTTTCAGCTTCTTTGGCATTCTTCTGTCACAATATCCCTGACACTCTGTGGCAGTTGGCTGCAGCCCCTCTGATTCTTGCTTTAACCTCCTCATTTGGACTTTACCCTCTCCTCAACCACACATCCCAGATTGAAGCTGTTAACCTGTTATTCTTGTTTTCTCTTCTTGGTTGATCGTCAGCTTCTGAATTCCTGCATTTGTTGCCATTACAACTGTCTTGTCTGTACTCAGCTTCTTCTAATGTGCCTTCAGTTTGGTATTCCATTCCCCTGTCATTTGCTGAAGTCCTTGTTCAGAGTCAGCCTATAATGCCACATCATCTACGTAGAGCAGCTTTGTTGATCTCTCCCCTCCGACTTGTTTGCTAATGTAGTCCATCACCAGTATAAACAGTAGTGGGCACAGAGCTGAACCGTGATGCACACTGATTCTCACTGGGGACTCCTCTGTGAGTCTAAACACTATTTGTACTTGTGCCATTGGGTCCTTGTACATGGCCTATACTAATTTTGCCAGTGCTTCTGTGACTTTGAGCCATTACAGGACTGTCCAAATCAGCTTTCTTGTCACATTGTCATATGTGTTTTCAGATGTAGGAAAGCTCAGTTAGACTCTTTAACATATATAGCTATTTCTCAACTATCTGTCTCAGTAGTGCTGCATTGAGATCTGATCCAAACTGTTCATTTCCCATCTTGCTTTCTGCTACTCTGCATATTTGTTTATTAGTCACACTCTCCAAAACTGTCATATAGTGCGGCAGGAGTTTGATACCTCTCTACTGCCCATGATGTCAACATCCCCTTTGAAGTTCATCATTTACACTGCCTTAGTGGCATATTGTTCCTCTGCCAGCACAAACCCACACTGGCAGCTTTCCAAAGCGTAGAACCTCTGACTCTGTGATAGGGAATTCACTAGGTCTCTCCAGTCAGAGGATGCCTATCAACTGACACAGAAAGTCATTTGTTCAGTCTTTTAGTGCCAGCTGTAGGAGACATACAGTTGAATCCCCTCAGCAGTCTGCACTGGTTGATTACAGTTTCCAGACTCAGATAAGATATTTTTGTGAACTTCCCTTCCTCTTTATTATCAGATACTTTTGATTTTTGTTTTATTTTAAATATTACTTATATGTATGTTAACCTTTTATTCTGTATTCTTGCTATTTACTTCTGTTGTTTAATTCCGCTGGGAATTCTAACTTACCATTGTGTTGTTTGTATACTTACTACAGCTTTTATGCAGTTAGAGTATATCGAAAGTGTTTTAGGACCTCTATTGTAAAACTGAAGTTCTGTGGTGTTAGTTGAACAATAGGGACTGCCTCGTGTAGCAGGGTGCCAAGAGTTTATTTCTGTTTATCTGATTCATTTTGAAGTTCTGACAGTAAAATATCAAATTGTTTCACTTTTTTCTTCATTTTAATATTTACTTCTGATTTAACACTGCTATATCCATTTTTATTTTTAAATTGATATTTTACTACACATTACTTTATTTGCGTTTTATGTGGGGATTTTTTTTCATTTCTAACAAGGTAATCTCTTAAGTAAATGCGTATTTTATGTTTTAAAAAGTATCTAGTTGATTTAAGGGTATATATTTGATTTTTAATTCACTATTTGGACAAGTGAATTTTACTTGGTATTGTGATTGTGTGTGCTGTTGTTTACTACACTTTTCAGATTGTAGAACTATGCTTAGCACAATTTAAACTGTTTCTGCTGTATTTTTTGCAGTTTAGCCTTATTTACTGTGTGGGAACATAGTTTATATTTTCTGTTATTGCTGCCCTTAGTGTCAGTGCATTATTGTGGCCAGTGTTTTTTTCCCTGAATTCATGGCTCCTGATATGGCTGCCCCCCACCCCCCTATCAAATCCAGTTGCACCTAAAAAGAAAACAAAATCAACAAAGACATGCCTCAGTCTGTGGTTTATGAATCTATTGTTGCCTTAAGCCAGCTTATGGGCCTTTTACTATTTTCCCCTTCACCCTTTAGTGTGAGCCCTCAGCTCTCTATGGTATGGAGGTCAGACACATCCTCTAAGACTGTTCCAGTACCTGGTTAAGGTATGGGAGGACCAAACCCTTTAAGTGCAGGAGAGGTCCGGTGTTGAGACCCCTTGTCAGACATAATGCTCTGTCCCAGAAACTTTGTCTTCTAGTGCTGTTAATATGTAGTTCGTAGTAAGAAGAAACAGAAACTTCAACACATGACAGACAGGCTGTTACCATGTGCAGGGCTGATGTGGTTTCCTTAGCTAAGAGTATTTTACAGTGAGCTAATCTTGCAGCTTATACTCCTATTCAATGTGAGTATGGGGCTACCTTTGCTGGAGATCAGTCTAGCACCACAGATTTTGATAAGGACTGTGCTAACACTAAGTCTGTCTAGTCTGATTCTTTGGAAGGTGAACAGGTTCAGAAACCTAATAAGTGTTCACCTTTACACAAGATGCTAGCTAGGTTTAGAGATGTATTTGATTGGAAGCAGTCAGGAGCAATGACAGAGATCGGCAGAGTTTATGATCTTATTGAGATGAGATTCCAAAGGTTTTCGCTGTTCCTCCTCTGTTGTTGGCCTTAGAAGATGTCTATAAAACTGCATGTAATACCCCTTTAGCTAGTGAACCTGTCCCTAAAAAGGGTATGAGGAAATAGTTACTCCTTTGTCAACTGATCCAGCTGCAGTTTCTCCAACTGCCAACTGTGACAAGAGAGCCTTGGGTTCTTCTAACCCAACACCATTGGATAGAATGTCCAAGTAACAAGAATCTCTGGGGGGGGGGGGGTTGACTCAGTGTAGCAATTTAGTCTTTAGAATTTTAAATTGTCAGGGTTTCGTGTGAAAATTTATTTTGCAATGTGCTTAGTTTAGATGACTTTGCTCTATCTTTCCTTGCTGAACAGACATGTTATATGAATCAGATTACTTCTAATGTGACTCAGGTTTTTAAAAATGCTTTGATGAGGTCTTAGAGGGTGCAGACAAAATTTCTAGAAATGTAGCTGCTTCTTTTGTATTGAGAAGGTATGCTTGGTTACATAATCAGAATTTTTCTGAGGATTTAAAAAAATGAGATTTTGAATGTTCCTTTAAAGTTCTAAGTTTGTATTTAGTCGTGCTGCTACCATGATTCTCAAGCAATTGGATAATAGATGGAATCTTGATGCTTGGGGAATCTAAAATGTTGTCATATTCCAGGTAGACATCCAACTTCATCTGGCAGAACAAACAAAAATCCCAGCCTAGCAAGAGTTGGGGTACCAAGAGGAAATAGCAGGAGGATAACAATTTCAAACCAGAAAGATCATTTATTTCCCTCCTAAAGAATGACGGTCAGAATTCAAGGCATCCCATCCCTTCTTCCTCTCCCTCCAGGATTTTACTCAACCCACCAGCCTGACCACAAATAGTGCCAGGAAAGTGGGTGCTGAAAGTAAATCATGGAGGATGCTCTTGGTAGTGGATAGATAATCCTCTTTCCTTCACTGACATCCCCCATACCCATCAGACTAGACACATCTGTTGTCTCTGATACTCTTTCACAAGTTGCAAGCTTGTGTTGTAGAACCAGTTCCTGCACCACAAAAGTGCTTATTCTCCATTTGTTATGCATATTTTTCTCCCTACTATGTGAGTACCCTCAGGAGACATTTCTCTCCTAACTCACCCAGAATCTTGATCATATCTGCTGTTATGTCATCTGAGCCTACTGCTTTCTCTGACTTCACTTTCCATAGTGCGGTTCTAACTTCTTCTAGGGAGGCTTCTTGTCTTTCTCTGCAGGCAATATAGCTTCTGTGGGAATTTATTCAATCAGAATCTTTAAGTACTCCTTCTGTCTGCCATTGATGTCCTGTGAACTCGTAAGTGCCGTCCCTGACCACTGCTTGCTGCTGATTGTGACGACCAGTGGTTTATACTGTTGGCCAGCTGTTTTCACTGGAGATGACTTTGCAATTGTTGAGTCTACCCAAAAAGCATTTCCTTATTACGAGGAAGTCTACTCGAGTTGCATGTTGTCTACTCTTGTATATGATATTGTCACTTTCTCTTTTGCTGAACCATGTGTTGGCCACCACCAAGCTATTTGTCAGACAGAAGTTTACAATGTGCATTCAGGCCACCCATTATCAACACCATTTCATGCTGTCCTGTGTTATTTAGTAGGTCGTGCAACTGCTGACTGAATGCAATCTTTTCATCACTATCACATCTCTGCTGTGAGGTGTAGGCAGATATTATGAATACTGCCCTACAGTGGATTCTGATTGTCATGAGTCTGTCACTAATTGTATTAACATCCCTTACCATCTTCAGAAACCTCACCTCGCCACAATACCCACATAATTTCCTGTCTGCCTTCCCCCTCAGTAGCAGACTCTTGATCCCAAGCCAAGTGGCTTTACTGCAGTGCTCTACCATCATGTTTCCATGGATACAGAGGATGTCCAGGCTCCTCCTTACCATCATGTCATCCACTTCCAAGCTGTATCCTTTCAGTGAATTCTGTTTTGAGTGTAGCGCTCCTTAGTCCATGTTTGGCAGGTTGATTGTTTTTTACATCCAGCATTCACTCAACAAAGGTATCTCAGGTAACCCAGTCTTATCGACCCAGGGCTGCTGGGCTTTATGGCAGGCACACACTGGCCAGTAGAGATGCACACCACTCCTACCACTATCATAGGTCCCTAGCTTAGGTTGGATCTTTATCCCACTTATCTTTGGCAAATAACCATGCCAATTTTGAAGACATTATTCAGAGTAACCAAATTACTTGGAGACAGTTTTTACACCATCGAGTAACTTGTTCTGGCAGTGTGCAATCTGTGATCTGTGCTCTCCTACGTAGGGGATACAGAGCATCACAGCTGATGCCCAAAGAAGTTGGTCTGTACAACTGTTCCCCTGATTGGCACCATCTCTGTGCTTCTACTCACAACTCAATTCTTGGGTGAAGTACAAACACTCGGCATTTTTTTTTTTTTTTTTTTTAGGTGAGAGCAACACCACTGAGACACAGAGAGAAAATGCAAACTCCTGACAGGCATTGACAAGCAGTCAGCAATAAACCTTGCACCTTATGCATGGGAGGTGAAGATGTTAAACATTATGCCAACTGTGTCTTCATTACCCAACATGAATATCTCCTGACATACATTCTAAATTCCAGTTTTGGAGTTTCTAAAATGGGAGCTGCTTTGGTGGAGAGAACATTTTTATCTAAATCCAGGTCTCCCATTTTCACTTCCAGCTCCAGCACTATCTGTAAGAATGGACACCTCAGATTTACTTAGGGAGCTGTCTTTGTGGGAGTAAAAGTGCTTCAAGGTCCTTGGAGCAAAATGAACAGACCAAAACACACAAACATACAAGTCATGGTGGCAGTTATACATGCTCTGAACTCTGTCATCTGTGGTCCACTGGGCTGTTAGAAGTGATTACAGACAGCACCACAAGGATGTGGTACATAAGGGGTACCATATCTTACTGTCTGTGCAGAATATCCATGATAGCCCAGAATATAGCAATTCAGTGCAGTCTTATTCTTCAGGCATCTTAAAAACTGTCAAAGCAAAATATTATGGCTAACAGGCTGAGTAGGACCAGGACAAACCCTCACAAATGGAGAGTGAACCAGTCTTCCCAAGATGTGATCCAGCTGTTGTGGGGAATACGTCCGGTAGAGATTTTCACCTACATTAGTAACAAATAACTAGCAAAATTCTGCTTCGAGGTTCATTGCAAATGGACCTAGAAAACATATACATTTCCATTTCCTTGGACAGGAACATTCCTGTATGCTTTTCTACCCTTTCCACTGATGTCCAGGGTCATTATGAAGATTCAAAAGGACTTTCCAAAGATTATTGTAGTAACTTCCTTCTGGCCAAGGCAACAGTGGTTCTCCTCCTTTTGGGAATGGCCAAGGACAATTACCACAAGCTTCCTCACAGACTGGATCTACACCCCAGTTTGAAACCCCTTCAACTAACTGCCTAGATGATCACTTTTTGGCACATATTTTCTGAAAATATGCAGCAAGTATCAGTGAGGGCAAAGTAACCTGCTACTAGGAAAAAATATATTACTAAATGGTAAAATATTGCCTAGTTGGTGCTAAGACATGATCTGGGAACCGTTTAAGGCTAGTACTTCTATGCTCTACCATATTTGTATGAGCTATCCTCTGTGTTTTTTCTTATTCATCTGTCAAGGTTTAATTATTGCCCATTTTAGCACATCTGCCCATGGACCCCCCCCCCTTCAATGCATTGCCATGTTAGTGTTTTTGAAAGGGGAACTGCATACCTGGCCACCTAGAAAATAGGTGGCTCCTGGTTAGGATCGTACCTTTGCATTGGAAACTTTAACTCTCCATTTGTGAAATACTTTAAGCCCATCTGAAGTTAGCAGTTTTATTAATTACTCTGACTTCTACAAAAAGAGTGTCTGAGTTGCAAGCTTTCATGGTAGGTCAACCATATCTCATTTTCCACAAAGGCATAGTTTCCTTGAGAGCGAATCCATCTTTTATTATTGATTTATTTATTTATTATTAAAAATTATTAATGCAATATTTATTTATGAATTATTACAAATATTAAATTATTTATTTACCCCCCCCCCCACCACCACCACCACCTCTACTGAAAATGGGTGTTTGATCCAGTGGACCTTCCCAGTCAACAAATGTCAATAAATAAATAAATTATTGACATTTGTTAGCCAGGATAGTCCAACTGGGTTACATAACCCGTTTTCAGTGGAGGACCGGGGAGAAAAGCTCCGCAACTTGATATAAAGATTAAAATACACATATAGACATTTAGGTTAATGCTCTGTGAGATGCATAATATACAGTAATAAATTACAATTGTAGGATTTACTAGATGTTAATATAGCTTTTAAAGTATTCTACAATGAAATATAGGACTATGCAGGGATTGACAAGGTTTTGCAAGACACTATAAAACTTTACAAGACTAAACAGTATTATAAAGATTATACACATCTGTGTAAGAGTCTAAAATGACTATCCTAAACTGTACAAGAATATACAAGGTTATGCAAGAGTTCAACAGCACTATAGAAGATTCTACTAAACTCAGTGAAACTCATCAAGACTCTACAAGATTCAAACGGATAAAACATTCTGTGCTTAGAGAAGTTCCAAGAGCTGCAGCAAAGACTTGATTGTAAGATTTCCATTGCATGTTGTTGGAAGTTATGTTGAAATATAATGGGGATAGTCAAGATGATTATCTTTCTGGTAAGGTGCAAGAGCATATATAGGAATTAAAGTAGTTTTTTAGTGTAACTTTAAAATTCTTGAGGCAGTCTATGGTTCTGGTATTAACTGGTAAGGTGTTTATGCCTTAAGTGGTAACAGAGTTTACTTTGAGCCAAGCTATTCATCTTTCGGATTTCTTTCAAAAACCTAAACCTGAGGGAGAAAGAATTCTTCATATTCTGATGTCTACAGATAATTCGGACATTATCTTGACAGAATTAAAACTTTCAGAAACTCTTGACCAGTTATTCACTTGTTATGAAGGTAAGAAAAATACCAACCACAACAAGTCAGTTCCAGACAGGGCTAAGGCATGCTGTACCAGCGCCTTAGCTTCATCGGTGACTTTTTTGGAAAAGGGTAGATTCTAGAAGCAGCAACTTGGTGTTCTGTACATACTTTTACAAAGCACTGCAAACTAGATCCCTTTTCCAGGTCTAGAGCAGCCTTTGCTAGTACGGTTCTCCAGGGGTTCCTCGACCCTTATGCTTCCTCCTCCCAATCATCGTAAGCTATGTTAGTCTTTCCATATTAGCCAAGGCTCCCACAGCAGTGGTCAAATGAACATAGTACAGTTGTGTAAGTAAACTTACCATAACTGTAGATTTTCGAATAATCGCTGCAGTAGCTACACCCTACCCCTCTATCCTCCATATTTTTGTATAATTTTTAATTTCAGAGTGAGGACATTGATTTTTGCTTACTTAGCATAAACCTCTTTCAGGGCTCTAGCCTCCTCCTTTCAGTTGGCAAGAAAGCTCGAAAGGGCTCGGTGCCCAAAACGTTGATGGTCTTCAGCTCTACTTGCACTGACAGTGATTTGGGTGCATAGAAGGTGCCCCTTAATCTATGGAAGCTGGCACAGTATTATATCTTGTGCAGCATATAACCCATATAGCTAAGGTTACTGCAGCAGTGATAATTTTGAACATCATCTCTGGTAAGTTTACTTACACTGCTGTACTTTTTGTTTCATAGTCCTCAAGTACCTTCCACACTGTTAGCTTACTGCATAGGATTTAGCCCTCTGAGTTGGACCATCAAGGAAAGTAAAGGGCCTCAATGTTAGATATAACAGATACATTCTTGCAGTTGCAGTGTCTGTTGATCAACAAGAGGATTCTTATCAACCCATAATCCTCTGCACTAGAACTAGACCACTGATATCACCAAATACAGTTCCTTACAATGTTTTGACTGAATTCTAATTTGTGAAGATGAACTTGCTCAGTGGGACCCATCAAGGAGAGTCTTCCCATAGCTTAGTTTATGCAGTAAGAACATCTCTTTATTTCCTGGCATTGCCACAAGAGTTTATCTGTTTATGCTTTAGATTGGTAGGATCCTGTGTCAACCTGTCCATCCACTTCGACTTGTGGGAGTTTGACACTAGGAGGATCCTATCTGGCAACATTTTGCTTCACCATGTGCTCATGCTCCAGCTGCTTCCGAACTCACATCATACATCTGTTCCCCGCACTGCCTCAGATATTGTTTGCTGCATAAGCACCATAGATCATTGAGCCAGCACTCAAGGCAAGTTTTTTTTTCTTGTAACCTAACTTGTAGTTTGCTTCCCTGTCCAGGTTTAACCATATTTATCCCATTATTATCCTTCTAATGTTCCTTCTTGCTCTACCTCATTAAAAAAAAGTTATTTATATGCATCCTTGCTCCTTCCTGTATTAGTAACAGAGAGGAAATTTTGATGCGTCCATCAGCTTAACCTTTCTATTTTGTCATACAATAGTAGAAGTGATAAATTGCCTTCTGCTTTGGTTAATATTGTTGTTGCTGTGCTTGTTAATATTGTTGTTGTTGTGGGTACTGCATTTATTTGAGAACAGACAGGGGCTTCAAGAATGCAGCTGCTGTGGCCACAGAATCCCACTACAAGATACTCATGATGTCTTCATGGTATGCCTGGGGTGGTAGCATGTGCAGGTGTCCTGTGAAATTTGTTAAGGGCTTTGGCCTCATTCCCTTTAGGATTGGAAAAATAAGTTGATTCTAAAGGGATTATGTCCTCCTTCATCCTCTGAACCAAAGACAGAGACCCAGAGAAAGACAAACTGAAGAAAATGATACAGAAACAGAGGGGAAAAGATAAGAGAAAAAGAAAGCTAAAGAGCCAAAACCTTCTCCTCCTCCAAAACTCCTTGATCAGAACCTCCACAGCCACCTTTATTAAAGGTCTTTTCAGTAACATCTTTGTCTATGGTGCCCCCCCCCCCCACACACACACACACACACACATTGAGACAATAGTTATCTGTGATTACTGTAGTAAAAGAATATCAAGTAGCCATTCAAGAGAGAGAGAGAGAAAATTGCCTAGGCTTCTTCGTTACTGTTTCCCAACAAACACCTATGTCCTGCATCAGGTCTGCTAGTTCCTTCCAGAATTCCTCAGAGATTGATTGGGATAGGATGATAATAAGGACCTTCATGAAGGTGAAAATATAAAGGGTAATCATCCAATCCTCCTCTGTATCATTTCGGATTGGGATGGCCCACTTTCTCCCTCACAAGCTTTTTCTCCAGTCCATGTTTCAGCACTGGAAGTCCTTGAGCTATCGCCTTTCCCAGAGCCTCACAGATCAGCTGCATCTGGTTTGGATTACACTCCACTGATTTCCACTCATCCAATCCACCTGACTCCAGGAATGTTGGAGTTGAAGTGGTCACTGTGCCAGGCCATTAAAGCTGAGTCCTTGGGACAGTCCTTGATCTGGCTTGTTCAGTGACCTTTTTCAGTGTTTGGGTCTTCAGCACATGAGATCTCTGCTCTGATCTGTATGCTGCAGCCATCTAGAGGATCAGTATTTGTGCCTCTGACCTTGGTGCCATTGATGTTTGCTTTGATGGGGACCAATATGTTACCAGTTTGGATATCTTCAGTGCCAACAGATTCAGGATTGTTATCAAGAGGATAATTGCCTTTACTTCAGAAAAGGCTAGAAATACTGAAATGACTTCTGCTCCATCCCCCCACACCCTTCACTTTGTTCTTTCAAATTTTATCATCCTTTCCAAGGATGGGAGTAGTCCCAAAGGCCTTACCCAACCTCCTCAGGATGCTCCCACAGAGCTGAGTGGCAGTTTGGATGGTTGCCCTCTAGATCCGCCCAGAAAATGTATGTGCAAAAGGAGGCATATTGATTCCCCACAGAGTCTTTCAGCCCTGACACTGACTTGGATGAAGGGGAAGGGTCCACACAGTGCTCCAGAAGATGCCAAATTCAGCAACATTTTAAAATTAATGCATTAGAGGGGCTCCTGGGCCCAAAGACCCCCTTCCCCAAATGAGGAAGTGCTATTGAGTCCTTCAGGTCGATAGGTCATCTCCCTACATCCTGGTAATACTCCTCATGACCCTTGGATTGACTAGGTAACAGGGAAGGCATGGTGGGAGTCTGATGTTACTGAGGCTATGCCATGTAAGCTGGACAACCCCCCCCCCCCTGGACAGACTGCATTGGAGTAAGGCCCTCTGGTGGAGTCCATTATTGTATCAGCAGCCACCAAGAGAAAGCAGTCTGGCAGTGTAGCTGGCTATCCCTCCAACAAGGAAATAGTCAATGGACAGAAGGGGAACATGAACTTATGCATGTTGCCCTGAGGGCATTAAGCTACATTGGTTCCAAAGAGATATAACCAGACAAGCAGTGAGCTGTTTCAGAAAACTGTCCTTACATGAGTGTAGGAAACAGCTCAGGTCTCAGGTGGCCAAAATGCTAGCTCCATGCATCTTCTCCATGAGAATGATACATAATGCAGTAGATGGAGTGATTAGAACAGCAGGCTTGGGCATTCCATGAAGTCCCATGCCTGGCTTTGTTTTTGTGAGTCCTTTGTTGACACCACCATTGATGTATCCTAGCTATATTTGTACTCATAGTTAGAGACATTACTAAAGAGTTAGCAGGAAGACAAAATATTGTCAGCCCTAGGACTACAATTTGAGCCCCCCTCAAAGATCCTTCAGCAGAAATCAGAAAGTGCCTGAGTCCCTCTGGTTTAAGAAGTCCCAGTGCCCCCCTTTACTTCTGTTTAGACCAGGGTGGCCATATCAGAAAAGGTCCCTTTAGTGCACACTGTCTTAGGGGAAGAGGAGGTCTGCAGAATCAGGGATTCTTTTTCCAAGAAGCAACTTTAACATCCTTGAAGGGTTGCTTGGCTGCTTCCCTCTGAAGTTAGTCAAGGTTTGACTGTCTTCATCCAAATGCGTAGGTGGCCATCACCTAGAACAGATGGGTGAAAAGGCATAATATTGTTTTTACCTTTTCCTCAACCCCAAAGGTAAACACCCTGCCTCTTCCAGGCATTCCACCCTACCAAAGAAAGGCAGCAAAAAAAAAAAAAAAAAGAGTGAGAGAGAGAGATTGTTAGTCTCTTGACAAAAAGGGCCACCCAGGAGGTCCCACCAGAACAGAAAGAATCTGGATCTATTCCAGATTTATTTTAGTATCAAAGAAGTCAAAGGACCCTAAGTCTGTTCTGTGGCCTAAATCATTATGTAAAGAAGACCTAATTCCAGATGGTCACATTGCAAGCCATTTTACCTTGTCTACAGGTGAATTTCTGGTTGTGACCTTCAGGATGCTTATCTTCACATTATGATTGCCAAAGAGTCAAGGAGGTACCTGTGCTTCCTGCTTGAAGCCAATCACTACCAATTCTATGCCTTGCCATTTGTCCTTGAATGTTCACCGAGTGCATGACTGTAGTGTCTGCTCATTTGTGACTCAATGGAATACGCATTTTCCCATATCTGGATGATTGGCTCCAAGCTCCTACAACTAAGAATTCTGTCCTGTCAGCCAGAGATTGATTATTGCAGTTCTGTCTGTCCTTGAGTATATCCATCAAAATAGAAAAGAAATGCTTTCAACCATCCTGAACATTAGTCATAACTGGCTGCCATCTGGACATAAGGATGAACATAGTCAAGTTGTAAGAAGAAAGGCTCTTATTGCTATGAGCAGCAGTATCTATCCTATCTCACCTTTTACCCCCAGCATTTCGTGTCCTGAAAGTCCTCAGGCTAATAATGGTGACATACAGTCTCCTTGTTCTTCACATGAGATACTGCATGAGGATCTTGCAGTGTACTCTAAAGGGCCATGAATAGTCCAAGTTGTCTTTGTGTGAGCTGCAGAAATGATCAGATTTGGTGGATGGAGTCTCTCACGGTCCCATTTAGGAGACAATAGACCCTTTACCCTTCTCATCAGGGCCATGCAGACACCACCTCTCTGGAATGGGGGCAGCATTTCAAGGAGAGAATGGTCCAAGGGACATGGATTGATGTACAGGCCAACCTTCATGTAAATGTCACAGAGATCAGGGCAGTCGTCCTAGCATTGCAGACTCTTCAGGGCTGTCTCCCTTTTGGCATGATTTGCATTCACTCAGACAACATGTCAGTAGTCTAGTATATAAACAAACAGGGTGGAACCAGGTCCTATCTACTATGCATAGAGGCCATGAGAGTGTGGCAGTGGGTGTTGTCTTCACAGCATTTTGTGGTAGCAGTGCATATTCTGGGGTAGGTGAACTACATCATGGACAGTCTCAGCAGATATATTCTGATGAGGCTTCAGGAGTGATCCCTCAAGCCAACAGTAGCTCATGTATTTTTTTTTCACTGCTGGGTTCAGCTTTGCTGTGATTTGTTTCCCTCTCCAACTAATACCAAATGAAGCAGCTGCTTTGCCATCATCCCTCTACAGGGTCAGTGACACAGTTGTGACAAAGGATCTGCAGTATTGTCAAGTTTTTAGTGCAACAGTATTAGTGAGAGCATATCAGGGTTGTCACTGTCATGTGTAAGAATCTGTGTAATGAAATTTAAATGGGAAAAAACTTGATTTCATTTATTAATTTTTTTTTATTTTTCACTTTTTTGCAGCTCAAAAGAAGAGTATCTGAAGCTCTGCCTGAATTACTGCGCCCTGCAGTTCAAACAAAAAACTTTGAAGGACCGTGGTCTGAAGATTCAAGGGCAGGTGTATCTAGAATAGGATCTGATCTGGAAAGACTAGATATTAATGACTGGGAATTCTGAATGGATATCAAACTTGTGATTGGATAGCAAGCACCCTGCAATGTTCCATAACTTGGTGGTTGCCAGATAACTGTAACATTTCATTTTTCATCATCTCTCTTCAGCCTATGTTCTTAACACTTCATTTAATAATTGTTTACATGAATCAAGTAGCTCAGTGGGAAAGAACATTCCACAAAGCTTTATTTGGTGTGTTAGAGCTGGAGATATTGGAACCAAAATAAGATATCTGGTTGTATCTCTTCAAGCAAAGATGTTTCTGAAAGAAATAATACAAGGTTGGAAGTACAACTTAGAATGGTGCCACATCTCCATACTTAACTAAGGTGCTTATTTTGTAGATACTCAGTGCCTGATACTGAAAAAGCAATGTTTGTAGCTGCAGTAAGATGTTTTAAGTTGTGCAGCTGTAATACCATAGAGTTAACATTATAACTAGTTTGTTCTATGCAGTGTTTCATATTTAGTAAATATATAAATATAAACCTTTCTAAGTGTGTCCTAATTGTTTATTCAGTGACAGTTTTCTTAGTTATTTTACCAAATGTAGTGGACAAAGCATTTTTTGCTTGAACAGTCAGCTACAATGGTTGTGCTGGTGACTGTAGGCAGTACCCCTAATTGTGGCATTGTACATACATGTAGACACACACACACAAACACACTGGGAGCTACTGTATTCACTGGGGGAATGGAATGCATAGATTTGTTGTATGAAACTAATTCTCTGTGTTGGCAGCATTGTCATCATCTTCCTGTAATGCTCTCCTGCTGTTTCTCTGCTCAAAGTTTGCTGTAAATTAAATTCCTCCCACAGACGGACTTTGCTTGCTGCCAAAAAGTTAAATTTTTCTGTACACATATACTTTGGCAGCTGCAGCTTTATAAATGGACTGATGTTTCTCTCTGCCGCCATGTGGTAGATCTGTACTACTCAAGATGGCCCATGCATCTGGATGTTGTGTCAGGAATGTCCTAACCAAAGGATTTCTGAGGCTGTCCACTGTCCGGTCAGCATCAACAATGACTTTCAAGGTTTATGGGGCTGTTTTGTATTTAGGGAAAGGCGGAGAGTGGGCAGTGACTTGGAAGGAAGCATAGTATGCCAGCAGCAACAATAACTCAGAATTTTTTTTTAAAAGCAACCCCCAGTAAACTCAGGCCTTAAGCACCTACTTAGGTCACCTAAAAGTAGATCCGGCTCTGCCACCATTGTCGTGTTCTTTGTTCTCTTTTTCTTTTGGTTCTTATTCTACATTGGCAAAACCTTTAGGACAGAATTAAACTTTACCTCTCTTGGGCAAGTGGGGGGTCATCCCTCCCCCTCTCTCCCATCCTTGCCAAAATAGGGTATTTTTGCCCATTTCCTGGTCTTAATGCCCTTCCTTTCCTCACTGGACATTTGAGGTCCAATTCTTCCCTGCTTTTGCAAGGGGTCTGCACTGTGGTTATTCCATAGGATATTTGTATAGCTCAATATCAATTTTTTTTGTCAGTGCTCCCTTCTGTTTGCTCTGGTTGGGTATCAGTCTCAAAAGGGGGTTGCCCTTTAAGCTTTCCTGAAATTCCATTGCATACCTTTCTTGTTGGGTAACTCTTGGCTGGTAGACATTCTTGAGGATTTCAGGGTGCTTTCCCCATGAAAGCATCATACCCTCGTAAGAACATGTCCAGAGTTTCTGTGCCATCTGATAACTTCTTGCATCAGTTGGCTGAACCCCTCATAGTCCAACATCTCAATGAACCCGTTGCCTCTCTGTCGTGGAGCTCTGAATCTCCAAGTGTGCTTCTTGTAGAGTCAGATCCCCCATGAGTGTTACTATCTTCCTCCTATCCCACTCCTTTCTTCTCTCCTCCAGTCTCTTGTTTTCCTATGTTGTTTGGTCTGGTAGATGATGCATGCTGCATCAGTTTACTAGTTCTCCAGCCTTCCTCTTTTAACTACCAGAGAACTTTGTTTTTATTTACATAGTTTTTTCATACCCTGTTGCCTGTCATCCATCAGCTTCCTGTGATTGATTCTCCTATTCATTCCTCACAGGAAGAGAGTTGTTCCCAGTTCATTAATTTCCTGTGATAAGATGATGATCACAGAGCCATCATCCTAGCAGCCATCACAGCACCATTTTGTTAACTATGCTGCTTAATTCCTCCCCATGGTGGTGATGCACGCGAAGTATCATTCAGCTTGACTACCAATGCCCCTGATACACAGATATTTCTTCTCTCTGGCACACCTTTGTAAGGACTACTGCACTGGCTTGGGTAGACCCACCCATGTCTCTGCCCTGCCAGGACCCATTCTCAAAAGAGTAGCTGAATACACTGTAAATTGCTCATCTGTCCTCCACCTATCCCCAGCTCACTCAGTTTCTTAAGCCTCTATTCGGTCTCAGGTCATCTGGTCACAGTCAGGGCTTTATCTTTCTGTAGCGCAGAGCTGGTGCAGGGCAGTTGTCTGTTTTCTAACTCTGACTGCACCCTTGCCCCATTCCCTTTATCTCCTGTGATGACTTGTGTTTTGACTGATAAGAGCCGGATCTTTTCACAATTTTTAATAGCGACATTTACTTCCAGTGTTATGTTTCCCAATATGGTGTTAGCTTCCTCAGTAATGGGTTCCTGATATGTACCTTCTGGTAGAACCAGACAAGAGATCACTTTGTAGAACAGGTAGAGATCACCTCTATGTAACTTGTAAGTATCAGAATGTAAAAGTCCTTCTGAAGAGGTCTCATTTTCCCACCATTTGAATTCTTTTGTAAGGAATTGCATCTTTTCAAGTTCTTTCTGATGTCTTGTCTGAAAGCTGTATTTAGTCAGTAGTAGATCATATCAGTGGGGTTTAAAGTGGTATCTCATGGAGTGATTATACATGCCCTTTAGAAAAAATGAGCAACAGAATACACTTTTCTGACTTTGGTAAATATACCCATGCACAAAAGTTTAAATTGCTGTACTTCTCTCTGTGGATCTTTAATGATTTGACTGCTCATTTTGTAGTCATAATGTATGTACTGTTTAACTGCGGTGGTGGTGGTGCTGTAGCGTCATCGCCTCACAGTTAGACGCTGTCCTGTTCGATTCTCAGCTAGAGAGTTTTCTGTGTGGAGACATGTGTGAATGGGCGTACCTTCGTTGAAGGTTGTGCGTCAGGGCTGGCAACTCGGCACGTAAAAATCTACTGCCAGTCATTAGCGGACCAAAGTTCCACTGTGGTGACCCCTAACCAGGAAAAGCCGAAAGACACAACAAAAAAAATTTATGTACTGTTTAGCAAGTATCATGATGTCACATTGTTCTGACATTACAAGTTAGGTCATTACTACTGCATCAGTTATATATTTTTTTGTGTGTTCCATTTAAGAAAACACTGTCATTTTGTACCGAATTAGGTATTTTATCCCACTTTTCAGCTGACTGCACATTTGGTTATCTGTAGCCCATTTCCCACTTTTATATCTGAGAGGAATGATCCAACTACATATTCCTGTGAGACACCACTGATAAATCCTTTTCAGAATAGATGGGTAATCCTCCCACCTTGATTGGCTTTTATAGTACCACTCTTGTTTCATCTCTTCACAGAGTTTGTAGAGTGTACCTCATCAGGCAGGGGAGTATAATGCTGATCTCTCTCTGCAGGGAGTGATTGCATGTCTGACACCTTGCTTTGATTTCAGACTTCAGACCGTCAGCAGACTCTCATTCTTGTGGTGCAAACATGGTGGTGGTCTTTCAGAGCTTCTCCTCAAGTCATGTCCTTAAGTTGCCATTCAAAATAATTTTCTGGACTGAGTCTCTAAAAATGGGGCACTCAAGGGATTGGCCTTTCCTTCATTAGACATCATGGCCCTCCACTTCTGTCTCTTGGTCAGCAGGTAACAAGAGGATGTTAGTTGGTCATATTCACCTTTTTGTGACTCAAGGTATCTCTCTAAGTATTTTAGTTAGTCTCACTGATTTCACATCTGGCGACAGAGTTTGGGTCAGAGTAGGGTATGAATTTTAGGCTTCAAGTTCTTTTGTGGTACATAAAGTCATTAATCTTGGCCAGGAATGTCCCTGCTATATTGGTGACAGCCAGCTCTGCCTCAGGACCTCATCTCTAACTTTTGTCCCCATTAGACCCTGCTGGTATGCAACTATGGCCATTCAATGAATTATTTTATTATAAGTGTTTTTGATAGTGTAATGTTTCTCTCTCATGTTCGATTATAACCTATTCGCTGTATTCCATATTCGATGCATGAACATAGACCCAGAGAAGACCACCATGTAAAAAATCTTCTCAAAAAAGAGTGTGGAAACTGTTGCATTACAAAATTTAGATCCAGGAAGGGATCTGGATAATAAATTATAGAAGCTGTTCATTTGGTCTCTGATGAGCCTATGTGCCTTCTTCAAAGTCATAAAAGGTGCCAAGTACTGAGAAGTGCATCTTTACCCATTTCAAAACACAAAAGGTGGTGGGGACCAGCTGAAATTTTGACAGCTATGTTGAAGTTCTTTCTGAGCAGCACCAGTGGACCTGGACCCTGCTTAATATTTGACTGGATTGCAAAAGAGGAAATGTGGGCTTTATAAAGATACGACACTGTGATGAAAAGCCTGATATGTAGTCTGACAGTTGATGGAAGGCATGTACTGTGACAAGGAAAACACATTTACCTCCACTTCTGTCTGTTCTGCTAAATGCGACTCTTTAAAAGGTGGATCCTTGGCTAACACCAGCAAAAGAAGTCATCTGCATTTCCACAAAGGATGTAGTTTCTTAATAGCAAACCAGACTGTTGAAAACCTTAGATAATCTACACCTTACAAAATATGCAAAGTTACTTAAGTGTCATGAGCATCCATCCATTTCAAGATTCGGAGGGCAGAGGAGATGGGACTGAATGCTGGATAGTTTAAGGAATAGAAATGGACTTTACTGCTGTTTCTGAAGATTATTTTCAATGTCCTGATTTTGAGAAAAAAGAAAAACAGATACAGCACAAATTTCAGATTAAGCTGGAGTGGGGGGCAGACCCCTTAATCCCCCCATAATTAAGCATGATTACCTGCAGGGTTATATGGTATGTGGAGAAAAGTGCATTTGTGCTGCACTACTGTGTCATTTTCAATGGCATAATCATTCAGTGCATCTGGTCATTTGGCAAATGAATTTCAGACATAGCAGCTTTTGCAGGGAAAAAGAAAAAAAAACAGCTATGTATCATATGACTACTGCCTTGATATTATTCGCCTATTTGTTCATGTACCACACTGTTCAAACATTATCCAGCCCGACCACAGTAGGTCTGGAATAGGTGGCATTCTTTACTGGACTTTGTTATAGGTACCCGCATGGATCTCTAGATGTCTTTCCATATCACTGTTACAGTATTCATCACCTCTAAGATCTTTTGCCAAGGATAGCCCAATGCCTGGAGAGCATACCAAAGCCACTATTCTTAGGGAATGACGTATGGCAGATGTATGCTTCCCGTGCAAGCGTAGGGCATAAAGGTGACCTACGTCACTCTTATGTGCATTAAGAAGATGTTGAGGTTTGGGTGTTCGTTTAAGTAGTTTATTGTATACAAATACATGAGGATGGATGGCAGGAACATTAAACTTAAATGAACTATTTAACTAATTGACTGACTACATACGTGAATGCTCACTCAAAATGGCACTCTTGTTTGCATGTGCTCAGCATACCTCTCAACCTGGAAACATCAAAAATCTGGACAAAAGCCCATGAAAAATATGTACAAATCTGTACGCTGCTTAACATAACATTTGGATGCATAATTGTGTAACCCCACCCACTCCAATGGAATTGTTGGATACCAACTTTCAAACGTAAACTGAAGAGATAACCAAAATATGGCCCAAGCACAATCTCTGCAGAAGTAAAAGTCATACAAATAATCCACATTAAAGAGATCTGTAAGATCTGTAACTAATGAAGAGGTTGCTGCTATCAAACAGCTTTATATTTCATTGTTTCATCTACAAATAAAGTGCCTGTTGTTGCCCTTGAGGAATAAATTACCTACATTAGATTAAAAAAATAAATAAACTATTTTTATAGTTGCAATATTGCAATATAGAATGGATGGCAAACTGATAACAGGTTCATAGTTACTAGGTATCATTAAATAACACATTCTGATAGAAGCAAAGATTGGAAGCTGCCATGCCATGCCATTTCTGCATGCTATTAAAGACTGCCATTAAGTAAAGTAAAAGTAATAACACGGTGAAGCTCTGTAATGCCTTCATGCCCACACACAAAGCTGTCATTAAGTAAATCTCACACACACACAGACACACACACACACACACACACACACACACACACACACACACACACACACACACACACACACGCCTCTCAACCTCTTAGAGCAAGAAATCTTGATAAAGCCGTAAACAAAAGTGGGACAAAAGCCCAAAAATAGGGACAGTTTTTAAATACTGCTCTTACAAACTTAGAAAGTTGATAGAATAACAGGTTTTGCATTAGCATGACTTTTCTGAAGGGTATGAACTTAAATGTCTATTATTATTTTCTAACTTTAATCTTTAATGATTTGCCACTAATTTGCCAGAAAACCACACATTTATGAAAAATGGACCAAAAATAGGAGGCAGAAATCTGGACATTCTGTGAAAATCTGTACAGTTGAGAAGTATGATTTATACTAACAGTCTTGTTACCATGTAAGTGTACTTTTGTACAGACTTTTTAGCCAGTCTTTACTCTGCTGAAGTCCTACTTTATCTATGCTTATACTTCCTGTTGGTTTGTGCCTTTACCTTGTTCAATCTTATTATACCCACAAAGAAACCACAAGTTATATAAAACCAACAAATTCACTGTCATCAAGCAGGTAGTACTGCTTAAAAAAATCAATAAATTTGAGTGCCGAGAACATAACACAAAAGAAAATGTTAAACTTGTAGAACAAAGGAAAAGCATTAAGACGTTTCAAATGATAACTGTTTCTCTTTCAACTCCATAACAGATTTTGATCACTACTGCTTTCTTTCCTTTAAAATTACCTCATTCTCCCATGTCACGAAAATGTAAGGGCTGACGTAAGCCACTGAATTCCCACTTAGTTAACACATCTCATATCCCCATTACTAATAAAGGCAAACCACGTCCCCAGCAAAAATATTTTGATAGCTCGCACACATTCAGAAATTACCGTTTCTAGTAGCAACAGACTAACTACTGCTACCTGGCAGTAACAGGTTGGCGGGTGCAGCACCACCGAATCTGCATGTACAGTGGACATCCAGGTTCCAGCATAGCAAACCAACAAGTGCCTGTGATCCATGGTAGGTTTGCATAAACAATGACCTAATGTTTAACATCAGCTACTTATGGCATAAACAGTGCAACCCATAAGGTCAGTAACCAAAATTAAAGAAATACGTAACACTTGAATGTATTGCACACAGTGATATACTAGTAAACAGGGCCAAAGGACTTGCTTGACCAGAAAAGGGTGCAGGAACCTTTTTGGTGTAAAAAGGGGGTCTATGCAGATATCACCTCTAATGCAACATTCAGCTAAAGCTGCTGTCATATACTGGACAACTGCAGGACACTAAACCTACTAGGGTATCCAAAACTGCTCCTATTTCAACACTTACTAGAAAAAGATCACAGTGCAGCCCCCTCTCCCTTTACTCTGTCTGCAGCAGCAGTCATTACCTGAACTCAACTCCTTTTTTTTTTGGATTGGCTTTTTTTCTGAATAGCTTCTGCAACAGGGTGGGTGCCATACAGATTCCTCTACACAGCACTTTAGAAAGTTACAGCGAGTGAACAATAGCATGCTACATCCAACAGTAATCCAGCCATAATAACGGTATGATGAAGACTGAATCCATAGCTTACTGTGACTGGGACTGTCACTGGACTCAACACGTTCCTGGTTGCTGTATGGAAAATAAACAGACACACCCCCTCCAGCCCTCAGCCAAATTCTGACAGGCTGGCAGTCTGCTCATGGTGATGATGTCATTGAGTCCACCCCTGCACATGATGACATCAGCAAAATTTGAAAAACAACCTGGGAAATTCATAAATTAAAGGGGGCACTCGGGAATTCATGGAACCCCTTAATTTTGACCTCAAAACCAATAAAAAACAAGATTCGGTATGGTTGAGAGGTCTGGTGCTCAGTCCTTATATGCATGTGTTGACTCACTGGAAAGCTTCTTAATGGTACATCACACACACTGATCTACATCCTCCCTCTTTACAAAATTGTTTCATGTAAACAATAGCATATTAATAGGGATGCAGTTATACAGACACTAATAAAGAAAAAACAGTAATGTCCAGGTTGCCATGTACCTGGAAGTGGGTTTGAAATGCTACCTGATCTTGTGACATAGTTATTAGGACTGGGTTTAGCAACTGGGATAGTCACTGGAGAATGTTCTGCTTGAGGAGTCTTGGGTATTTTCTCAGGAACGTGCACTGCTGACAGAATGTTCTCTGGAACAAGAACATTGGACAAGTCGCTCTGAAATCTAGAGTGTTTGTCACAGGCAAGATGCTGTAACACTGTTTTGGACACTGGTAACACGTTTCTGATTTTGTCTGAATTCCATTCCTTATGATTCCATAATGTATGATCTCGGCTGTTGACACAAACCTTTCACAAATCTGAAAGCAGTCATCGACTGATAGAAGTTTAGCTTCTGCAGAATTGGATCTGAAGCTGTGTGAGTTCTGAACTCATCAGGATGTGTGGAAGAAAAAATTCTCAATTACATAACCTCAAAATCAAGTTGCTCATTGTGCTGTTCTGTGAGTTTTTTTTTTTTTTTGGTGATCTGGGTAAGGTATCCGCAAGATAAAGAAGTTTGCCTTTTGTGTAAACAAGATTGAAGTTGTACTTCTGCAGTTTGAGCACCATGCATTGCAGTCTAGCTGGAGCTGTATGCCGAGGCTTTCTCAAAATAGTAAATAAAGGTTGGTGATCAGTTTCGATCTGGATAGGTCGACCATAAATATAATCATGAAACTTTGAACATGCAAACACAATTGCCAAAAGCTCTTTCTCAATCTGGGCATACTGCATCTCAGTCTGGGTAAGAGTTCTTGATGCATAAGCTACTGGTTTACCCTCTTGAAGAATGACTGCACTTATACCAAACTTAGAAGCATCACAGGAAATAGTAACTGGTTTGTGAACATCATAGCTAAGAGTTGGTGGGTTGGCAGTTTTCTGTTTCAGGGCATCAAATACTCTTTGGTGTTATTCTGACCATGACCAAATTACATCTTTGAGTGTCAGCTCTGAGCGGTGCTGAAAGTTGGCTTAAGTCTGGAATGAACTTGCCTAGATAGTTGACTGTGCCAAGAAAACGTAGGGCTTGGACATTGTCTGGAGCTGGCATCCCGAGAATTGCTGTTTGCTTGGAAAGATCTGTTCGTAAGCCTGAACTGGTAAACAAGTGATCAATATAAGTAACTTCTCTAAGCCTGAATTTGCACGTCTCAGGATTTAGCTTAAGATTCACTTCACACGATCTTTTCAGAACTTTCTTGAGGTTTCTGTCATGTTCGACTTCACCATTGCCTCCTACTAGAATATCATCTACTATAATAGCACAGGAATAGCCTGAAATAATTTGCTCCATCTCATACTGGCAGAATTTATCCCAAATGGCATTCTCAGAAATCTGTATCTTCCAGATGGTGCACTGAATGTGATTAACTATGAAGATTTTTGGTCAAGCAAAATTTGCCAAAATCAACTCTTTTGCATTTAAGACAGAAAAAACACTGGCACTTGGCATGAGGGCAGCAACCTCTTTGACTGTACTCATTGGATGGTGAGGCCTTTTTAATGCTTTGCTCAGATCTCTTGGATCAGTACATATTTTGATATCTGAGCTTTTCTTATGAGCTACTACCATGGAGGATACCCATTCAGTAGGTTCTTCTACTGGACAAATTACTCATAACTGCACCATTTTTTCTAACTCTGCTTTGACTCTGCTCTGCATAGCAACTTGAACTTTCTGCGCTGGTCTGAAAACTGGGCTGACCTCTAGGTCTAATTTCATGGAGTATACAACTGTTATCAGTTTACTCAGAAAAAACAGTTTGGGAAAATTTGAGCTGTTGTCATGCAAGCTTACATGGTAAACTTCTTTATGAAATGAAAGCAGTCCCATTTTCAAACATATCTGAAGCCTAGTAATGACTGCAAGTGTCTGACTACGAAAAATTGCAAGTCATAGCTGTTCCCAGCAGAATAACTTAAAAGCACTACTAAGCCTTTGGTTTGAATCTCTTCACCATCATAAGCAACAAGCATCACACACTTTGTCAAATCAAGTTGTTCTGTAGCATTTACTCTAGAAAATGTTTCTGCTGACATAATATTGCACTTTGAGCCAGTATCTACTTTGAACTCTATGGGACTCCCATTAATCCAAACAGTACAGAAGACTTCATTCTTTGCCTACAAATCTGCTGCATTAACTGTTTCACAAAGCACATGCACACCATCAACATAAAAAGTAGGGTTGCAGCTTTCTAATTGATCAATTTGCCTCTTGGAATGGCATGTCTTAATAAAAAAATGTGCCTTATTTGAGTTACAAAACCTTTTGAAATGATTCCACTTATTGCAAGAATGACACTGCTGACCAAAAGCTAAGCACTTTTTTTTTTGGATTCGTGATTTCCACCACAATTATGACAGTTGACTATGAAGCTAGGGGGGGGGGGAGACATGTTTTGACTTTGCTGACTCACCCTTATGCTCCCCTCAGCATGCTCTGGAATTTTCTGGAAAGACTCAGTGTTTATCAGGAACTGTTACAGGACCTGCAGTAGCTGCTATGTGCTTGGGCCTGTTTCTTTTAACCACATGCTGCACACTATCAACATGAGCTTTGTCACTGTGCCTTACACTGCTGTTTTCATTTGTAAGCATTCGTGTTCTTTTCTGTAAGCTCATATATCTGACAAATCTCTGTGGCCTTATTCAACATTAAATCATTGTCTCGAAGGAAAATCTTTCTCACTGTGTCATCATTAATACCACACAGAAGCCTGTCCTTTATGAACACCTCTCTCAAATCATCAAATCTGCAAGTTTTACCCTTGTTTCTCAAGTCAGTTATATATGATTGGGTTGGGAGGGTGGCCAAATGATTAAGGGGTTTGCCTTACAAACACAAGTTGCAGGATTCAAGTCTCATAAGGGATAATTGGCTAGGCTTAAAATGGCTCACAAGGGCAGTCTTAGTACTAACCTATGAGCCTATGATGCAAAAGTTTCAGCAGGCTTTTGATCTCGTGTAAAATAAGTGCCTTTCCATTGTAATATTCGTTTGGGGGTTACACATTTCTCTAAATGTATGTTTTAAGCACTCTGGGTCTTCCATTGTTTTGGCCGGTATCACTATATGGCAGTTTTCCCCTCCCCTGCAAACACAGCAGGTGCATGCACAAATGAACATTCTTTCAACAGCCTCTGAGCCAGCTAAGTTAAGCAGAATAAATGCTTTTGTATGTGTGTTTTTGTCAGAAAAAGCAGCCCATATGAAAATATCATATTCCTGGTCAAACACTCTCCAATTTTCTGCAGTACTATTATCAAACACAAGTGGTGCCGGTCTGGGAAAATCTTCTGCCATGCCCACATATAATAGTAAAACACAATGCAAAATTGCCCTTGTAATTATGTATGAACATTCACACACCAGGTACTTGTAATAATATTCAAATGCACAGTAAACTCTGAAATACTATGCTTTGAAGTAACTACTTTACGAAATATTCTTTGAAGCAACTTTATTTTAGTTATTTTATTTATTTTACATTTGTTAACCGAGAGTCCGACTGGATACATGTCCATTTTCAGCGGTGGCCCGGGGAGAAAAGCTCCACATGTACAAAAAGATGACAGTCAATATTCATGGTTACATTAAAATATGTAACATCTTAAAATTTCAATAGGGGGTTATATATATACATAGTTACATTGAAGTTTAAGATCATTGTAGGCTTATAGTATTACATCTTCTTCTTTCGACTGCTCCCGTTAGGGGTCGCCACAGCAGATCAACTGTTTCCATGTCTTCCTGTCCTCTGCATCTTGCTCTGTCACACCAACCACTTGCATGTTCTCTCTCACCACATCCATAAACCTTATCTTAGGCCTTCTTCTTTTCCTGTTACCTGGCGGCTTCATCCTTGCCATCTTTTTCCCAACATACTCTGCATCCCTCCTCAGCACATGTCCAAACCAATGTAATTTTGCCTCTCTGGCTTTGTATCCAAACCTTCCAACCTGGGCTGACCCTCTAATATACTTATTCCTAATCCTGTCCATCTTTGTCACACCCAGTGCAAATCTTAACATCTTCAACTCTGCCACGTCAAGCTCTAACTCCTGCCTTTTTGTCAGTGCCACTGTCTCCAGCCCATATAACATAGCTGGTCTCACTACCCTCTTGTAGACCTTCCCTTTCACTCTTACTGGTACTCGTCTGTCACAAATCACTCCTGACACTCTTCTCCACCACTCCATCCTGCCTGTACTCTCTTCTTCACCTCTCTTCCACACTCACCATTATTCTGAACTGTTGATCCCAAGAACTTAAACTCATTCACCTTCGCCACTTCTACTCCCTGCATCTTCACCATTCCTCTATACTCCCTCTCATTCACACACATATATTCTTAGTCCTGCTGACCTTCATTCCTCTTCTCTCTAGAGCATATCTCCACCTCTCCAGGGTCTCCTCCACCTGTTCCCTATTCTCACTACAGATCACAATGTCATCTGCAAACATCATAGTCCACGGGGACTCCTGTCTGATCTCGTCTGTCAACCTGTCCATCACCATTGCAAATAAGAAAGGGCTCAGAGCTCATCCTTGATGTAATCCCACCTCCACCTTAAACGCATCCGTCACTCCCACTGCAGACCTGACCGCTGTCACACTACCCTCGTACATATCCTGTACCACTCTTACATACTTCTCTGACACTCCCGACGTCCTCATACAATACCACAACTCCTCTCTAGGCACCCTGTCATATGCTTTCTCTAAATCCACAAAGACAATGCAACTCCTTCTGACCTTCTCTGTACTTCTCCATCAACACTCTCAGAGCAAACATTGCATCTGTAGTGCTCTTTCCTGGCATGAAACCATACTGCTGATCACGAATCATCACCTCTCTTCTTAACCTAGCTTCCAGTACTCTTTCCCATATGTACAGAAATCATAGCAAAGCATTTGAGTGTATAGAATGGCATGATAGATAGATGTCATGAGTGACTACCCGGAGAAAAAAGTGGTTAGTGAGAAAAAGGTGTTTAGTTAAGAGGAGAGTTCCTGAAAATTGGATGTAGAAGGGTTGAAGACATATTTGTATAAAAGCTAGGATAATAGGATACAAAAGAGGAGGTAAAGACAAGGGATTTAAATGGTTAGCGTAGGGAGTTAGAAGCGCAGCATTCTATAGTTGAGTATAGGAAGTTAGGTTAGATTTAATGAATGTTCTGAAGGTTATAGAGAAGTAGAAATAATTAAGGTGGGTTTAGGTTAGAAGGTTTATTCCAAATTGCATCATTTACCTTCAAGAGTTGCATGTAAGTAGAGTTAGCCTGGGTCTAGACATGGACATAGCCAATGCTTGTTTAGGTGACTCTTTAGGGATGTTTTGAATTGGGGTAAGGAGGCTATAATGGTAAGATCTGGGGGGAGTGCGTTCCATTTCTTACCATCTGAGTTGGAGAGAAGTGATTCTCCAGCTGAGTTGTTGGCTTTGGCAGATTGAACTTGCATCTTCTTAGATGAGCTGAGAGATGGTAGGTTGCAGTAGGGGGTGACAATATTTGCCAGAATGGGTGTACTGTTAGGTTGGTAGAGGATTTTATGAATAACTATGAGTTGGTTGTACTGGAGTTGATTGGGTAGCTCTAGCCAGTCCAGTGTTTGAAGATTTTGACAGTGATGGGTTCTGTAGGCTGTGGCTGTGGCAAATCTAGCTATATTGTTGTAGCAGCTAGCTAATTTGTTTAGTTTAGCTTTCTGTAGGTTTAGGAAAATGGGTGAGGCATAGAGAAGAGTTGAGAGAAGGTGTGTTCTAGCTATGGCTGTTCTGGCCGGTGGGGTTAGGAATGGTTTAATCCTATATAAGGAGCCTAGTTTTTTGTTAACTGTTTTGATGGTTTTGTATGAGTGTCAAATGTGAGGTTGTTATTATTACACCAGGTTTTGGAGATGGATCTGGAGAGATTATAGTGCTATTATTGGATGAGATTGTACTATTTGGTGATGAGTTTTTTTGGGTAGGGGAGAGAAGTAGAAGTTTGGTTTTGTTGGGATTCAATAGGAGATGGTGATTACTGAACCAGATCTCTACTTTGTTGAATGTGCTCTGGGATAGGGATTGTAGGTCTGAGGGGGTGGTGGCAGAACAGATTAGGGTAGAGTAATCTGCATACTGAATACAGGTTGCTTCTGGGATGACTTTGGGTAGGTCATTAATGAATATTGAGAAAAGGAGGGGGCCTAATATGGACCCTTGGGGGACACCAAGGGTGATTGGTAGTAGGGAGGATAGATTGTCTTTCCATAATACTGCTTGTTGTCTGCACTGCAAGTAAGATTGGAACCACTTGATTACTAGGTTAAGGTTGAATGATTTGTGTGTGTCTAGGAGTAGGTGGTGATTGACCATATCAAATGCTTTGGATAGGTCGAGAAAGAGGGCAGAGGAGAGTATGTTGTGATTGTGGTTCTGATTTATTGTGTGAGAGAAGGAGAGAAGTGCTATTGGCAGGTCTGAATCCATGCTGGGATGGGGCTAGGAGATTGTTCTGGATAAGGTGAGTTAGAATTTATGTATACATTTTTCCATTATTTTGGCTAAGAGAGAGAGAATGGCTATAGGCCTATAGTTTGAGAGTTCTGTGGAGTTACCCCCTTTGTGAAGTGGTATAATGTGGGAGATTTTCCAGATGGAGGGGACATAGGATTTGTGGAGAGTACAGTCGATTAAGATGGAGATAGGGTATGATATTTAATTTGCGGCCTTTTGTAGAAATTCAGCAGGGAGTAAAAATGCTGCTAGTGTGGTGGGTTTGAGTTTCTTAAGTAGGGATTTAATACAGTCTGTGGGGATTGGATCATATTTGAATGGGGGTACATTATCACGTGAGGCTGAGGTGGTGTTTACAGAGTTGGGAGGTAGGTTATTAGCTAGGAATTGCACTGTTTATGTAAAGAAAGTATTGAAGACCTCTGCTATACTTTTAGTGGGTAGATGTAATGTAGATGAAGGGATGGGGATAGTGGATTTACCTGGATGGAGCAGTTTGAGACCTGACCAGAATTTTTGTGGCTGGTTTTGGTGCTTTGTTCTGTAAGGTGAAATAGTAGGTTTGTTTATCTAGCATAGTGGATTTTTTAGCTTCATTTCTCAATTGTTTGTACCTAATATGATCTTGACTGGATTTGGTGGATTTCCAGGAGGTCCATGCTGTGTCCCTGGCCGTTAGCTTTTGTTTAGTACCTTTGGTTAGCCATGGAGCTATTTTGGTTTTGGTTCTGATCATTCTTTTGGGAGCATGCCTGTCTAAGATGGCTAGGAAGTTAGTATTAAAGTGTGAGACTGCGTCATCTAGGGGAGGTAGCTTTAGGTTGGACCAATTGCAAAATTTAAGTTCGGTCTGGAAATTGGTGAGGTTAAAGTTTTTTGTGTTTCTAATGGTTTTAAGGGTGATTTGCTGAGGCATGTCATTCCTCTTTCTTATTATATAGGTTAGGAAGTTGTCGCTCATGTTCTCAGGTAGGGTGCCCGATGTATATAACTGAGGTTTGTTGTTTATAAGTATCCAATCTAGGGTGCTTTCTTTATTGTTGGGCTTATTGTTTCTGGTGGGGGAGTTTATAATTTAGGAGAAGCCATTTAAGTTAATGTGGGTGGTTGGGGTTTTTGATGAACAGGTTTTCCAATCGATATTGAAGTCTCCTAGAATAAGAGTTTCTTGGGGGTGTGTAGTGAATAGCCATTGTGCTTTAATACACAGAAACATATCAGGATGGATAGCAGCATCATAAAATATAAACAAACTGATTAACACTTACATACATACATACATACATGCTTACATCTCAACACCTTACTACAAAATGGCAGTCAGGCTCGCACATGCTCAGTATTTATACACTTGTGCAAGCCCTTAGATAGCTTTTTAAAGGTATATACACACACATTGATCTACATCCTCTCACTTAAAAAAAAATTGCCCTTAGTAAAAGAAACAACATTGGAGTTAGACATGCATTACTAAAGACATTAGAAACAAACACAATGTTCATGTCCAAGTTGCTGTATATCTATAACATCATCTGGAGATACGAATGGATCTGGTAACATAACAATCTGGACTAGGTTTAGTAACAGGGACAATCTTGAATGAACAATTGGTATCAGGAACTTCTGGATTCATCTCAGGAACGGGAATATCCTCTGGACCTTCCTCTGGAACTTGAACACTGGACAACTCACTCTGAGATAAAGAGTCTTTCTCATAGATTATGTGCTGTGGTATAGGCTCGGACACTGGCATCAAATTTTTCCGATTCTGCCTAAACTCTACTCCTTGTCATTTGACAATATATGATCTTGGCTCTGGACAAATGTTCTTCACGACTCCAGTCGAATCATAACCTTTGGACGTCTGCATCCTTACCACTTCTCATTCTCGTAATGGATTGAGTGGTTTGCTGGCTTTATCATAGTATAACTTCTGGATTAAACGCTTCTTTAATAGATTGGTTTTCACTGACCTTTTGTTCTTAACACATGGAACCAACAGTTGACTACTGATTGGTAATGTGGTTCTGATTTGTCTTGACAGAAGTCTCTGAGCAGGTGAACCAAGATGTTTATCACAAGGAATATTTCTGAGATTCAGGAAAACATCACTATTGTCTCATTTTGACTTCTCTAGTAACTGTTTTGCACTTTGAACTGCAAGTTCTAGCAAACCATTTGACTGTGGATACTCTGGGATACTTGTGACATGAGTAAAGTCCCATTCTTTGGCAAATCTTTTGAACTGTTGGCTTGTAAACTGCTTGCCATTGTCAGAAATAACTTTATGTGGACTTACATGGACTGCAAAATTATGCCTCATCTTAGTAATAACATTACTGGATGCTAGGTTAGGAAGTAGGTCAATCTCAAACCAATCAGATTAAGAGTCTACTAACACCAAATAATGTTGACCATTCCACTTGAAAATGTCTGTAGCTACTGTTGACTATGGTAGTTCAGGATTCTTGTTTAGCTGAAGTGGCTCCTTCTGTTGATGTGGCTTAGTACTGTTACACACAAAACAAGATGAAAGTACTCTCTCATTGTCTGGTGACATAGAAGATCAAAATACTAGTCCTCTCGCCCTTCTTTTGCTAGAGTCAGTTCTTGGGTGACCATGATGCAAGGTAGTAATGTACTCTTGTTGCAAGGACTTTGAAACAATCACTTTTGGACCTTTCATAATGATACCATTTTCAGACAAAATCTCATCTCTGTAAGGAAAATAAGGTTGCATGTCTTGAGGTAAGCTAGATTGCTTTGATGGCCATCCTTGATTGATAGTGGTTGCGCCTTTGTAAAACTGGATCTGTGGCTGTGTGATCTCTCAACTCATCAAAACGTGTGGAAGAAAAATTTCTCACTTCCATGACTTCAAAATCAAGGTTCTCATTCTCATGCTTAGTGATGTTTCTGGGCGATCTGGATAATGTATTAGCAAGATAAAGAAGTTTGCCTTTCTTGTAGACAAGAGTGAAATTATACCTTAGCAATCTCAACATCATACATTGCAATCTGGCAAAATGCATAGGCTTTCTCAAGATAATAACTAGAGGTTGGTGGTCTGTTTCGATCTGGATAGGTCTACCATAAACATAATCATGGAACTTCAAACATGCAAACACAATTGCTAAAAGCTCTTTCTTGATCTGAGTATAATGCGTTTCAGTTTGGGTAAGAGTTCTTGAAACACAGGCAACAGGCTGATCCTCTTGTAAAATGACTGCACCTAGACCGAATCTCGAAGCATCACATGAAAAAGTAACTGGCTTGTGAACATCATAATATCTAACAGTCGGTGGACTACCAATTCTCTGTTTCAGAACATTAAATTCTATTTATTTATTTATTTAGTAGAACAAATAAAAACAGCAAGACCACCACAGCTAAAAGCATAGGCAATTTAATAAAGTAGGATAAGTACTTTCAAGTTCACAAATGAACATGTCATCAGATCTGAAAACAGCCATATTAACTCACAATATATTAGTATAAAAAATCATCACATGTCAAAATAACCAATGAGAGCATCTAAAGAATCAAATAATTAAGCTATGGAGGGCAGGTTTAAGTGAAACAGAATTGTTTAAACCTGGATAGTAATCTGTCTGTAACTTCAAGGTCCATTTTAATTCAGCATTTTCAGTAGAATGTATCAAATCACCCCCCCCTATAGTCACATAAGATACACTGCAATACTTCAAAGGAGAAAATGTGCCCCCTGTGTTCTATAGTATGC
Source organism: Protopterus annectens (assembly GCF_019279795.1). Taxonomy (NCBI): domain Eukaryota; kingdom Metazoa; phylum Chordata; order Ceratodontiformes; family Protopteridae; genus Protopterus; species Protopterus annectens. The sequence goes on along the minus strand of NC_056747.1, from coordinate 1,197,082,319 downwards.
CTGGCTAAGGCATTGTTAACATCAATTTTTTTTTTTTTTATTTGTTCTACTGTTTTGCTGTTGTGCAGCTAGGATCTTTAAGGACTATCGGCCATCTTTGTATTTTGGATTTATTTAACATTTGTTTACCGGGAAAGTCCGACTTGGAATGAAGCTAATTTTCAGTGGAGGCCTAGGGAGAAATGCTCCAGATGCATGTCTTTACAATGTGGGAGGAAACCGGAGCACCCGGAGGAAACCCACACAAATGCAGGGAGGACATGCAGACTCTGTTACAAGTGGCATTCCCCAGAGCTCAGTCCTAGAACCCCTCCTGTTTGGCATATACTTCTCAGAGGTACAGGCAAGCACGGGAGGACTATGGTAGACCAAGTTCGCAGACTACTGCAAACTAGGGGCTATAATTGACTCTCCGGCTGGCACAAACATCTTCCAAAAGGGTCTCACTGAGACAGATACCTGGTGTCAAAGCTATGGCCTTAAGCTAAATGCCAAAAAGTGCATAGTCATCCCCTTTAGAAAAAACAAAGTACCCACAAACTACCACATAGGTGGTAGCCCCCTAAATACGGAAGACATAATAAGGGATCTGGGGACCCAAGTAGATAGTAACCTCTCCTTTGATAATCACATTGCCAAAGTGGTTAGAAAATCCTTCTATGTGGCCCACCTAATCACAAAAGGGTTTGCATCCAGATCGAAAGAGGTCATTGGGCCCCTCTACGTATCACTTATCAGACCCATCATAGAGTACAAAGTCTCTTAGCATTTTCACTTCAACTGCAGTACAAAAAAGAAGCAGTCCAGTAATGCAAAATTCCGTAAAAAATAAAAAAAAAATAAAGAACTACACAAACAAAGACCCTCAGAATAGCTGCTACTTCCATCTTACCCCCTCCCCTCTATCATTGCTCATAGGAGAAACGTTTGTCACCATTCTGCTTGGCAACAGATTATTGTGCCCAGGTGAGTTTCATTGACATTAACATTAATCTTTGCGGTACCCACAGTCAGGTAATGAAGTGTGACATCCCTGATTTTCAACAGGCTGGATCACATTTGCATATAGCTGAGAGTCACATCTCTTCAGCTGAACTAATTTTTTCAAATGTCATTAAATAAATGTAAATGTGATAACATAGTTAAGTTACAGCAGTACAAAAGTTTTGTGTGAGGTCTGCATTATTTGTTTTTATTTATTTACACTCAAGCCTATGCTTTTGACTTGAGGGGGACAAGGCAACCCACACAGCTATTGCTACAGCCATGATTAACATCATGCCATAATTAGCTCTGTTGGCATTAATGAGTTAAGCAAGATTATGCAAAATAATTTCTTCAGATGCCACAAAAGCAGTTTGTTCCAGAAATGTTCCATCAGCAACTATAAATTTTACAGTTAATGAATCCGCTTTCATTTAGGAGGGTAATGCAAAAGATACTATTAGATCAGATAAACCAAGACTTTTATTCTAGGGTATTCCTAGCCCCTCCCCCAAAAAAATACAAGGCCGCATGACCAGTTGTAAAACTGCCATATCTGAACACATTTATAAGTGCAAAATCTTTAAGGCTGGTAACTGTGAAGGTTTTTACTTCCTTTACAGAGCAGAATTCTTACATGACAACTTTGGACATGTAGGATGCCCATATTCCTAGCCTAGTCACACCTTAAAAAAATATCACAGGTTTGAAAGAGCACATCAGCGTCTTAAGTTTTTAATTCCACAACTTAGATTGTCTACAGACCTTAGTGTTGTAAACAAAAAAATGAATGAATGCCACAGTCAATAGCCACTTTATTTGTTGAGCACTTTCTTCAGTTCCACACTGACTTCATCAGTTCTCAGTCAGAATGGAACTGATGAAAGAGCTCAACAAATAAAACTGGCTGTGGAATCCATTTTTTGTTTTTATTGCTAGTTTACTTAACATCACTTTTTAGTGGTACAGCCCCTAGTGTGTTTACCATATGCTTAACTAATGTAGTTACATACAGTAAAGCGTCGATTAGCCAAACGTCGATTATCAGAAACATCAATTATCAGAACCAGCCTTCCAAAGTTTTCAGGTAGGAAAAATCATAAAGTCTAAATATGGAAACATTATATGTATTTGCTTGAGCATGTTTTTTGAGCTTGTAGCCAGCTCGTGTGTGAAAAATATTCTTTATTGTCCATTGGAAGGCTGAATGGTTGAAAAGTATATACCTGCATGCAGAAAAAAACAAGATTTTAAAGTTTTTTTAATCCGGTTCAATTATATGTTTGATTTTCTGAACAATCTGATTATCCAAACTACCCTAGGTCTCAATTAGTTCAGATAATCAACTCTCTACTGCACATCAGAAAGCAGAACATTACTATTTCCTCTTAACTGCATAACTGTTTGATACTGGCAAAGATGACATTTGATAGTGAACCAGACAGTTTTACTCTTTATATACATAAAGATAACAGTAATTTACAAAGTGTTCTGTGACTCCCTAAATATTAAAAAAAACTTTTAATGACAGTCATAGACTCAGTTCTGATGCATGCTTTCCCTATACAGAACAAACAAGCAGAGATTCAAACAGCTCAGATGGACTTTACTAAGCACCAGGAGATTATATCAAGATAGGTTTTGATAATTCATGTGTATTTATTTTGCATCATTCTGGTATAGGTTCATAGATAAGTACTTAGATAGCTGTTCTTGTGGGACATTTAAGCCAAGCCAATTTCCCTTTCAAAGATGAGACGAACTCTGTACCTTGTGTCTATGAGGTAAGCACCTTAACCATTATGCCAACCCCCAACCTCATAAATGAATTCACTCCCCTTAGGGGAAGTGGATACATGACCAAGTGTTACACATACACAAGTCTCCCACTATGAGGATGGAAACTCTTACCTGACTAGTTGCACAATCTAGAGAGCAGTGTATTAGTACAAGCACCACATAAGAAGTCTAAAATGAAATGAATTCCCCTTAGAGAAAGTGGATACATCAGAAAGTGTTACACATACACAAACATAAGTTCTCACATTGAGCATCAAACCTGTTTATCTAGTTACACAATCTATAGGGAACCATATTAGTCACAAGCATCACAAGAGAAGTCTTTGGTGAGGAAAAGGAGAGACATGACATTCAAGACTCAATATGAAGAAAATGCAGTGACACCTGAAAAATTAAACTAAACCAGCGATTCACTGGATATGTTGATTTTTATTTCTCCTCCCACTAAAAACAAATTCCTGGGGTGGACAGATATATGACTTGTTCATTGGAATGGCATTTATTTTCCCATTCAGGATTCAATTTGCATTCACAAGCTGTTAAGGTTATGCCTGGGAATTCACTTCAACAATTTTCCATAACAGGGCAATGTTCTCAACAGAAGAGAGCTCTTCAAATTAGTTTAAAAGAGTATAAAGCAGTTCATTTGAGAGTTTTTCAGGACAATTTTCAGTGAGAATGTCTACAGAGATAAAGTTCCTAAAGAAAGACAGGATCCTTACAGCAATTTAAAGGCATATTCCTAAACCATTTTCATCTAATACTCGAAGTTTTTTAATGCTTTTGGCCTCACTGCCCTTTAATAGGGAATTGAGTTTACTGGAGGGATACAATAAAGATGACTGCATTTAAGAACCAAAAATTAACCACATGCTGTTTCTGTACTGGGGCAGGTTTATGAAATATTGTATAAAATGTCTGACAAGGTAAAGATAGAAAAATGTGCTGCTAAAATGTGATGATTTGGTGGATGTACAAGCCACATTAGCCTTATCTGGTGTAGTAATTGAAGGCTTACATGGATAAGTTCTGAAAACTGCCCAGAAGAAGTTAAGTTTGGTCTACCAGACGCCTCTGTCACTAAAGATTTGCGATCAACCAATAGACAGTAGAGTTAATGAATTAGAAAAAGAAGGAAAGACCAGGTCTTCATTTAATGAAATGTACCTTGCTACTACCACTGAATTTCAAGTAAATTACAAAGCCAAAAATTTAGTCACCTGAAAAATGCAAATTTAAAAAACACCAACAAAGGATGTCACAATTCCAATTTAATTAGCTATAACTTAAAGTGAAACACTTTTTTCCTTACAATTATCCAAGGACAACTTCAGAATTAAACTGTAGTTGCAAAAAAAAAAAAAAAAATTCATCCCATATTTACCCTCCACTACAAGACTTCAAATATACAATACATCTTTAATGTACAATAATAAACATTAAAAAATCGCAGAGAACCTTTGCTAGTACTAATAGATATGATTGCAATGCAGGACTAGTTTATACAGCTCTTTGTTCAACATGTCCTGCATTTTACATAGGAATGACCACTAGAAAATTTTCAAAAATAATTTTGAAACATTTATGTGATATACATACTAATGATGAAACCAATGCATTATACATGCTAACAGAGGTGCTGGGTGGAAAAAGGGTTTTTTTTGTAGGTAATTTAGACTTGCAGGGAATGGATTTTAAAAACAAATTAGAAATAAAGAAAGCCCACTGACAATTACAGCTAAGTGCCAATAAAAATCCAGGTCTTAATGAGATGATAAATATTTTTTTTAAGACAGAAGGTTAAAATATTTATTGCAATTAATGTTGTTTCCCATTCTTAAAGATTTATTTTATATTTGATGTTAACTTGAAGTCATGTGACGGAGACAATATATAATTTATCATGCAACTTTTTTTTAAGTATTTAAAGCGATTTTTTTTTTGCAACCATGATTTTATTCTGAAGTTCAAGGACAAAAAAATGCCTAGTTTTTAATTATCACTAAATTGGAAGTGTGATATCCATTTTGGTGTTTTATGTTCAGGTAAATTACCCTGACATTTAAATACCTTTTTACTGGAAAGGATTATTTAGCCAATGGTGTCATAGCCACAGCCAATGCACTGGCACACATTCAGCATTTACAATCAGGATCTGTAGGAGTGGGAAATGCCTTTAAAGTGACTATAGCAATAGCATAGCCACCAAAAAAAAAAAAAAAAAGAATACAAACTGAATTTAATTAGTGCTTTTGTCTAAATGAATATGTACTTTCTCATATAATGCATTAACAGAAAACCATGTATTTAAATAACCTTAAACATCCCTCACATGACTAAAAAGTAACAGACTAAAACAAGAAGTTATGTACTCAACATAACGTTCGATGTATGTAGTCCATCTTGCCTCACATTCTTACCCATGGGTTCGGAGCCGAATGTCGGCTCTGACTCTGCCAAACTTTTCTAGCTCAAAGTCTTTCTATTGGCTGGGCTAAGATGGTATCCCATGCTGCATTGCTCTCTATCCCCAGATCTAGTTTGCTGCGAGCACCATCCCTCATTCTCCATGCATAACAACACCTGAGGAAGGAAGAACAAACCAAGAATGAAGGGAGCTCTGAAACCAAACCTAACCTCCAGATCCTCCAGGACAGGGGAAGGAGGAGGGGTAAGTAAGAATGTGAGGTGAGATGGACTACATACATTGAATGTTATGTTGAGTACATAACTTCTTGATGTTATCTAGTCCAATCTCGCCTACATTCTTGCCCATGGGACAGCGTCCCCAGCACCTAAATCCTGGGAGGCTCAGTGGAAAATACTCCTGAGCACTGTGGAACCAAAGGAAGACCTGCCCCTAGATACCACATCCAACTTGTAATGAGTAACAAAGGTATGAGGAGATAACCAAGTAGCCACAGCACAAATATCATCCATAAACAATCTGGCCTGAAAAGCTGTATATGTAGATACAGACCGAGTAGAGTGAGCCTTCACCCAAAATGGTAAATCTTTACCCCCTGAGGAATAAATGAAAGAAATACAACTGGAAATCCACCTGGACAACGTGACTTTGGGACAGGAGACCCAATTCTGTTTTTCGAAAAGGAAACAAACAACTGACCAGATTTTCTGAGGTCTTTCGTTCTGTGCAAATAAAAATGTAATTGTCTGTGCACATCCAATTGATGCAATTTGAATTCTGCCTTGTTTGAAAACTGGAGAAAAACATTGGCAATTCAATAGATTGGTTAAGGTTACTGACTGATGCCACTTTGGGAAGAAAAGAGGGATTCGGTCTGAGAGAAACCCTGTCCTTATGAAAAATCAAATAAGGGGGTTTGATTGATAAAGCTTGAAGCTCCGACACGCATCTGGCTGAAGTGATGGACACTAAAAAGACAGTCTTCCAAGTTAAGAATTTTAAATTGCGAGTGGCTGCAGCCTCAAATGGGGGGTAAAGTAAGACCCTGTAGAACAAAGTTTAAGTCCTAAGGCATAACAGGTTCTGATACCGGAGGACGAAGTAACAACATGCCCTTCAGGAAAGCCTTAGAGTCTATGTGCCATCAGGTTAGGATCGTCTGTGACATGAAAGGTAGAAATCGCCGCCAATTGAACTTTAATGGTTGTGGCCGCTGAACCCTGATTAAAGAGCATAGACAAGAACTCCAGTATAGACGAAATTGGAGCTGTGTAAGGGTCAATCTTTTTGGCATGTGCCCAGAATGAAAACCTCTTCCATTTGCTGTAATAGATCTTCCTGGTCGAGGGTTTATGAGAAGAAGATAAAATATGAACCACCTCCAGTGAAAAATGATAAAGCCTAACTAATGACAGAAGTGGAGTAGCCAGGCTGTCAACCAGAGGGTCCAAAGAGAGGGATGGAGCTGCCCTGACATGTGTGTCAGTAAGTTTGGTTGTGGGTCCAGAATCCAAGGAGCATCCATGAGATAGGGATGTAGAAAGGGGAACCAAATTTGACGAGGCCAGTGTGGGGCAATTAGAATCATTCCGCTTCCAAGGATTGTGCTTTCTGAATAACCTTTGACAGCAAGGGGAACGGAGGGAAGGCATATACTAGACCAGAGGGCCAATCGTGGACTAGAGTGTCCCTGGGTGACTCCCCCTGAGGGGGGGGGGGGGTCAATGTGAAGTAGCTGCTGAATTTGGCATTGAGGGGGCTGACAAAAAAGTTGCAGCAAGGCTGACCCCACCTGCAGAAGATCCGTTCCACAACAGTTCAGGGAAAACTTGTAAGGCATCAGAATAGCTCTGCTTAGCCTGTCTGCAATCATGTTGGACTTCCCCGGAATGTGCATTGCCACCAGAAAATGTTGGGAAGACACTGCCCACTGCCACACTCGCATGGCCTCTCTGCAAAGGGGGTAAAACTTGGTTCCTCCCTGCTTGTTCAGATACCACACCACTGACATATTGTCGGAGTGGATTGCAATAGTCCCGAGAGGAAGAAAACTCTGGAGTGCTTGCAACGCTAGTAGCACAGCTCTCATCTCCAGGACATTGATATGCAGATGCATCTTGTGCTCTTGCCACATGCATTGGATTGTCCTGCCTAGATAATGCCCCCTCCACCCCATCTGGGAGGCATCCATGGTCACCGTGGCAACTGGGGGCAGAGGAATGAAGGGCTTTCCCGCCTTCAGGTTGTCGGTGCAAAGCCACTAACTGAGATCCTGTTTGCACCTGTCTGTGAGTAGATTAGGGTGAGAAAGTGGAAGATGTTGAAGAGACCACTGGGCAAAGAGTAGCCACTGAAGGAGCCTCATATGTAACCTTGCCAGAGGGACTAATATAATCAAAGCAGCCATTGTCCCCAACAGTTGGAGGACCCATCTTGCCTTCACTCTTCTCAGAGGGAGCAAGGCATGAACTTGTTGTTGTAGGACTCTGATACTTTCCTGTGGTAGAAATGCCCACATGAGGAGTGTCTAGTCCGGCGCCTATAAAAGTGACACACTGTGAGGGCAACAAGGCAGATTTTTCCCAGTTCAATGTGATACCCAACTGTTGACATGGGTCAATAGTACCATCCCTGGTCTGAAGTAGTAGATGCCTGATGGTGGCAGTAAGGAGCCAGCCGTCCAGATATGGAAAAACTTGGAATCCCTGATGTCTCAGGTGAGCAGTCACCACTGCCATGCATTTGGTAAACACCCCAGGGGCTGTGGTGAGACCAAAGGGCAGGGCTCGAAACTGAAAATGACTGGCTCCCAGCCTGAAGCGTAGGTGACTTCTTGATGCCCTGTCCATCTTTATGTGGTAGTAAACATCCTTGAGGTTGATGGAGCACATCCACACTTCTTTTCCCAACAATGGGAGAATAGACTGCAATGTGACCATTCGGAACTTGGACTTTTGCACATGGGTGTTCAGTTGACTGAGATCCAAAATGGGTCTCGGGTCCCCTGTCCTTTTCGGCACCAAAAAGAATCTGGAGTAAGTCCCTAATACAGTCTGGTCTGAGGGGACATGGTGGATGGTTCCTTTTTCTAGCAGCTTTGAAACTTCTGAAGCTGCGTAATCCCTTTGACTGGGTGGAACATCCAGGATTTTCTTGACTGGAGGGGGATTTGATGAGAAGGGGATGACATGTCCTCCAGAAATTATTCGCAGAACCCATTGGTCCTGGGTGACATCTTGCCAGGCCTCTGAGTATAATGAGATTTGACCCCCCGACTGGCTCCAGAAACGCACAGTCGGGCCTCCCATCAGGAGCGGCGGTAGGGAGAACCATGAAAGGAATTGCCGTCTCCTGAGTTGTGGGGGCCTCCTCTGCCCCTAGGGCAGCATCTCCCTGAATAACCACCCCCTCTTCTGCCTCTGGAGGGGGGCTCACCTTGTGCACCGGGAAAAAACCTCTGTGATTTCCTGAACCACATTTTGCCACCCCTCTGGGTCTTGGGATAAGGTCTAGAGGGAAGGGAAAAACAGACTCCTACGGCAGACAGAGTCTTTCCCTCCTGCTCGCACCTGGTGAGAGGGTCTTTCACCTTGGTTCCGAACAAAGAGGAACCATCAAAAGGGGCGTCAGTGAATGAAAACTTGAAGGCCTCCGTGAAATGACAAAGGCGCATCCAGGCCTGCCTCCTAAGAGCAACTCCTGAACTTGCTGTCCTACTCGGTCCTTCGGCTGCATAGGAGTTTAACCTCTTGGAGGAGTTTGCAATGGAAGTGAGAGTAGACAGCTGAGCATTGACTGTCTGAGCCACCACCTCAGAAACGTTACCCCTGAGAGAATCTCCAAGTTCCTTGAGGAGATCTCTCTGGAGCCATGTAAAGTGTGATAAATAATTCAGCGACCGTAAGGTAAAGGTCGCTGAAGAAAAAGTACGCTTCCCATACTGGTCCATGGTCCTAGACTCCTTGTTAGGGGGATGGACGGTGGAAGAAGTCTAGGCTAATTCCTTCTGAGTGGCAGCTGCCACCACCATGGCATCCACAGGGACTCCCTTGGACAGAAATTCCTTATCAGGAGGAGCAGACAAAAATTTATTGGGTCTCCTGGGGACTGGTTCCACAGAGTCAGGGGTTTCCCACACCCTTCGACAAACCAAATCCAGAAGCTCGTCGAAGGGTGGAGATACCCAGGAGGCAGAGGGCAGAGCACCAAATGCCTTCAGGAAGACAGACTCCTCCTCAGAGGGGGCTTTGGATGGCCAGTCACCTCTTTGTTTCAAAATCTCTAGGATGTCAGAGAAAAAAACATCCTCAGGGGATGACTTGGGGGACCCTTCCGATTCCTTGAGGTCGGTGTCTGATGTGAGAGACTCATCCTGTGAATCTATGTGCTTCCTCTTGCACGTCCTCTTTCTGGGTGGCTCCTCAGACAAAAACTCTGAGGGACCCTCAGAAATGTGGGGACCACTCATGGGGGTACCCTGAGGCCTTCGGGCTCCGCTGTCCAGAGATAGATGGTGATCAGAGACCTGCACCAGTGTAGTAGGGGACAGAATGACTGACCCACATGATGCCGCTGACGACCTGGCCAGCTCGCTCTGCATGGCCTCGAAGGCTGAGGCTGGTCCCCCCCCCCCGAGTCCAAAGAATGACCAGCCTCCGAAGCCACGATAGGAGTCGAACTTCCCCGAGCTGAAGCACCGAGAGGGAGACTAGGAGCTGAGAGGTGTCCCGAAGCCTCTTCCTTAGGTCCGACCAAAGAATCCTGAGTCCTGAACCCAGTGGATGGCGCAGACGGGGTCGGAGCTGACATCGGTACTGATAAGCCAGGAGGGGCTGTCAGAACTGACCTAGGGACATCACGTGGAGCCGAGCACTCCAGCTCCGAAAGCTGAGGTGTGCTCGGAGAGGGAAGTATCGAAGCAGGTTGAGGGACCGGCTCCGGAGCCGACTGGGTCGGAGCCAAGAACAATTTTGCCAGAACCGGTGACTGAAGGAGTCTCTGCACCACTCTATCAATGTCCACATCTGATAAGGTCCTGGAGGATTTAGAGGATAGAGAAGGAGATCGAGACCTCCTCTCCGAAGGGGACCTGCGAGGAGGAGATACTGGCCTAATGATAGGCAATCGGCTCTGAACAGGTTCCAAGAAAATTGGAGCCGAAGCAGGTTCCATAACAACTGACACTTCCTGCGGCCCCGAGGACAATGGAGCTGAGGACGTTGAAGCAGACTTTACTATTTTCTCCAGTGGCTACGAGGAGACTGATGGAGCCGGAGATCTCTTTTTTGATTTAGAAGATTTAATCTTAGAGCTGGAAGCACTCTTCAGACCCTCCTCGAAGGAGGGTTTCAGAAGTCCCTTCAAAATCAATTTATTCTTCCTTTCCTGAAGAACCCGTGGACTAAAAGTATGACAGAAGCTACAGGTCTCCTGAAGATGAATCGCTCCCAGACAGTATACACATACGGAGTGTCCATCGGAAATGGATATTTTGTAACTGCACCTAGAGCACTTCTTGAAGTCCGATGGCTTGTGCTCCTTAGTATCTTTGGACATAGTTAACCAACACTAATAAAGCACCAAGACAATCAAACACTGAATAAAGGACCAACGGTCAAACAGTCACAAGGCGGGAAAAAACTACAACACACAAATACCACAATATCTCTAAGTTAAATGATCCTTAGACACAAACACAAGGGAGAAGGGACTAATACCTCTAATTTAAATGGTACTTAGACCCGGTAAACTTAAACACAAAGAAAGCAAGGGGACAGACTAGGTCCTCTAACTAAAACGGGCCTAGCCCGCTGGAAACAGCTAGTGGGATACCACAGAAAAAACGATCCAAAACACAATTTTTTACAAGACAAGACAAGAACACACAATAGCTATTAAAATAGCTTTTTGTTTGCAACAAATTTCTCTGATAAGGAAGAAAAAGGGTACTTAGCCACAGCCAAGAGCGAGACCACGTCCGAGCTACACGAGCAGCAAACGAGATCAGGGGATATAGAGCAGTGCAGCATGGGTTACCATCTTAGCCCAGCCAATAGAAAGACTTTGAGCTAGAAAAGTTTGGCCAAGTCGGAGCCGAACCCACGGGTAAGAATGTAGGTGAGATTGGACTACATAACATCACAGAATTCATTAATATATACTGAGTGTACAAATCAAATATAACCACTAGAAAAGTATTATGTACTGTCTCACAAAATCTGCTTAAAACATAAAGTGGAAAATGCTAGGTTAAGGATTAACTAAGATAAGAACTGCAATGGCAATTAAAATTACATGCTGACTGCGCTCCTGGTCTCTGTAAAAGTATTACTATTTGTAGTATGTTAAAATTAAGATACTTAACTAGACATAGAAGATGTGAAGAAAGAGAATGAGGGACTGGAAAATTATGGGAGGATGACAGAGACTGGTTCGAACACAGTTTTGTTGGCCACAAATATATGGCTTTCGCAATTATGATGAATCAGAAAAGTCACCTTTTCCTAAGGCCAAGACCAGACCAAAATTCTACACTGTAGCAAGGCTAGCACCTACAACCCTTAGGGGGGTCCAGATGGCACAGAAAATGATGACTACCAAAGAATGAGTAGTCCGTCTCTTAAGCTGATAAAGTGGAGGGTCATCCTTTCACATCTGAAATGCAAGAACCTCATCACACTCAGGATTCCAAAGGAAACCCAAGGAACCAGTAAACTGCCGTCCAGTAAGTCTAAACAATGGATCAAATAAGAATATTCAGTAAGAATGTGCCTTGTGTTGAGTAGACAAGGGAGAATGGTGTGCTTCAAACATGGTGCTGGCATCACTCAAGTCCTTGAGAGCATGATCCCCCACCCATGGCTCAATGTCTCACCAAGAATCAAGTATCTTATATCTCATGCCTGGGCTACAGACCAGTGCAAGCTCAGCCAGGACTGACCACCGCTATCTGGATTTGGAAAATTCAAAGGATAAGTCAAATTGGATGCAGTTACATGCAGTGTGAATGGTTGGGTGGTACAAGGGCTTGGACCAAAAGATCAGAATGAGCAGATGCAAGCTTGAGTTGATCAGTAAAGGTGTGGGCATCCCAAGCACTCCAGGACAGACCACATTCAGGTCTCTGGTTCACTGTCAACATAGAGAAATCTACTATCAGAGATTGTCTCTTAGTAATATAAACTGAACTAAAGGTGCTGGTTGTGTATTTCAGTTAAGAACCACAGGACTTTATTTTGCCTGGAAGAAACTGCCTCATTTTCACTATATACTCTGAGGTTTTTGCTGTGTTAGTAGAAAGATTACTATGCTATGAAACCATGTGCAAACCTGAGTAGTCTAGAGCTTAGTAAAACCTGTCAAATGCTGGTAAGCTATAAAGATATTGTTTTAAATAAGGAAAAAGGGTTATCTTGTAGAGTGACAGTAATAGTTATACATGTGGGGGGGAACTATAACCACTGAAGGCATGCTACTGATGATGTTATGCCTCTAGAATGTGTTAAATTACCTTCTAAAATAATCAAAACACCATTTTATTATGTAGATGCAAAAGTAAGTGCATTGTCTTAATTGATGGCAGAGAACTGCAAGGACTGTTATAGACTAAGGCAATATGTTAACTCTTGCAAAACAGTAGTATGTATGTAAGAAGAAAAATGGCATTGTATGTAGTCTTAATGATAAGTAACAGAATCCTGTTGCTCAGATAGAAATACAAACTAGACTTGAAAAGGTAATTCATCCAATTGCTGTCATTCCCACTTTAACACATGACAATAAGGAAACAATTTCCCTTACTTTAAACAGCTGCAGAGGCAATGGGGGGAGATACTTCTTGTGACAGACTACCTTATCAGTCCATGAGTAGAAAAAAGCAGGTGAACAACCCTAGGTATGTGCCTCTGCATAGTCCAAAGAAAGGTGAGGGAACATGCACCAGAAACTTTCATTAGAGTGTATGAATGCAATAAAGATAAAAGCATAGTGTCTTATAGACCTTAAAGGTACAAAAATTGGCTAGGACTTCAAAGAAAGGAAGAACCTAGATCAGATAAAGCAGTGTGCCAAAATACAACTTTAACAGAACCAGCAGAAGGAAAGGACTTCCATGGAAGAGTTGCAAAGCAGCAAGTAGAGGTGGCATTGTAACCTGAAAATGTTGCAAAATAGGGATCTGAATTAACTAGCAGGACTAAAGAGAAAGGAACCCTTACCAAAAGGCTGTATTTCAAGGAAATGATATTATGAAGTATTGAATATGCACAATTTGAGTTGGATTTTACATTTTTGTGAAGCTTAAACAGGAAGTATTAGAAAACTTAGAATTCTAAGCAGCAGATGAGCTGTGAGAAAGAGAAGGGTCTATATTATATGAGTGAATGTTCATAATGTTGAATGCTCTAAAGAGCGAAAATGTCAGACCTCGAACTTGTTATTGTGGAGGACTGTACACCCCACACCCCCCCCTGCTAAATATATATATTCCAACTCTGAGATCACACTACAGTGAGGAAAGGACAAATATTCCAACCTCCACTGTACTGTGATCCCACAAGAAGCACTTCAAAGTCCAGCATTTTCGCTCTTTAGAGCATTCAACATTATGAACATTCGTTCATATAGTATAGACCCAGAGAGAATTATAACAATTACAACACTTTCACCAAGGTAGTTAAAAGGGAAAAAAAACTGTGTCTAGTCATAACTCTAAACCCATTTCTGTTGGCACAAAATACAAAAATCACTTAAGGGACTACTCTAAGTAAAAAGTATTTATAAGTAAGGAAAATGGTAAAAGATAAGAAAAATTCTGTTCTGAAGTACCCTTCTCAAAGGGCAAACAATATAGGGACAGATAAGAAACTGAGTGGGTGGTAGTCGGTCATACTGAGTAGAGAGACATCAACATAGAGAAGACAAGCAAAATATTAAAATGTATACTAAGGGGCAGAAAAACCTTGAACAGCTCCAAAATTATATAAATGTTGAGCTAAATAACAGGAATTATAAGGAAAATGAAGATGGTTCTAGGTATCCGGTTCATAAAGAAAGACAGGAAGAAAAATAAATAAGGCCACCTATATTAATTGATATTTATGGATATTGGTATGTGTTGCGTTTTCTAGGAGTGTTAGACACTTAGACACCAGTAATTATATTTAGTAAGGGAGGAAGCAGCCCCTTCAACCTCACAAGCTGACCTTGAGGAAACCTCAGTTAGTGGATCTATAGGTAAGCATGTTAAACTTTGAGAAGGCAAAGTAGAAAGATGGTATTAAGAGCAAAGGAAATATATCTAGGGCCGTAGGAGAAAAAACTGAGCAAATGTTTGTACTTAATAATTTGTTGTGCACAATAAGGAAAGAGAAGTATTAGCAACCCAACTATTGGTGCCCAAAACTTGATGAGATCATCACATATTTATGTGATGGGACATATACAAATGGACAAAACTAAGGTGTGGTTCCAAACAGGGTTTTACTGGCCTGGAATAATGAAAGAAATTGAGAATTTTTGTGCTAGGTACTTTGAGTGTCAGAAGACAGCCAGCCCCCTCACCAACATTTTAAGAATCATTTGATTCCAAAGCTTATAAAACAGGTGTAATCTGAAAATATTTCATTGGGGTCATTTGTAAAATGCAGTGACAGACTTCAATATATTTTAACTATTTTAGACTATGCAACTAAATACCCTGAAGCCACCCCATTATGTAAAGTCAGTCATTGCCAGGGAACTTGTCCAAGTAGAGGAACACCTTTCCAAGGCATTGGCTACTCTGTCAAACATCTTAGTAAACATTCTGAGTACACAGAACAGACCATGTTGCACTAAGCTGTACTGAATGTGAAACCCATGCAGAAAAAATGAAGGAATCTCCTGTGAAGATCACAAGAGCTGATTGCAAGAAGACATTCGTTATGCCCACAGACACCATCCAGCAGCAGCAATGCAGTCTCCTAGAGCATCATTATTCATAAATGAAACCATTAAGGCTACAATAGGGGTGACATTTTCCTGACCCCCTTTAGACCAAAGAAAAGCCAAGAAGAGAACACTGCCTCTCTGCAAAGGAGGAGCAAGCTGTACAGCTCCTATGAGGTGAGCAATGCAAACTAAGACATGTGAATCAGTGAAGCAATGGCTATATTTTACTCTCCATAGAGCTTCAACTGGATGCCTTCAAATGGATACCAAAACTGAAACTGTAATTCTATTCACATTACTCAAACATCCGATTAAAGCAGTTTGTTTCTAAAGTGAGCATCTTTAAATTCTTCTGCCACAATACAAGATGAGAAAGAGGAAAAAACAAATGCATATATAATTTTAAATTAAATAATATGACACTTCATTGTTTAAACACCTAGGAAACTGATAAATTTCCAAATCATCATAACTTCTAAATTATTCAGTGCTAGCAAACTAACCTCCTGGTTAATGAGGAGATGTTAGAACCACAGATTTGAACTTACAACTACTCCTGCCATGAATCAATTCATGTGCATGTGCTGCAGCAGAACTGACATTTCTATTTCTGATATCATAAAAATGACCTATTTATACCTTTTCACTTTTCTTTTCTGTTTTGTATCTCTGATTTACCATTTCTCTTTTTAACAATAGCATTTAATACCATAAACAAAGATATTCATTTGACAAGAAAATATTCCTTAATTTTAAGCAATTTCCAATTAATATGAATTTGTTTGGAACTCCAAACATAACTGTATTTACATGCATTGTACCTTGTGCGCTCAGACATTACTACTTGCCCTAAAACTTTATCCCTGGTTTAAAAGGCTTCCCCACTGACAAAGTCCTTGTAGCACTGATAGCAGAACAAGAAATAGAATGGGTGATCAGGTCAGAAATCTCCAGGAATAGATGGGATTTCCCATGAATTATGGAAATAAATGGTGGCTCAGATGACTACAGTATGGAAGGAATTATTCGATGGAGTACTCCCGTGGAAAAAGTAGTTTATCTCTCTCCAATATATAAGAAAGAGAAAGACTCTAATCTACTATCCAATTAGCACCCTAGCTCTGTTTTAAATAATGTTTCTGTCTATTCTAAAAGCTAGATTAACTAGACTACTACCTTATTTAGTATCCTGGGATCAAAAAGGCTTTGTACAAAGCAGATGAACATTAGCTAATCTACTAAGAACCCTAATGATTATCCAAGATGCATGCAGAGCCCACCCTCTAGTGGCTTTAATTTGCATTGACATGGAGAAGGTCTTCAATTAGGTAGAGTGGGATTTCCCATTTTAAGTTCTCAAGGAAATGAATCCCTGCACTTTAACTGAATTACTTTGGGAAGATATATCAAGAAAAAAGAGCCCAGGTCAAGTCTGGAGCCACCTTTTCAGAAGATGTTCTGATCATAAGAGGCACACAACAGGGCAGTCCCCTCTCCCAGCTCCATTTTGCCTTTTACATTCAGCCTCTAGCAGAATTAAGGTCCCCACTAATATGGGGATATTAATGGACAAACGTTGCCTTAATTATATCTTTATTTGCTCATGATGTTCTATTAACCCTAACAGACTCAATGAATGAATTAGATGATGTGTGGTGAATATGTTCATGCAGTTCAGACAGCCATCAGGATACAACATAAACACACACCATGGACATAAATATTAATATAAAAGAAATAACAATATTACAACAATTTCCAAGTATGTGGGGCTATGAGGACATCAAAAACTTCGGGATATGGTTTGTGATGACTTAAAGTGTGGTGAATATTAAACCAGTTTGGGCAGCTATCAGGATACATGGCATGTACTTTTATACTTTACTTGAGACAGGCCTCTTGATATCCTCTTCTAGATAAAGACAGAAAGAATACAGAATATGGATGAAGGACTTTATATGGTAAGGCAAGAGAACTAGACTGGCTTAGGACAAGTTAACACTCCCAAGTGAATTGGGAGTCTTGTCATCCCAGACATCAAGCATTATATGAAAGCCTTGAGAGAGGCACTAAGAATTCAAGACCAATCATATTGGGTGATGTGGAAATAAATGCTGATAGCAGTTGACTCTGAAATCAGAGAAAAGGACAAACTAGAAATGACTTGGGGAGAAGCATCAAAAATGCATTTAACATTATTTTGAAAAAAAAAACACTAGAAATGAGGAGGCTATATCATTGGAGACAGGGTATCCCCCAGTATGATCAACTATCAGGAACAGAAAAGAAAATACAATTAGCTGGTACTAGGCTAGAAGACTCCTGGCTATTGAATACTGGCATGACCTGATAAACCAGGGCCAGATAAAATCCCGAGGAACTATCACTGAAGAACTTCTGCCAGTAGATATGAGTAGGCTTACTTATGAAGGGCTGATTTAAGAATTAAAAAATGGTTTACTCATAAGCTGCTGAATGATCTAATGATAGAAGGTGTAGCAAAATTGAGATCAGGGGAAACTATTGCTGTGTAAAATCATACCATGGGCTACTCAGGTCTTATTTATACAAGAGTACACTGTAAAAAATAAGGAAGAATGGGCAAAATCAGTAGGAGTTAAAATCACAAATAGAGTATGGAAGAGGGTAGTCAGTATTACAAAAATAGCAACTAAAGCTAGGAGATGTAGAATATTTTGGTGGACATGTCAAAACAAGTTTTTTTATACCCCTAGTAAACTAACCTGGATATTCCAGGAGATTATCTGTGAACGTTGACGATGCCAACAGCCTGAGAGGGGTACTTGGGACTATTTATTTTGGAGTTATCAAGCCTTAACTAACTACAAAAAGCCTGCTTAGGCAACTCACTAGAACAGAACTCGTGACTAAGGATCTTTTCTTCTTGGCCATTCCTGGTGATGTAACAATTAACTCCTAGAGAAATTAGTCTGAAATTTAACTCTGTTGACTAAGAAATACTTACTAAGGGATGGAAATCCCAGCCCAACCTCCCAACAATTTAGGATCTAATGAAGTGGGTCTACAAACCTAGGGATGAAGACTTTATGTTTAGTGTGGGAAATGGACTGAAGCCAGACAAGAAATGGCTATACTGACAAGACTTTTATGTAAAGTGAATTTTTTTAAAGAGTTTGTTCATATTTGAATTTTTTGGAATGTTTAATTGATTGGTGAATACTTAATAAGAAGGTATTTAAATGGCTTTGGTGTATAACTTTATTTGTTCTGAAGAAGGCCTTCTAGTGAGGTCGAAAGCGCTTAACCTGTGGAGATTAAGGTATTTTGTATGTCATTCCTTGTGGTTTTCTTCCCCTTTTGGTGATTTTCACAGAGTTTTATTTTGTTAGACTCTTTTGAGGCTGGTTTGCAGTAGTAGTTCTTTTTTTCTGAGATGATACAACTGCAAAAATCAGAAGTTGGAATGAAGAAAAAGCTAGCTGAATATGAAACTGCTCAGGAAGAGATGTTTAAAAAAATAATAGAATTAGAGGACAGAACACATAGGGAAAACCTGAGATTTTCAGCTATACCAGAGAAGCTGGAGGGAACAGTCTGCATTAATATTACGAAAACATAAATAAGCAACTGGACTGTTACTCCACAGCAGGAACTGTTAGCTGAAAGGGCAGATTTTGTGTATGCTCCAAACCTGACTATGAGGGAGCAACCAAGACCTTTAATATTAAAGATGCAATCCTACAAGCAGAAGGAGTTGATTCTGACAAAACTGTGGTAGAATGAAAAAATACTAAAAGTGGGATACAGCAGTGTTTGTGGAGAATGATTACTCATTATACACCAGGAAGAAGAGGAGTAAATTCATTCCACCATTCAGGGAATGTTGAGATGCAGGTGTGACATTCAAACTGCTGTACCCAGCTGTCTTCAATGTATTCTTTCCTAGAGGGACAAAGTCATTTTTTGATAAAGTATATACTAAGGAGGAAATACAAATGTTTGTCCAACAAAAAGTGGGCTGTGAAACAGAAGGAGATTTTGCTGCTTGTTCTTCTGGTAATAAAGACCACAGAAACTGTACCTGTGAAACCTTTTCCACAGTTTCAATGGAAAATGTTGAATAGAAGAAAGGGACCATGAGAGTTGACTGGAAGAATTGAGAGTACATTGGAAATGAAGCAGAAACAAGATTAGGGAAATGGAGATGAACAGTAATAAAACCAGTGACTTAATGTGGGATTAGAGTGCAATAATTATGTTTGTGAAATATGACAAAACAAGAAAATCTGGAAATATTGGAATTTTTCAGAATTTGTTGGACTTGTGGGGGACTCTAAAGTATCTTCCCTGCTTCATATCATTAATGTTCAGAAAAATGCTTTGGGGAGGGGAACGGAGGGGAGAAAGTTAACTGTAAGGAAAGAAAATATTTGTGGTATATGGTTTTCTTTGCATGTTATAAAGTAAAGTTTTCTCAGTTATTTTTAAGTGTAATGGGGATAGCAAATAGTTGCTGCAGTTCTTGTTTTCCCTCTCTTTCTACCTTCTCTCTTTCTTCTTCTTTAGTTTTATGAAATGAAAGTACTGCAATGTAAAAAAAAAAAGGCTGGTGAAAACAGCATGACAAAAGAAAAGTTAATGTGCTTTTTCTCATTCTTGCATGCGAGAATAACTAGATTAAGGACCTTAGATTTATTTAATAACAAGTTTTAAGAAAAAGCAAGTAAATGAAAAAGAATATTGGATATTGTGACGACCCACCACTGGACCAGTAATTAAGAAGCCTCAATCCTCACCACTGGCAACAATGGGGGATGTACACTGACAGGATAACAGGTAAACACACAGTATTTCCAGATGCAGCTCTCTGCATTGACTGCAATTTCCCTTAAGAGCACACAGAGACTACAGTCCGGGGGTGGCTTCTCACTCTTTCTCTAGATGCTCACTAAGACTCTCCACTGACACAACTATAGAGTTGAGATCTCAGCAAAGTGACCAAGCCAAGACATCCAGCACCCTCTCTGCCCAACCAGTGCTTCATGTCCCTGCCCAAGTAGCTTACACACATACTCTTTGAGGTTTGATTTACACACACACACACACACACACACACCTGGGAAAAGCTGGCACAGGTTTACTAGGTATCCACCCTTTTGCCCAGACTATAAGGTAGTTATCACTGCCACCAGCCAACTCCATATCAGTTACTTTAAGTCCCTTAACAAAGGATGTCCAATCTTACTGTGTAATATTAATATTAATACAAATAGTAGTTTAACGAAGAGCAAGGCTATTAGGAGTGGCCCACACAGTGTCATGAAATAAATATGTAAGAACTCTCAAAACTTAAATATCTCTAGAAAGATCAGCCACAATGAAAGGTTTAAATATATTTAATAATAAATAATGAAAGAACAAGAAAATACTCAGTATATATTCACAGTGACATCAGAGTTCAAAAATGACAGTAAATATTTAAAACAACATTGCAGGACAGTCTCAAACAAATAAAGAAAAATATCTAAACTATGCTTGGCTATATTCCTGATTATATCCAAGAGATCTATACTGTTTCATAGAAACTTACTCCATCAGAGCAAGGCAGATGTGCGGTGAATGGTTCTTGTCAGGTCCAAGACAGATTACAGAATGCTCTCTCTCTCTAAGAGACTTTTTAAATTAATATCTTAATTATTACTGCTGGGATAGCTTGCAGAATGACATCATTTCTTGTCATCTGGCTCTATCCCAGGTGAAACCCCCACTGCTGGAAGCTTGGCAGTATTTACCATCTACCTGTGAAAATACACAGACCTCAGATCTTTGGCAGATGCTGGAAGTCATAAAACAACTGCATTCCTTCATACTTTCAGAGGTAGTAATTAATTCATGCTGAAGACAATACAGAAAGCTTCTCAGAACAGACTCTGTGTCTCTTGTTGCACTGAAAACTGAAATATACCATATTTTATTGTATAGCCATAAAGTAATTTAATTTCAGCTATTTGTTTAAAGTTAACCTCCTGTATTCCAGTTTCCACTGTTAAAATATATACATTTAAACAGTTACAATGGTGCACATACATTTCTGTTCTCTTCCAGTAGACCCACTGTGGTTTTATTTTAAGCACAAGCACTTCATAAAAAAACTTTTTAACACACATGATTGTACAAACCTAGTTTGATACACACATGACATACAGTTCTAATACAGTTGTAACACAAGCATCTCATATAAATCATGTTGATGGTCACAAATGACATATACTTATTTACAAAATTCAAGATAGCTATGTTGGGAGTATCTCCCTTTGTCACAAATATTATTACGCTTTTAGCTAGAAAAATGAATGTATGTTTGGTAGCAGTTCTGTATCTGGGTCTCATATCTCCATGAAAACAATCTGATAAAGAGAAATTGACTGTCTGGTTCTTATGTCTCCATGCAGACAATCTGAAAATGAGAAAATGTCTGTCTGGTTCTCATGTTTCCATTGAGACAATATGATAAAGAGAAATTGTTTACAGTCTGGTGGAGAGTAATTGGCTGGGGGGGGGAGCTGGCTAGGACATAGTGTTCTCTGAAAGCATTCAGGGTTTTTTCCAGCTGGAAGAGCTATAAAGATAAGACAAAACAAGTTAGCACTTAGGAGCACAGGCTGCACCATGCATCTTAGCCTGGATAACCTTTCTTTTAGATTAACTCAAGTCTGTGAGTGTGGCTGGCAGTTTGGGACATTTGTTTCTATCAGTATGGTAAAGTTTCAATATCTGAATATGCATATAGTTTTGTGAGTTAGTATTAAATTAATAGATTTTAGGGGGGTACTGTGGGTTTGTTTGTTTTGTTTGCGGGCTTTAAGTAAAAGAAAAAGTTTTGTAAGGTGTGACATAGGCTCAAATGGACATGACAAGAAACAACTGTATAAAACAACCTGCCAAACAGTGTATGCATGTAATACAAAAGCTGGAATGAGACATTTAACAAAAAATGTGTTATACATAAAAGGTGGGAATAATATTTTTTTAATACAATTATGTTTTCTGTGATGTTTTTAAATCTCAATGGTCTTACAGATAAATACAAAAAAAGAATAGTGAATTATATTTAAAAATGTAGAGTGTAAATAGCTTTATTGCAGGAGACACACTTGGAAAGAACTGAACATGTCAATTTGATAAAGAAAGGTTTTCAAAATGGTTATTCAGCAGAATATCTGGGACAAAGGAAAAGACAAGTGCTTGTATTAATTGTAAAAGGAGCGCCAATAGTGATAAAATAGGATAAAGAAGATAATGGCAGATTTGTAGTGCTAAGGGGCTACTGGCAAGGAAGGATGATTACACTGGCATGTATTTATATTCCACCTACAACTGGTATAATGGAGTTTAAGAAAATTCTGGGAGAAATAATCAGTTTTCATTTGGGGAGTGGAATTTGATTTGTAGCAGTGAAGATGTGTCTGGTGAAGTATAACAAAGGAGGTAGATTTTTGAAGAAATTTATGAAAATATTTGGCATGGAAGATGTGAATTCAGTAATAGGAGTTCAGAGTGAATTTACATATTATTCCCCAAGATATAAAAACTGGACTAGGTTAGACAGAATTTACATTTAACAGGAACAGGTGCATTTAATAGAAGGTTTTTATACACACAGAATAACTATTTCAGATCATGTGCCAAGAATAACTAAAATTAAAAAACTGGGTAATTAAATAAGGATGAAACACTGGTGCTTTCCCACCTATCTGTTGAAAAGACAGGAATTTAAGGAATGGGTTGTGGAGATTATTCAGGAGATATTCGAGAGGATAGAAATTACTTCTGAAAATATAGCTAGGGAATTGGATAAAATTAAGGTGGAGTTTAAAAATAGGTTTGAAATAAATAGGATCATATGCGATCACTGGGCTATCGAACCAGAAGTCATTTCAAGCCTGGCTGTTTCATCCCGATGTAATACTATAGAAATGTTAGTTAATACCCAAGATTGCATTCAGTAATGATTGCCCATGTCCAGGAGGGTTGTGGGTGTTATTTCCAGTAAGAATTTATGGTGGCCCATCCACTCGTCCAGGTTATTTTTGAACAGTGTCACAGAGGTACACTGTTTCACATCAATAGGCAGCCTATTCCAAAGATGCATCAATCACTGGGAGAAAAATCTGTCCATCCAATACATCTTATTCAAGTCGCAGACTATATTTAGGTTCCTGGAATGAGTGGCTCTACTTCCATTTTGTTGCTCATCCCTCTCTAACATAAAAGACATGCAGGCAGGGTAGTTCATTTAGATACTTTAATACATAGAAACATATCAGGCTGGATAGCAGCATCACAAAATATAAACAAACTGATTAAAAGATAGATCTTACAGACATCTCAACAGCTTACTAAAAATGGCAGTCAGGCTCGCATGTGCTCAGTATTTATACCCTTGTGCAAGCCCTTAGATAGCTTCTTAAAGGTATATACACACACATTGATCTATATCCTCTCACTTAAAAAAATTGCCCTTAGTAAAAAACAACAATGGAGTTAGACATGCATTACTAAAGACATTAGAAACAAACACGATGTTCATGTCCGAGTTGCTGTGTATCTATAACATCATCTGGAGATACAAATGGATCTGGGAACATAACAATCTGGACTAGGTTTAGCAACAGGGACAGTCTTCAGTGAACAATTGGTATCAGGAATTTCTGGATTCATCACAGGAACGGGAATATCCTCTGGACCTTCCTCTGGAACTGGAACACTGGACAACTCACTCTGAGATAAAGAGTCTTTCTCATAGGCTATGTGCTTTGGTATAGGTTTGGACACTGGCATCAAAGTTTTCCAATTCTGCCTAAACTCTACTCCTTGTGATTCAACAATGTACGGTCTTGGCTCTGGGCAAAAGTTCTTCACGACTCCAACTGAATCATAACCTTTGGACGTCTGCATCCTTACCACTTCTCATTCTTGTAATGGATTGTGTGGTTTACTGGTTTTATCATAGTATGACTTCTGGATTAAACGCTTCTTTAACAGATTGGTTTTCACTGACCTGTTGTTCTTAACACATGGAACCAACAATTGACTACTGATTGGTAATGTGGTTCTGATTTGTCTTGACAGAAGTCTCTGAGCAGGGGAACCAAAATGTTTATCATGAGGAATATTTCTGAGATTCAGGAAAACATCACTACTGTCTCATTTTGACTTCTCTAGTAACTGTTTTGCACTTTGAACTGCAAGTTCTACCAAACCATTTGACTGTGGATACTCTGGGCTACTTGTGACATGAGTAAAGTCCCATTCTTTGGCAAATCTTTTGAACTGTTGGCTTGTAAACTGCTTGCCATTGTCAGAAATAACTTTGTGCGGACTTCCATGGACTGCAAAATTATGCCTCATCTTAGTAATGGCAGTACTGGATGCTAGGTTAGGAAGTAGGTCAATCTCAAACCAGTTAGATTAAGAGTCTACTAACACCAAATAATTTTGACCATTCCACTTGAAAATGTTTGTAGCTACTGTTGACTAAGGTAGTTCAGGAATCTGGTTTAGCTGAAGTGGCTCCTTCTGTTGATGTGGCTTAGTACTGTTACACACAAAACAAGATGAAAGTACTCTCTCAATGTCCGGTGACATAGAAAGTCAAAAAACTAGTCCTCTCACCCTTCTTTTGCTAGAGTCAGTTCCTGGGTGACCATGATGCAAGGTAGTAATGTACTCTTGTTGGAAGGACTTTGGAACAATCACTTTTGGACCTTTCATAATGACACTATTGTCAGACAAAATCTCATCTCTGTAAGGAAAATAAGGTTGCACTTCTTGAGGTAAACTAGATTGCTTTGATGGCCATCCTTGATTGATAGTGGTTGCGCCTTTGTAAAACTGGATCTGTGGCTGTGTGATCTCTCAGCTTATCAAAACGGGTGGAAGAAAAATTTCTCACTTCCATGACTTCAAAATCAAGGTTCTCATTCTCATACTAAGTGATGTTTCTGGGCGATCTGGATAATGTATCAGCAAGATAAAGAAGTTTGTCTTTCTTGCAGACAAGAGTGAAATTATACCTTAGCAATCTCAACATCATACATTGCAATCTGGCAGAAGCTAAATGCATAGGCTTTCTCAAGATAATGACTAGAGGTTGGTGGTCTGTTTCGATCTGGATAGGTCTACATAAACATAATCATGGAACTTCAAACATGCAAACACAATTGCCAAAAGCTCTTTCTTGATCTGAGCATAATGCATTTAAGTTTGGGTAAGAGTTCTTGAAACACAGGCAACAGGTTGACCCTCTTGTAGAATGACTGCACCTAGACCGAATCTCGAAGTGTCACATGAAAAAAAAGTAACTGGCTTGTGAACATCATAATATCTAACAGTTGGTGGACTACCAATTCTCTATTTCAGAACATTAAATTCTATTTACTTATTTATTTATTTAGTAGAACAAATAAAAACAGCAGGACCACCACAGCTACAAGCATAGGCAGTTTAATAAAAGAGGATAAGTACTTTCAAGTTCACAAATGAACGCTTCATCAGATCTGAAAACTGCCATATTAACTCACACTATATTAGTATAAAAAAATCATCATATGTCAAAATAACCAATGAGAGCATCTAATACATCAAATAATTAAGCTATTAACGTATGTCCTTGGAGGGCAGGTTTAAGTGAAGCAGAATTGTTTAAACCTGGATAGTAATCTGTCTGTAACTTCAAGGTCCATAGTAATTCAGCCTTTTCAGTAGAATTTATCAAATCACCCCCTATAGTCACATAAGATACACTGCAATACTTTAAAAGAGAAAATGTGACCCCTGTGTTCTATAGTATGCCTGGCTAAGGCATTGTTAACATCACATTTTTTTCATTTGTTCTACTATTTTGCTGTTGTGCAGCTAGGATCTTTAAGGACTATCGGCCATCTTTGTGTTTTGGAATTATTTAACATTTGTTTACCAGGAAAGTCCGACTTGGAATGAAGCTAATTTTCAGTGGAGGCCCAGGGAGAAATGCTCCAGATGCATGTCTTTACAATGTGGGAGGAAACTGGGGCACCTGGAGAAAACCCACACAAATGCAGGGAGGATATGCAGACTCCACACAGAAGGCACCACATCCAAGAATTGAATCTGAGAACCTCTTGCTGTGCGGCAAAAATGCAACCACTGCTGCACTGCACTGTCTCTTTGGTGTTGCTCTAACAAAGACCATGATACATCTTTATGTGTCAGCTCTCTGAGCGGTGCTGAAAGTTGTCTCAAGTCTGGAATGAACTTGCCTAGATAGTGAACCATGACAAGAAAACATTGTCTGGAGCTGGCATCTCGAGAATGGCTGTTTGCTTATAAGGGTCTGATCATAGGCCTGAACTAGTAAATAAGTGACCAACATAAGTAACCTTTTGTAGCCTGAATTTGCATGTCTGTGGATTGAGCTTAAGATTGACATGCTCTTTCCAGAACTTTTCTGAGGTTTCTGTCATGCACAGCTTCACCATTACCTCCTACTAGTATGTCATCTACTATAATAGTACAAGGATACCCAGAAAAAATTTGCTCCATTGCACATTGAAAGACTTCATTTGCAGAATTTATCCAAAATGGCATTCTCAAAAATCTGTACCTTCCAAACTGAGTACTGAATGTAGTGAGCACTGATGATTTCTTGTCGAGCTGAATTTGCCAAAATGAATTCTTTGCATCTGAGACAGAATAGCAGTAGCATTTGGCATTACAGCTGCGACTTTTTCAACTGTACACATTCGATGATGAGGTCTTTTTAGTGCTTTGTTCAAATCTCTTAGATCAATACATATTCTGATGTCATCTATGTTTTTCTTTAGAGCAGCCACCATGGAAAATACCCATTCAGTAGGTTCATCTGCTGGACAAATCATGCCTTGTCACACCATTTTATCTAATTCGGCTTTGACTCTGTCCTGCATAGCTACTGGAACTTTTTGAGCTGGCCTGATAACTGAACTGACATCTGGGTCTAACTTCATGGAGTATACAACTGGAAGCTTCCCTAGTTTGTCTTCTAAAAGATCAGCATAGGTAGAAAAAATATACTGGGTGAAATTAGAGTAGTGGTCTTTTAAGCGAACCTGATGGACTTCCTTGTTGAATGAAAGCAGTCCCATTTTCAAACTGTCTCTGAGCCCTAATAATAACTGGACATGCCTCTTGACCATATAAAATAACAAGTCATAATATCTCCCAGCAGAGTAAGATGAAAGCACTACTGAGCCTTCATTTTGAATTTCTTCACCACCATAAGCAACAAGCTTTGCACACTTTGCCAAATCAAACCTTTCACCATGACACACTCCAGCAAATGTTTCTGCTGACAACATTGTACTTGGAACCTCTGTCAACTTTGAGCTCTATGGGTTTTCCATTTATCTGAACAGTACAAAATATCTCATTCTTTGCCCTTAAATCTACTGCATTGACTGTTTCATGAAACAATGACACACCATCAACATAAAGAGTAGGGTTGCTGCTTTCTAATTGATCAACTTAGTAACACTGCACAAAAGTGCAAACACTTTATACACTTCTGATAACTCTGATATCTTTAATTAATATGAAAAATATGTGCTTACTGAAAATGTGGTGGTTTCCTCTTATTTTATTGGTTTTATGCAATTCAGACTATTTCAAACACTTTCCATAGTAGTTTGAATATTTTTATCAATATCTGACATATCAGTTTATTCAAATATTGTGCAGAGCATTATGTATGCTTCAATTCATATTTTGCAAATAAGAAATTATTTGAGCAAGTTTTAACATCTGAAATTCACTTCTGACCTGTTTTGAGAATTATACATGCAGCAGGAATTAATCACTCCTATATATTCCTCGAATACCAACTGAGTGCCTCTTGGACTCATATTGAAGCAACTGGAACTCTTTCTAGCAACAGGTCATTTTGGCCATGCTTCCTTTTAATACCATGCACTTTTAGACATTGCCTTGCCTGACAACATGTTGTTTGTCCCACACTAACATAGAAGACAAGCGGGTGGGGGTAGTTTGTTTAGATGCTTTAATACACAGAAACACATCAGGATGGATAGCATCATAAAACAGAAACAAACTGATTAACAGACAGACCTTACATACATACATGCTTACATCTTAACCGCTTACTACAAAATGGCAGTCAGGCTCACACATGCTTAGTATTTATACACTTGTGCAAGGCCTTAGATAGCTTCTTAAAGGTACACACACACACACACACACATTGAACTACACGTTTGCTTTATGGATATGCAGCAAGTTCATTGGGTTTGGGTCTGAGATTGCTCTGTAAGCCAGGCATAAGTCTCCCCTAAGAAGTCTGTATGATACAGAGTAAAGTATCAGGGACTTTAGTCAGTCTGTGTACGGCATGTGCTGGGGTCCCTTGATCTTCTTTGTTAGATACCTCTGAGGTCTCTCCAACTGCTGCAGATGCTTTGTACAGTACATACCGAATGGGGCTGTACTCAATTATGGGTTGGATTAGTGCCGAGTATAGAGGGGTTATAACCTCCTTTGCTCCTGAGGCAATGCCTTTTCTAATCAAGTGTGCTACGTAGAATTCCTTCATTATTACAGTAGACACATGGTGCTCAAAGTTAAGGTCACGGTCAACTTGGGAACCTAAGTCTTTTACCAATTTGTGGGTACTTAGGGTATTGTTGTCGATTTAATTGTGTGAAGGGACATTGTTTGTGCTGAAGGGAATGATGAAGCATTTCTTTGCATTCAGTTTCAGACCGTGAGTAAGACATCAGTCATTGGTCTGTGTAAGACCCTCCTGGAGTATACTGACATAATTTGGGGATTCAGTAATTGCACTCAGTTTACAGTCATCTGCAGACTTGTCAGCCACAACTCCTTGGTTTTGACCTCAATTTCTGAGAAATGTATACCAAACAGTAGGGGGCCCAGCACTGACTCCTGTGGCACCCTGCTGGTAATAGGTCTGCTGGTTGATGTGGAGTCGCCCATTTGATAATGTGTGTCCAGTTTGTGAGCTAGTTAGCAACTCATCTTACAACAAAGCAGTTTACATTCAGGTTGCTAAGTTTATCAGTAATGCCTGGGTGTGGGATTGTGTCAAAAGCATTTGCCAATTCCAGGTATGCTGTGTGCACAGATTTGCTCTCATCAATGGCCCTGGTCACATTTTTGAAAAAAATCTATAAGATTTAGCAGGGAGGATCTGTCCTTGATGAAGCCAAATTGGGTAGGATCCAGGGTCTGGAGGTCACCTATGTCTTTATTTATGAGGTCCATAATGATAAATTCCATGGCCTTACAGATGAGGGTGGACAGGCTTATGGGTCTCTAATTCCCTGGATCTGTTGCTAGGCCACCTTTGTGGAGGAGAATAACTGTTGCTGCTCTCCATTGTGCAGGAACAAAGCCTGTGTTTAGACTATGATTGAAAAGGGTACATAATGGTGTTGCTAGTTTATGTTCTAGCCTGTTTAGAAGACAGCCTGAGATGCCGTCTGGTTCCATAGGGGCTGTGTTTTTTGTCTTGGACAAGGCTTTGATGATTTGTTCTGCTGAAATGTAGGGTGGGGGAAGTTTGGGGTAAGGTTTGTGATAGATTTAGAGGGGATGGGGGTAAAATTTTCATCAAACCTATCTGCTAGCAGGTTTGCTATCTCTGTGGGGTCAGTGTGTGTGTGATACCAGTGGTCACTAATTCTGCACATGCTTGGGTCCTACCTTTTAGGATATGTACATAGCTGTAAAAGGCCTTGTAGTTATCCTTGGTTGTGCTAGCCAAGTTTTTCTCAACGAGCCCATACAGGATTTGACAAATTGTCTTATTTGCCTGTTGAGGCTGAGGAGGGTGCTTTTCCATTATTGGACACTATGGTTAAGAAGTAACAAGAGTTATTTAGAAGGACTGACAAATGTTAAAGTATTATAGAATAGGGGAATCTCCCGGAACAAGAACAGGAGTAACTGTCAAATGGTAAACAGAAAATAAGGGATTTCCTCAATAATATACACGAGTTTAGACAGACTGCTCTTAAGCAACTCTTTTTGATAATAACACTAGAGCACAAAAACTTTTAGCACAATGACTCAGGCAACAGAAATTAGAAAGTGCTGTTGATAAGCTTAGGAAGCCTATAACAAAGAAGGTAAAGAGATCCTGCAGAGATATTATAAATATTTTGGAAACTCTACGAAAGTCTGTATAAAGCAGAGAAATATGGAAATCAAGAAAATAAATAAATGGAAATGTTTATGAAAGAATTAAATAAGCCAGGGTTAGAGGTAGATGAGCATCAATTACTAATGGTTAGGATAGGAGGAGATGAGATAAAAATTGTGATGTATAACCAATCTACAGGAAAGTCCCCAGGAATAGATAGTATTCCTGTGGAAGTGTGGAAGCTAGGAGGAAAAAAAAACAGATAAAGATCTGGAAGATTTTGTTTAACAGTATTTTAAGAGGAGAAGTGCCAATACCTAAAGAGGGTAAAGATCCATCGGATCCAGCTTCATACAGGCCCATTTCAATACTCAACCATGATTATACAGAGTCCATGTCTATAATGGCTAAAAGAATGGCGAAAAGTACTGTAATGCCAAAACTGATAGATATGCATCAGTGTGGCTTGTGGAGGGGAGGCAAACACTTTACATTAACAGAACATTGATGATCCAGATGGATCTCAAATTAAATTAGCTATGTTATATGGGTTGGAGAAAGTGGCACTGACAAAAAGGCAGGAGTCAGAGCTGGATGTGGCAGAGTTAAAGATGTTAAGATTTTTTACACTGGGTGTGACAAGGGTAAACAGGATTAGGAATAAGTATATTAGAGGGTCAGCCCAGGTTGGAAGGTTTGGAGACAAAGCCAGACAGGCGAGATTGCATTGGTTTGGACATGTGCTGAGGTATATTGGGAAAAGGAAGCTAAGGATGAAACTGCCAGGTAAGGGGAAAAGAGGAAGGCTTAAGATAAGGTTTATGGATGTGGTGAGAGAGGACATGCAGGTGGTTGGTGTGACAGAGCAAGATGCAGAGGACAGGAAGAAATGGAAACAGATGATCCGCTGTGGCGACCCCTAACAGGAGCAGCCGAAAGAAAAAGATGATGATCCAGACGGAAGCAGAATGTAAGAAAATACCATTGTTGTTGGGGAGTACTGATGCAGAGAAAACATTTGACAGAGTAAACTGGAACTTTATGAGCAAGGCAATGGAAACATTTGCATTTCCTGAAAAAATTATAAGGTTGATTAGGAGGATATATGAGGGATTGGAGGCGAAAATTAAAGTGGGTGGGGTCCTCTCTGATAATTTCTGCTTGAGCAGAGGAACACAGCAGGAGTAGCCTCTTTCCTGTCTGTTATTTGCATTACATTTAGAACATTTGCAAACAAAATAAGGGACTCGGAACTTCCAGGCTATAATTAGTATGGTAGTCAAGAACACTGGCTGTATTTGCAGATGATATTATTTTATACCTGACAAAACCAGAAAGAGACATTACAGTGCTGTGGAACATTTTGAGACAGTTTTAACTCTTTTTGTGATACAAAATTAATGAAGCTAAAACAAAGGCAATAGTGATAGATTATGTACCCACAAATGAACTGGTTCAGGAATACCCATATTTATGGGGGTGTAATAAAATGAAGTATTTAGGAGTATGGATTAAAAATGATTCTAATGTGGCAGCTAAGGATATGTGGGAAGAGAATAAATAAAAGATAATACAAAATAAAAAAACTGAACAAATGGAAGATTTGTTACATGGATATGGATAGTAAGATGTAATGGGATCCTATCTCGCCTACATTCATGACAGATGGGTTCGGAGCCGATCCATCGGCTCCGACTCGGCAACTTATATACTAGCACGAAGTCTCTCATTGGCTGGGCTACACCCTATCCCAGGATGCACTACACCTGCTTCCCCAGATCTCGTTTGCCGCTTTACTAGCTGGACGTGGTCTCGACTTGGCTGGAGCTAAGTGATTGTTTTTGTACCTTTATTGGTCCTTGACCTTGGGGTTTTTTGTTAAATATTAACCAAACAGCTGTTTTAACAGCTTTCTTTATTATATTTGTGATTTTGAGTGCTTGAGTCGTCTGGTGTTTATTCCTGTTTTCAGTCGGGCAAGGCCCGTTTTAGTTAGAGGGCCTTTGCCCTACCCTTGTGTATTTTTTTGTGTACTTTTCAATTCCCTTTGTGGTTATTTGTTTTCGGGCCAAGCCCGTTTAAATTAGAGGGCTTTGGGCGTTGTTCTTGTGTGCCTGTTGCTTGTGAGGTAAATTTTGCCAGTGTGTCTCAGCGCTTTCAGTTGGCCTTTGTCATTATTTGCTTACTTTGTGGTAAATTTTTTTTGTGGTAGTACCTGTACTATGTCGAAAGAACAAAAGTGAGGGTTTAAGAGATGCACTCGCTGGGGTTACAAAATGTCCTTAACAGACGGTCATTCTATTTGTGTATATTCTTTGGGAAACATCTACAAGAGACTTGTAGCGTATGTCACGCTTTTCAGCTAGAGTTCTTCAAGAACGAAAGAACAAGCTCATTCTAAAAGGGCTTAAAAAACCCTCCTTTGAGGAAGCTTTGAATCCTCCTGTTGCTTCCAAAGAAAAGATCGTCGGCTCCGACAAGTCCGCCGGAGCCGACTTCTAAAAGAAAAGTTGACCTCTTCTTCCTCGGCTCCACTGACTGTCTGCCTCGATACCTCCTACTCGGTTCCATTGTCTTGAGCCGCAAGCTGGAGTATCGAGGTGAATCACCTCCATCGGCTCCAATGGCTTCGAGCCGGTGGAAGTGTGCAGCTCAGACTCTTCCCCCTCGGCTCCGAAGAAGGCTTCTTCGGCGCCGATGGTGGTCCATGAGTTGGTGGTGTCGGCGCCGACAGTATTGGAGCAGCCGGGTCCCCTTCTCCTCGGAGCCGAGAGGAAAGTCTTCAGTGTCTACCTCTAAATCCTCGAGACTATCAGATTCGGACCTGGATAGGGTTTTACAGAGGCTCTTCCAATCTCCAGTGTTTGCTAAAATGGTCTCGGCTCCAGCACAGTTTGCTTCGGTGCCGATCCCCGACACATTTGATTCCTCCTCCAAACTCCTCTGAGTTGTTGGAGCCGGTGGTGGTGGAGCAAGGTGGAGCCATACGGTCGGAGCAGAGACCCCTATCAGGCTTTTCAGCTTCGACTATGCTTCCTACCCTGTCCTCCGGTTCAGGGTTTGGAACTGCGACCTCTACAGCAGGGCCCGAGGGGAATACTTTGGGATTAGGTGCTTCGGTGCCTAGTCTTCCTCTCGGAGCATCGGCTGCTGGAATTCCCAGTGCCATCGTGGCCTCTAGACCAGTGACTGGATTCTGGAGGTCCGGCCTTTGAGGCCATGAGCCATGCCTTTGCCGGTTCAACTAGACTCTGCCTCACCGTCTTTAGATTTGGAGACTGGTGCCTCTGTTGCGTTGCAGCCCCCCGGCAGCGGGGCCCCAGGGCCTGAGGATACCCCAATCGGGGTTCCCTTCTTCCGGTGGTCCATCGAAACTGCCGGACGAACCCCACGGAAGAAATTGTGTAAGAGGAAGCACGTAGACTCCCAAGATGAGTCTATTACATCGGATACTGACCTCGATGACGGAAGGGTCCCCAAATCATCTTCGGATGATATCTCCTTCTCAGATATCTTGGAGATTCTGAGACAGAGAGGTGACTGGCAAGCCAAAACCCCTTCAGCTGAGGAGTCAGTCTTCCTCAAGGCCTTTGGGGCCCAGCCCTCCGCCTCCTGGGTGTCTCGATGAACTCCTTGATTTGGTTTCTCGAAGGGTGTGGGAACACCCTGATTCTGTGGAACCGGTGCCTACCAGGCCCAATAAAGTCTTGTCAGCTCCCCCCCAAAAAGAATTTCTCACAAAGGGTGTACCGGTAGATGCTTTGGTGGTGGCTTCTGCCACACAGCAGGACGTGGCAGAGGCTTCGACGTCTATTCATCCTCCTAATAAGGATTCTAGGAGTATGGATAGGTACGGGAAGCATACCCTGTCCTCAGCGGCCTTTACCTTACGGTCGCTGAATTATTTATGTCATTTTACGAGGCTCCAAAGGGATCTTCTCAAAGAGCTAAATGACTCCCTTGTTGGTAATCTACCTGAAGCGCTGGCCTCGACTGTTGGCACACAGATGAATACCCTTTTTTCTATTGTTAACTCGTCCATGCGGCTCATCTCGTATGCGGCCGATGGAGCGAGCAGAGCAGCGGGAACAGGCGTTGCCCTTAGGAGACAAGCCTGGTTACGCTTGTGTTCACGGAGGCCTTCAAGTCTTCCTTGCCTTTGATGGGTCATCTTTGTTTGGACCCAAGGTGAAGGACACACTAACTCGGTGCGAGCAGGAGGGCAAGACTTTGACTGCCGTTGGATTCCGCTCCTTCCAGGCCTTATCCCAAGGCTGGGAGAGGAGGGAAAATGTGGTTTAAAAATCCCAAAGTCTTTCTCTACTCCACCCAGTGATTCCCCTCCAGAGGCGGGGCCCAGAGGTGGCAGAGGCCCCTGTAACTCTGGAGACCGCGATTCCTTTCGTGGTTCTTCATACAACCAGCGTTCCTGAGTTGTTGCCCGACTGTGCAACTCGAGCCAGTCGGGGTGCGGCGCACCCACAAGCTTGGGAATCCATAACAAGCGATCAGTGGGTGCTTCAGATTATTACCGGAGGATATGTCATCCCCTTCAACAAACCCCTTTCTTTAAGGGAAATCCCGGACGTACCACCCAGTCAGCGGGATCAGGCAGCATTAGAAATTTCAAAGCTGCTAGAAAGAGCCATCCAGCCTGTCCCCATCGACCAGATCGGATCAGGAACTTACTCAAAATTATTTTTGGTACCAAAAAAGACAGGGGACTTCAGGCCCATTTTGGACCTCAGTTCATTGAATCGTTTGTCAAGAAGTCCAAATTCGAATGGTCACTCTTCAATCTATTCTTCCTTTGCTGGAAAAAGATGCATGGATGTGCTCAATAGATCTCCAGGACGCTTACTATCATATTCCCATAGCTCAAAAGTCCAGGAGACATTTACGCTCCCTCGGAGCCAGTCATTTCCAATTCGAGCATTGCCCTTTGGTCTCACCACAGCCCCAGGGTGTTCACCAAGTGTCTGGCAGTGGTAACTGCTCACCTGAGAAGTATGGGATTCCAGGTGTTTCCTTATCTAGATGACTGGCTCCTTACAGCCACCTCCGAGCATCTACTTCTCCAAGCTCAGAGCCACGTTCACCTTGGGCGTTTCTTGGGGATCACATTCAATTTGCAAAAATCTGTACTACAGCCTTCTCAGTGTATTACTTTCATAGGCAGACTTAGACACAAAAGAATGCGCCTTTTACCGGCAGCAAGAATTCAGATCTTACAAGATCAAGCCAAATCCTGCCTTCACTTACAAAGAGCCCCGGCCCATCGGATTCTACAACTGTTGGGCTCGATGGTGTCGACTATACTTCTAGTTCCCTTGGCCAGACTTCACATGCGAATCCTACAATGGCTACTGTCGGTTCAATGGTCTTATCAGGAACTGCCCTTGAACCACTTAATCATAATCACGGAAAGTTGCCGTCGAGATCTGCGTTGGTGGCTTCTACAGTCAAATCTCGACCAGGCGATCCTTTATTCCTCAACGTCCCGTTGCCACTGTGACCACGGACGCCTCCCAGGTAGGGTGGGGGGGTCATTACCTGGACAGGTCGGTCCAAGGCACATGGCAGATCCAGGAAACGCACTTGCATATCAATGTCCTGGAGATGAGAGCGGTACTATTGGTACTCCAAGCTCTCCATCACGCTCTCCCACAGGGCCCAATTGCTATCCTATCCGACAACATGTCGGTAGTATGGTACATAAACAAGCAAGGTGGTACCAGGTCTTACCCACTATGCAGAGAAGCCATGAGACTTTGGCACTGGGCGGTAGCTACCAACCGCTTTCTAATGGCAACGCACATACCGGGAAGTCCAATGTGA
The DNA here is from genome assembly GCF_019279795.1 of Protopterus annectens. Classification (NCBI taxonomy): domain Eukaryota; kingdom Metazoa; phylum Chordata; order Ceratodontiformes; family Protopteridae; genus Protopterus; species Protopterus annectens. The sequence continues at coordinate 1,197,046,161 of NC_056747.1, read as the reverse complement.
TTGCGGACAGATTAAGCAGGACCATTCTCTTGCCCGTGGTCCCTCAATCAGAGTATAGCGAAAATCTTCGACAGATGGGGTCTTCCTTGCTGCGACCTGTTTGCCAGCCCTCACAATGCGAAATGCAGAGAGTTCTTCACACTGTTCCCTTCTCAGGGACAGATTCCCAGGACGCTCTGACTCACATTTGGCCCCCCGGTCTTCTCTACGCCTTCCCTCTGTTCCCCCTCCTACCGAGGGTGATACAGAAGGCCATTTACATGGAGAGTGAGATGATTCTGATTGCCCCGCACTGGCCTCGTCAAGTTTGGTTCCCTTTCCTACAGAGGCATGCGATAGAAGGTCCATGGTTTCTGGATCCGGTGCCAGACCTGTTGACTCATCAGTCAGGACGGCCTCATCCGTCTCTCAGGTCCCTGAAGTTGGCAGCATGGTTACTCCACTTCCATCCTTAGTCCGAGATAATGCTCTCTCGCTGTATGTGGTCCACATTCTGTCTTCTTCCCATAAACCTTCCACCATCAAACTTTATTCCAGTAAATGGAAAAGGTTTGCCTTCTGGGCTCAAGAACGAGGTATAGATCCTCTCACTGCTCCAGTATCGGAGGTTCTGAATTTTCTGGCCTTCCTTTTTCAGTCGGGCTCTTCAGTTTCTACCATTAAGGTTCAGCTAGCGGCAATCTCTAATTTTCATGCTTCTTTTGAACCTTCATTGATGTCTCACAAACTTTGTAAGGCGTTCCTTAAAGGGGCTTGGCTCCTTAGGCCTCCTTTATCTCATCCTGTTCCTCCTTGGGATTTGAATATGGTTCTTGCTGCCCTAACTGCCCGTCCTTTCGAACCAGCTGCTACTTGTGATTTAAAATTTCTGTCTTGGAAAACGGCCTTTTTAGTAGCCATAACATCTGCTAGGCGAGTTTCAGAACTTCAAGCTCTTTGTTCTGATCCTCCCTATTTGATTTTTCACAAACATAGAGTTTCATTGAAATTACACCCTGCATTTATTCCAAAGGTGGCCTCCTCTTTCTGTTTGCAACAAACCATAGAACTCCCTGTTTTTTTCCCAGAATTCTCCAATAATGCAGAATATACTTTGCATCAATTGGACGTACATAGACAGTTACGTTTTTATTTGAATAGAACCGCTCAAATGCAAAAATCAAGTCAATTGTTTGTTTCTTTTGCAGCGAACAAATTGGGTCAACCAGTATCAAAAGCCTCCATATCAAAATGGATTAAAGATTGTATCACTTTTGTTTATTCACAGGCCAATAAAGACCTTCCCTTTCTAGTCAAGGCTCATTCTACCAGGGCAATGGCTACTTCGTAGCTTTTCACTCCAAGTTATCCATAGATGATATTTGTGCTGCGGCAACCTGGACTTCTCCGCACTTTTATTTCTCATTACAAGTTGGATGTGGTTTCTCGAGGCAGAGCTTCCTTTGGTTCCACGGTTCTCAGGAGTGTGTTCCAATGAGCCACCCGGGATGTAGGTGCTAGGACGCTGTCCCATCTGTCATGAATGTAGAGATAGGATCCCATTACATCTTTTAGTTATGTACTTACCATAACTTTGGATGTATGGGATCCATCCTACATTCTATAATACCCACCCTCCTTCCCCCTGCCATTTGGATTTAGAGGAGCTGTAGTCACTTTTTCTTGGCGTTCTTTCTTGAAGAACTTTAGTTGGTTATAGTGACTTATAGTGTCTCTGTGTTTACATGAGTGTATGAAAGCGAACAAACAAGATCTGGGGAAGCAGGTGTAGTGCATCCTGGGATAGGGTGTAGCCCAGCCAATGAGAGACTTCGTGCTAGTATATAAGTTGGAGCCGATGGATAACCCATCTGTCATGAATGTAGGCGAGATGGATCCCATACATCCAAAGTTATGGTAAGTACATAACTAAAAGATACAAGCAGTTAAAATGTTTTTAGCCCTATTAGAGTTTTACTCAGGTCAGGCATACTTTTATCAAGCAGAGAAGAAGTTGTGGATATCAATTAATAAAGAGCTGAAGGACTTTATCTGGGAGGAGACGAAGACAAGAGTTAAGTGGGATAAGCTGATTCTTCTAGTAGAACAGGATGGATTGGGATTACCTGATTTGAAGGGATATTTCAGAGCTACACAGTTAAGGATCCTATACATAGCACAAGCAGAACACAATAATTCAAAGTGAAAAGGAATGATGATGATACTGGGGGGAAGCTCAAGAAACAAGGAGAAATTGGGATTTTGGATGCAGGCCTTTAAGGAGAATAACAATAATCATACAGAATATATCTATAAAGTAGCAGAAAGTATCTTAAAAACTAAGCCAACACTGGAATGGAGAAAGAACATTCTGATGATAGGGATGACTACAGTTAGGGATATAAAATACAGGCAAGAGGGGGCTGGAATTTATTGGAGAAAACTAGCAAAGGATCCAAGGTACTGGGAGCAAATAACTAGAGACAAGGATGATAGAATAGGAAGAAGCTAAGAATTTATTTGGACTGCAGGTTAGAGATTGCCTTCCTTATCTAGGATTGATATTAGAGTGTAGGCAAAAGGAAAGAAATAGGGGGACCTAAATAAGAGACCAACATCGGTAGAATATTTAGTAGAATCTAGAACAGAATCTGCCATTAAAAAAGGAATAATTAGTACAGCATATAAAATATTGCATGATAACTATAATAATCAATCAGCGGAGGTTAGAAAGGATTGGAAAGAAAGATTGGATAAGCAATTCACAAAGAAACAATGGGAGGATATATGTATGTCTCCCAAATATGCAACAAAATCTAGAAGATTTAGGAGTTTTCTTGGAAATGTTTACATACATATTTTATAACCCAAGTAGACTCCAAAAAAGTTTTCCTCACATAGACAGCAAATGTTGGTGGTATGACAGGACGAAAGTGGTAATTGGGAACATATTTTCTGGGAGTGCAGTGAGTTGGCAGACTTTAAGGATTCCCTGCTGGATGCACTGTCAGAGATGCTGGATGAATAGATTGATGCAACAAGGGAGATGATTTTTCTGAGCTATGATACAGAATTGGAATTGCCTAGACATGGTATGGCCTTGACGTGTCTAATCATGGTGGCTGACAAAATACAGCTATTACTAGAAAATGGAAATTAAAATCTAAACGAACTATACTAAAAGTAGTGAATATAGTAACAGAGCAAAAACAACTGGAATTGAGATCTTTAGAAAATGGTAGGAGCAAACTACATAGGAAAAAAATAGGAATTGTGGGAACAATACATACAGGGGAGGAATGAGGTTTAAAAGATGGCAGGACTTAAATAACCTATGTAATGTTTGACTGAAAATGATTGTGTAGATTATAAGTGATGTATAATGTTTGCAGCTGGAAGTGTGCCAGTATGGTTTACGATGTAAAATTCTTGCAACTAGGATTGTGTCGGTGTAGACTGTTATCATTTATATAAATGCATGCTTGTCTATGATGGAAGTGATGGTATAATAAAGATGTTTCTTGCTTAAACAAAAAAGGTTGGGGGCATGAATTGAATAATTTATGTAATGTCACTTTGGTTATATGATACATAGCAATATATGTGAAGTATAATGTTTGTAAATGTGAACTTGTTAATACAGTTTGATTGCTTTTATATAAATGTAAATTTGCCTATGTCACAAGTGATTAAATAAAAGTGTTTTAAAAAAGAAATAGTGCTGTGTACTATTACTTGGCTGTGTCATTTGCATCTGGATGTTATCAAATGTTTTTTCATGTTCAGAAAAACATTCCTCCTGACGAGACATTTCAGAGTTAAAACTGGATTCTCCCAGTCAGAAACTATACCTATTACTAATGGTATACTATAAATATCCATTCTTGCCACCCTCCTCTTCCTCATATTCATTAACAAACTTCCTTGTGACCTGCTGATGATATGGTCATTTTCTGATCAGGTTACTCTCACAAGAATGTTAAGTCCTATCGCCAGTATGATTTATATGAGCTCCTTGAGTAGTTCATAATTGGTAAACTAATTGTCAAACCCTACAAGATCAAAACTATACTTATCATAACTCCACAGAAAATTCACCAAGCACCTGAATCTTTAACTATCCTTGAGTTACACAACCATTCCATGGAAACAAATTCCACCTTCAAATATCTGGGATTATGGCTTGATCAGTCTTCTAACTTCCATTTCCACAAAGACAGAGTGAGGGAAAAAATAAACTCCCTCTGCTTATAGGCCAAAATGAGCTCCCCTTTTCTATCCCAACTGGCCAAAGCAACCAACAGCATAGGAGTTCTTTCTCAACTTGAATATTGAGTACCCATTTTCACTTCTGCATCCAAGAAAAATACTGCCACACTACAATCTCTAACAGCATCTGCTGATTCATTACAAACTCATCTCTCTGTGAGCATCACTGAATCATCCTAGAAAAAGCTAAATGGCTACCCATAAAACAAAGGTCTAATCTATTCTTAGCATCCCAGCTCTACAAACTACTCCAACAGTCCAACTTTAGACATTTACTCTCCTTGCAGCTAAACTGAATAAGAATAATCTCCTCGCACAATCTGAGACACTACTCACAAGCCATACCAACTCTCATTACCCCTAGAATCAAATTCCACAGCACAGCAAAACACATGCATTCTCCTATCAAACACCTGTTTTTTTTGGCAAACTCACTCCAGTGGCGTAAAGAAAATCAACACATACTCCAAATTCAAAATGCAACTAAAAAAAAAAAACACTTCTTCATCCAAGCCAAATGTTCTTGCTTCAACTTAGGACATATCACTGAACACACTGTCCCTGTCTTCTTTCTACGTCTTTTCTCTTCTCTCAGAATTATTGAAAGCTAAACCACTTTACAACTACATTATGCTGTGCTTGTTCACTAGAAAAGATACACACACACACACACACACACATATATATATATATATATATATATATATATATACATACATACACACACACACACACATATATATATATATATATATATATATATATATATATATATATATATATATATATACATATATACATACATACACACACACACACACACACACACACAATTTTTTTCTGCGCAACTAGTCTGAACTACTCTGTTATTGCTTACACTTCTGCCTTTTTTGTTTGTGAAATGTTTTCTATTTCACCACGGCTAAGCCCCAAATTGGTCAGTATTGATTAGTGTACTACTCTGGCAAAAAATATAAATAAAATAAAAAATACATTTTGAGCAGGCAAAACTTTAAAGAAAAATTTTATCAGTATTTACTGTCTCCGTATAAGAAAAAAAACAGGATATCTGAGCAAAAGACTTTTTAACATATCATCTGACAATAACATTTTGCATTTTTTATGGTTCTAACAAGAGTCTTGGTAAATATTATAAATTTGTAACACAAAATATATTCTCAATCTTTTTTCTACTATAGCAGCTACAGTAAGTCATCTTTTAGGTAAAGTAACATCACTCCCATCACTTCCCAACATTTTAGAATCAATCATGAATAACCCCTTTTGCCAAGTCAGATATCAGTCTCATCTGTCAAACACAAAATACATTTCCTATGAAATTTTGCCATAAAGAAATTAGATGCAGGAGCAATCTGTGTTCTCATTGCTACATCCTGTATTTTTGAATAAACCATTTGTTCTTATAATTAAATAATGTGTTGGACAAAAATGTTAAGGCAATAATATTAAGACAAGTATGGTTCTTTCCCAAAGTAATGTGTCACAGCTTTGATTCCAAGTTCATGAGGAATGGAAATATAAAAATTCTTTACGTCCAAATTCAGGCATTAAAATCCTCATACCATTCAATATTCTTAAAGCTTTCGATTACTTCTCTGCAGTTTAAATACAAGAAACAGACTTGCCTACCAATTTTTTAATACTATCCAATAGTCTGCAGTTTAAATACAAGAAACAGATTTGTCTACCAATTTTTAATACTATCCAATAGTCTGCTTATGTTCTGATGAAACCCACCACTCCATGACATAACTGGATGAATGGGAGGAATTAACAGTGACTTGTGAATCTTTTTTTTTTAAACAAGAAACATCTTTATTAAATTATCATGCATAGCATAGGCAGTCATACATTTATATAAATGAAAACAAACCATATCGACATAACTTTAGTTGCAAACATTATACATCACAAACCATGTTGACACAATTATAGTAGCAAACATTAGGCATCAGTTACAATCTATCAATCCATTGTCAGTCAAATATTACATAGCTCATTCAAATCATTATTTTAAACCTCTTTCCTCCTCTGCAAGTATTGTTCCCACAATTCTCATGTTTTCCTACGTAATTTGCTCCTACCCTTTTCTAAACATCCCAATTCTAGTTGTTTAATATCTGTTACTATATTCACTACTTCTTGTCAAGTCAGTTTAGACTTTGATTTCCATTTTCTAGTAATTGCTTTTTTGGTAGCCACCACACAAAGGCATTTATAAGCCTAGCCAGAATGTGTTGGCTTTCGCCGCCCCCTTAGATTAGTTCCCTGTGCCTCTGTCCAGCAGAGCCACGGAAGTGATCCCCGAGGTAAACTTTCTGTTTCCCATCCACTCATCAAGGTTTCTTTTGAATAGTGTTAGCGAGGAGCTCTGCCTAATGTAGATTGGAATCTTGTTCCAAAGCATGGGAAGTCTCTTGGACAGGAATCAATCCCTCCAGCTTGTCCTATTCATTGTTGTGGTGAGGTTTAGATCCCTAAAGCATGTGGCTCGAGGGGATAAGGTTTTCTTTAGATGGAGCATGTCCATCAATTCTGGGTTGGACATGGCCTTGTATGTCAGGCAGAGATCATCTCTGAGTAGGCGGTATGCAACTGAGTACAGCTGGAGTTTCTTCAGTTGAGCTTCATAGGGCATCTGTTTGAGGCCGGTGATCCTTCTGGTGAGGTACTTCTGTGGTCTTTCCAGCTATTGCAGGTGTCTTGTAAGGTACACCCCAAATGGAGCGTTGTACTCTATGATGGGTCTGATGAGTGATGAGTAGAGGGGCACAATGACCTCTTTTGATCTGGATGTGAACCCTTTTGTGATTAGGTGGGCCACGTAGAAGGATTTTCTAACCACTTTGGCAATGTGATTATCAAAGGTGAGATTACTATCTACTTGGGTCCCCAGATCCCTTATTACGTCTTCCAGATTTAGGGACTACCACCTATGTGGTAGTTTGTGGGTACTTTGTTTTTTCCAAAGGGGATGACTATGCACTTTTTGGCATTTAGCTTGAGGCCATGATTTTGACACTAGGTATCCGTCTCAGTGAGACCCTTTTGGAAGATGTCTGTGTCTGCCGGAGAGTCAATTATAGCCCCTAGTTTGCAGTCGTCTGTGAACTTGGTCAGCCATAGTCCTCCTGTGATTGCCTGTACCTCTGAGAAGTATATGCTGAACAGGAGGGGTCCTAGGACTAAGCCCTGGGGAACACCACTTGTAACCGGTTTAGAGTCGGACCTAACTCCCGCAACTCTCACCATGTGGGTTCTGTTCATGAACCAGTTGGCAACCCATCTTGTGATGTAGGGGTTTATGTTCAGGCTGGTGAGCTTGTCTATAATACCAGAATAGGGAATGGTGTTGAAGGCCTTAGCGAGGTCTAGGTAGGCTGTGTGTACCACCTTTCCCTCATCTATAGCCTTGGTAACTGTCTCAAAGAAGTCTACCAGGTTTAGGAGTCATGATCTGCCCTTAACAAAGCCAAACTGGATAGGGTCCAGTGTTTGGAGGTTCCCAATGTCTCTGTTAATGAGTTCCATGATGATGCGCTCCATAGCCTTGCAGACCAAGTAGTCAGGCTTATAGGGTGATAGTTCCCGGGGTTTGTTGTGGCTCCACCTTTGTGGAGCAGAATAACCATTGCTGTGTGCCACTCAATGGATATGTAGCCCGTGGAGAGGCTGAGTTTGAACAGTGTGTTTATGTGAGGGGTTAGTTCATCTTTGAGCTTGTGTAGAATGCAGCCTGGGGCACTGTCCGGTCCCATTGATGCTCTGCTTTTGGCTTTGGAGAGGGCTGTTTTAACCTGAGTGTCTGTGATTTCAGGGACTCTACATTCTTCTGGTATGGTTATGAGCCCTTTTGGGGTGAGAGGGGGGTGAAGTTGTCTGCCAGGATGTTGGCGATATCGGTTGGTTCAGTGTATTTTGTGCCATTCTGCACTAACTCCGAGCAGATCTGAGCATTGCCACTTACATTCTTGACATAGCTAAAGAATGCCTTGTGGTTACCTTTGGAGTCCTTGGCAATTTTTCTTTCAAAGCTCGCCTTGGATGATTTTATGAGGGATCACAGTTTCGTGCTGATACTGATCAGGGATGTCTTCCCTTCTTAGGATTTTAGTCTTTTCTGTACTAGTTTCCTCCTTCTATTGTATAGCTTGTTTATAGCAGGAGTCCACCAGACTGGTTTCCTTTTCTTGGAGGAGTGAGTCTTGGTTTTTTCTTGCAATGGCACGATCCATGCATTCTTGTAGCTGCCCGTAGAATGCATTACTAAAGGATTTTGCAGCTTGGACAGTGTTGTCCTTCAGCATGGGGGCTTTGAAACATTCCACCTCGGTCTTAAGTAATGTGAAGTTTGCTTTTGAAAAGTTTTTCACGATGGTTTTCTTGTCCAGGGGTGGGGGCGGAATATGGATATCCAAAGTGATTTGTTTATGGTCAGATCTAACCAGCGAGTGGTTGACCTCTGGTGTGGAATACCGGTCACCCATGTTGGTGATGACCAGGTCCAATATGTTGTCACCTCTGGTGGGAGTGTTGACCAGTTGAACCAGGGCATTTGAGTTTATAAATTCTAGGAAAAGTTGGGCAAGGGAGTTAGTACTTGAGTAGTTCTCCCAGTTAATGTTTGGGTAACTGAAATCACCCAATATTAGGGTGTTTGGTAGGACCTTTATGTTTCCCAGTGTTTCCAGAAACATGGAATGGGGGTCCTGGGACATGGTGGGTGATCTGTAGCAAGCTACAATTTGAATTGCAGTTTTGCCCATTGTTAGTTGCACATGGATGATCTCTGAAGCATCGTGCTGTGCCACTAACTTGGAGGTGTGGGTATCCTTGATGAATATGGATACGCCCCTGCCTTTTGTATTTTGGTTTGGGTTCTGTGGCCGAAATGTATGGTATGAGATGTAGCCTAGTAGTGCTAGGGTGCTCTCTGGAGCCTTAAACCAGGTTTCTGTTACTGCACATACATCAATTTTCTCCATACTGAGGAGTGCCTCTAGTGCATGCATTTAGAGGTTTAGACATCTGGCATTAAGTAGCATTACCCTCAGTTTTTTGTTACTTAGGCAGTGGGTTTGTCTTTTGAGCCTTGTCTAAAAAAGGTACTATGGGGGTGGCAACAGCCTTGGCCAGTATTCGAAAGCCTAAGGGTGACAGGTGCAAGCTGTCTCTAGTGAAGCAGCGTGGCTTGTCGAGCATGTCATCCCAGGTGGACAAACACTGGATCCCCTTTGAATGACACCAGAAACTTAGCCAATTGTTGAAATTGAGAATTTTTTTCTTTATATCGTGGTATTATTCTTGGTGAGGGCAGGATGCTACTCAGGGTCAAGGACATACCGGCCTGGGCTACATGATCAGAGAGCTCTTCCATATCTCTCTTCATGTAGTCCAGGGAGGTACGGCTCAGGTTATTCACACCAACATGGACAATGACAGAGTCATATTTGTACTTGTTCTGGAGTGAACTGAATGCTTGTGTTATGTGGCAAATCCTGGCACCCGACAGGCAGCTAACAGTAACCTTCTCCTTATTCAGCCTAGTGAGTGGGACGTCAGTGTGCCTGACTATAAAGTCACCTATTACTAGTATGTTGGGTATGTTATTTTGCCTTAAAGGCTGTGATTGCATGGCACACTGGTTTTGTGAAGTATGTGTTTCATGGTTTGTGTTGGGGGGGTGAAGGTTACTTGGATGTTTGCTTTGGAGGTCTCTGTTGGTTTTACAGATTTTTATTTAGAGCCTCTGAGTATGCTTCTCCTCTCTCTCCTCTTCCTCTCTCCTACCTCTTTCCCCCTCCTCTCCTCTCTCCTGATTACAAAGTTTAATTTTAATATTTATTTATAATATTATATCTAACTCTAACTATATAATATAAAATATTACTAGTCTCAAAAAAAAAAAAAAAAAAAAAAAAAAAATTAAAATTTTTTTTCTTTTTTTTTTTTTATTTTTTTTTTTCTCTCTCTCTTTTTACTTTAAAAAATAAAAAATAAAAATTCCAATATTAAAAATCTATGTGTGTGTATGTTGTTTGTGTCTTTCTTTTTTTTCTCCTCCTCTGAAAAAAAAATGGACATGTATCCAGTTAGACTAGCCCGGTCAACAAATGTAAAATAAAATAAAAATAAATAAAATAAAATAAATGTTTTCATGCATTTATGTGTGTTTTTTGCCGGTGCTGGTTTAATGGGTCTATGTAAGACTGGTGGTGTGATACAAGTATTTCCCTTCTCCTCTTGACTGATTCATTTTCGGGTTGAGAGAGCTTAGCCTCTAGTTTGGCTGTATAACTGCATTTCTCGCATGTATTAGTGTTTGATGGTAGGAGGAGAGGATTGTCTGTGTACAGGAGGTAGTTGTAACATTGCCTCATAATGCATAATGAATAATGTTTCATGTTCAAAATGAATAATGTTTATTCCATTTCACTGTGGCACATTAGTGTGTTTGTTGTTCATTTATTGAAGTGAAACTTCTTATGGGATGGTGTGAGAGCTCAGAGCGTAACAGAAAAGTGAAATGGACGTACGTAAGGGTGAACTTTGACTTCTGTACTTCTACTTCAGCTTTTCAAACACACACACACACAAAATGAAGAGTTAGAGTGAGTGTGCACACACTAACGGTGAAGAGTGACAGTGAACAAGTCATCACTCACTCTCACACACACACACACACACACACACACACACACACACACACACACACACACACACACACACACACACACACACACACACACACACACTCTCTCTGACAGTGAAGAATGACAGCGAACAAGCAATACCACACACACATTCTTATTTAGAAATGAAAGTGACACAACACCAGTGTTAGGAATCCAATTCAAAATACTTACAAAAGTATAACAGGTGCTCCACTTATCTGGAACCACTCTGTTAAAGCACTGACAGAAGAGGAAAAAAGTGTGTTGTCCAAAGGACTTACTTTTGTACCAAGCTGCAGGAGTGAGGTTGCTCAAGTACTGATAGACCTTAAAATGTTTGTGAGGAAGCTCAACTTAAAGGTACAGTTTCATGGCAAAAGTAATGACACTGAAAATAAGCCTATTGATGAAACTATAAAAAGGCCTAGCAGCTATTGTCCACCACTACATCAAACACTAGCTGCTTTCAAAGTGAAATGTGAGATGGATATCAGGAAACTGCTTAAAAAACCTCCAAAGAAAAAACTTTATAACTTAACACAGGGAGAAAGAAAAGCATTGCTTGAGCTAGGCAATGATAAATCCAGGCATGTAATGAAGGCAGACAAGGGAGGAGGTATACTTGTGACTGATACCAGTAGCTACAACCAAAAGATAGAGAACATGCTGGAGGATAACAGATTTTATGAGTTATTTACCATGGATGACATAAAAAGAGCATATGATTTATGGAACACTAATCTCACCACATTATGGGAAGAAAAACTTATCACTGAAAATCTTTATAATTATTTATGGAGCCCATGCCCACGTTTACCTTACTTTTTTGGAATACCAAAGCCACACAAGAACAGAGAAGACCCACCTTATAGACCAGTGGTAGCAAGTGGAGGTTCCCTTACTGAAGCCACAGCCATTTACCTTGATTACTTGCTGAAACCTCTAGCAGAAAAGAATAAGTCATACATAAGAGATTCAATGGATGCTTTGAAGAAAATAAAAAACATTAGAGTGGAAGCTGACAGTATTTTGGTAACTATTGATGTGGAATCCTTGTACACAGTGCTCCCTCACAATTACTGTATAACAGCAGCTATGGAGTCTTTTTAGAAACATAATTAGGGTACACAGGCACAACTGCAAAAGTTAAGCAAGCTCTTTAATCTTGTACTGGACTTCAATTTCTTTACTTTCAATGGCAAACACTACAAACAGAAAACTGGTACAGCAATGGGGGCTGCCATGGCTCCCAGCGTAGCTAACATAGCCCTCGGCGAATGGGAGGAGGACTTTGTGTTAAACAACAGAGACTACATGCAGCATATCACATGCTATTTACGTTTTATTGACAATGTCTTTATTGTGTGGGAAGGTGACACCTTGCAGCTTGGAGATTTTATCACTTACCTCAATCAAACAACCCCCTTCCTGAAGTTTACCTCTTCCCATAGCTGTACTTCAACCACTTTCTTAGATATGCAGATTTCCAAGGACATCAACAATAACAGAATCACCACTGATCTATTCAGAAAACCAACGAGGATTAACTTATTACTCCACAGTAAAAGTCTACATCCTACAAAAACCAAGTATAATGTAGTGAAATCCCAAGGCTATAGATTAGCTCGAATTACCACAGAGATGGAACCATTTTTGAGAAACCTGAACAATTTAGAGAATGATTTTCTAGTGAGAGGCTATGAAAGTCGATGTTAAAAAACATCGTGGAACCCATTATAGAACTGAAAAGGACTGAAGCACCTTCACTCAACCTCCCCAGTAGAAAAATGTTAAGTAATCCCACAGAAAATAACAAATGCAAAAATAGTTGCATCCTGACATACACTTTGGATTATCAGAGTATCAAAAATATTATTGAAGAAAACTGGGACATTGTCACAGGAAACCCTTTTCTGATTAACATCTTAGGTGAAGCCCCATCATTTGTTTATAGGAAGGCCAGGAATATTAGAAGTTTTGTTGAATTTAAACCTAGACCATGTGAGAAAAACACTAAAAGATGTGAAACTAATTGTACATTTTGTATATTTATACAGCAAGGTGATAGTTTTTATTGCGCTTATTTAAAGAAGATCATTAAAACCAATGCAGGGGGTGACTGTAACACTAAAAAAGTAATTTACAGGACACAGTGCAATGAATGTGATGCATTCTATGTGGGCAAGACTGTAAATAAACTCAGAAATCCGCTCTGGATGTAAAAATAATGCACTAGCCAAACACCTTTCTCTTCATAAAAGACACACAGGTTTTAAGTTCCAGATACTGGATCACATACACATGGGTGATCTTGAAGGAGACATCCCGAATATTCTGGAGAAACAGGAACTCATGTGGCAAGTAAAGCTGAACTCTTTTAGAAAGCCTGGACTAAACTACTACTGTTCAATTAAAAGTGCACTGGAACTTAGAAAATTGCCACATTGTTTACATGATTAATTGTTATTTTATTTTTTTCTACAAATTGGTTTTAAATATCATTTTAAATCATTTGAAATTTAAGTGTATATTTTGTTTCCATCATCATACATATATTTTTTTTTATTTTTTCTGGTTCTCTTTTTTCCACTTTATTCAAAATGATGGTAATAACAATACTAACTAATTATACAATTATATAGGTCTTTATGGTTCTTGTACACAGACCTGAAGAAGTCTAGAAGGACGAAAGCGATTTTTGTTAACAATAGGTTATGAAAATAGAAACTGATTTTTACATGCAAAATGTATATGTGTATATTTATATATAATTTTTGATCACAAAATGAACTAAGGTTGATATATTTCCAGCCATGTAGTATATTGCCTTGTATAAAATCACAGACTTAATAATTTGGTTAAATAAGATGTACCATTAAAGTACATTAGGGCTATATATTATTATGACAGCTACTAGGTAGGGCAGGACCAGCTCGAATGTCACACTGATGGGGAAGGGATGTGAATTTAACATGTGTACCAATAACACTTTGTTTTACAGCACAATAAACCACTCCCATGCCTGATAAAAAGTATATATATATTTAGAAAGCTTGTGAGGAAATTATTACTCTATTTTTGTTTTACTTGGATCGCTTGTCTTTGTACTTAATAAAGGATTTTCAACTGGAAACAGACTGCCTGCCTTGCTTGGATTACTTTCGAATACTTGGTAATGCTGTAGAATTATATATTTTCTATTATTACTTTTTGACTTGACGAGTTTACATTCGCTACTTCTGCTACTATTGTCTGATCTGATTAATATACAGTGATTAACTAGAAATATATGGACTGAAAATCTTCCACACAGAGACGTTTCTTACACTGTTTTGTTTCTAACAACTGCAATGCTTTATATTTATCAAATGTCAAATTATATTTCCTATTTCTTTTTACCTTAGAATAATATGCCCTCAATTCATTCTCGGTTACATTCATAAAAGCTGTTAACACAGGACATATTTCTGGCGAGAATGTACTCAGCTTTTTACAGACAGAAGCTTCTACATTCATGTCTTTAAAAATTAATTTAAGACTTACAGTTCAAACGGATAGGGGAACATAAGTCAGAAATTAGGAGGAAAGTACTGACAAATGCTTTGAGTAAGCATATTTCTGACAATGTAACAAGTAGTAGCACAACGTTGCGAGTCCACAGATAGGATTTATTAGTACAAAATACACAAAAAGTTAAGCGCTTTCATCAAACAGTATGACTTCGTCAGAACAATTAAAATATAAGCTTTCAATTGAATTATTTTCGCAGCTTACTAAGCTAATTGAATTATTTTCGCAAAGTAAAAAGGATTTGGACAACAAAAAGGATTCTAACAGCATTATTCCTCTTTCTCCATTTACCCCTGATAGTTCTAAAAGGGGAAATGACTTTGGTAACAATTCTGGTACAGACAAGGAGCATGTTGAGCATTGCCGCTTTAAGAAAATGCGTGACGTCACCACGTTGGTGCAAATCCATGATGGAGGTGAGAGAAGCGTTTCTACACCCAACGCTGGTCATAATATCCACTTGGGAAGTGAACAAGGCGTTTTTCCATCTAAACGACAGTTTAGAAGTAATTGTGCAGTGCAGTTTGAAGCAAAGATTGAGTCAGCATTTGTGGAGACTAGCAGACATGCTGGAAAACGCCAGGAGCATGAAGCTTTCTACTCTAAACCAGGTACTGTTTCTAAGCCATTGGCTGACAAGATTAACATTATTCATGGCTCTAACAGCCATTGTCAATCTCCTCCACGTAGAGGTGGGACAGATAAAGAACTCTATTGTACAAACTTTTCATGTAAATATAAAAATAAACCCTCTCAAGGTCGATTGGGAAACAAGCAATATGAACTGGGTGAGGAAAGATGTCATGTTAATAGTGGTTCTAGGGGAAATAATAATATTGGTAATGATAATTAATTTAGTAACAACAAAACTGACAGATATGGAAAATTAATACAAAGACATTTTTCTCTCCAGGAAACTAGTAATGGACTGTATAATTTGAATTCTGAGTCTAGAAATTTTAAGCATGTTGAGTATACGTCTTTAAGGGAAATGATTTATGCTTTTGAAAAGAAGCTGTTTAAATTTAAACTGTGTGAAATGGAAATATGCTATCTAAATGAATGTATTAAGCAAGAGGTAGTACCACAAGGACTAAGGGTTTTTAAGTTTCCTTATGGAATTTATTACGATAATGTGACTGTAAAGAGTTTCTCTGAAATGTTTGACAAGTGGGGTTTGGAATTGTCTGTCAAAACTGTTGCTGTTTATGAGTCCATGATTATTGGATTAAGGGAAGAAGTGAATATTTTGAATGAAAATATCAATACTGATTTACTGTTTTCCCAGTATGAAAACTTGTACTATAAGATTATCAGTAGGGTGGACCAAAAATGTGACAATATATTTAAGAAAAAAGTTAAAAAGATGGAAAGGGACAACAAACAATATAAGCAAGGTAGGGTTTATCCAACTGACAAACTGTTTTTTTATATGCAGCAGCAGGATGAACACAGTACTGGAGGGACAGACAATAGGCTTAGAACTAGCCTTAATATGGAGGTTGATATGGATGATATCCACCATGGTGATAATGATCTTGATTGTTTGGATGACATTCAGGATTTTCCCATGCCCTGACGCTCAGAAAGAATAGCCAAACGCAGACAAGGGATAAACAAGACTTACAGCAGGGTTGTGAAGCAGAATCAGACTTACAACCAATGGTAGATAGTATAGAACAGATTCAAAGTGTTGAAAACATTAAGTATAGTTTGGATGGCTTCAACATATATAACTATTCTAATTTTCCTATTACTAAGGATTTATTTTCCCTATTTTCGAAGGGATTTAAGTTTGTACCAACCCATGTGCCGGATATAGCTTCAGTTATGATTGACCTACAGTTGTATCTTAGGAAATTAAACTTGAATCTTATATTGTCAGATAAAACAAACAAGGGTGAATCCAACAAGGTACTAAAGAAAAGTAGCATGTTCAACCCCCCTTTGCATCCACTAATAGTGGCATATGAGAAATTAGTTAGGGAAGATTTATACAAGACCTGGGGTGAAAAAAGGAAGGTCTTTAACAACTTGAATACTCGTGAAAAAAACATCCTTGACAGTATCAGAAATAACAGAGATATAAGAATTGTGACCACGGATAAAGGGGGTGGGGTGGTCATTTATGGTGTAGAGGAATATAACAATGATATGCAGAATATTCTATTTCAGGAGGACAGATATTCTCTGTGTTCTAAAAATGAAATCAATATTTCCTATCGGAGATTGGATAGTTACTTATATGAATATCTAATAGATCAGAGAATTTCGAAGGAAGAATATAACTTTTTATTAAATAAATTTCCTAAGATACCAACCATCTTTGGGATACCTAAGGTGCACAAAGATTTTAGGAAACCCCCTTTCAGACCCATAGTTGCAGCCGCAGGTTCCAAGACACACAACCTAGCGGTTTATGTGGATGTAAAACTGAAACTTATTATCAGTAAATTTCCACACTTGTTAAAGGATTCTTGGGACTTTTTGGGCCAGCTTAAGCAAGATATGTGGGTAGCTGACTGTTGGTTTCTTACAATTGATGTACAGGATCTTTTTTCTTGTATTCCTAAACTGGAAGGGTTAGATTTTTTCGAGGAAGTTCTTTTTTCTCACTCCGTTTTAAAACCTGATGAGGTATCACTTTTATGTGAGTTAATGAGCCTAATTCTTGAGAATAATTTCATATTTTTTGGTGGTGAATACTTTAAACAGCTGCAGGGAGTTGCTATGGGTGCTGCCTGTGCCCCTTTGTATGCTAACTTGGTGCTTCTAGGGTGGGAACAAAAATATATTTTTCAACCTGACATGGAATTTTCATCTTGCTTTGCATACTATGGTAGATTTTTGGACGATATATTTATTGTGTGGAAAGGGGTTGTAGTAGGAATCCCTAGGTTTTTGGAATATATAAACCAGACCACTAGGTATTTAAAATTTACTTTTCAGTACCACCAGCAGGAAATTAATTTCCTTGATGTGCAGATTTTCAAAAAACAAAATAGGTTCCACTCCAAAATCTACAGAAAAAATACATTTTGCAATGCATATTTGCATTACACCAGTCACCACCCTATTCACCAGAAAAGAAGTATTGTAAAGGGGCAGGCCGTGAGGATAGCGAGAACAACCACTACAAAAGAGGAGGTGATATTAGAATTTCAGAATTTAAGGAAGATGTTCTTAGAGAGAGGCTACCCGGGGCACTTCATTGACTCAATACTCGAGGTTGGTGAAAAATGGGGTACCGTGTATAAGCCATTACTGGGTAGCACTAACCATAAACCAGGAGATACTATTGATTTTGGTAATACCAGGGTTGGTACTAATTTCCAACAGGCATGCGTAGTACAGTTTAGTCCCTTTTATTCTCAAGTTAAAACAACTTTGTTAAAGAATTGGAATATTTTCAGAACTAATTCTGAAATAATCCGGGTTCTTGGGGACAAGCCTATTTTTTCCACCAAAGTGGGTAGTAATATAAAATCCTTGGTCGGGGTTTCTAGAAATTCTAATGAAAAACAGAGAAACTCATATGGTAGTAAGCCTTGTGGTAGATGTCACTACTGTTCATATATAATGCTTGAACGTGACATCATTATTAATAATTCCAACAAGTGTCATATTTACTTGAAAAATGGAAATTGTTGTTCCAGCAAATTGGTATATCTTGCTAAATGTAATTCCTGTTCTTCATTCTATGTCGGAAAGATGGAAAGGATGTTGAAGAACAGGATATATGAGCATATATGTGATATCAAATGTGCAAAAAATACTAATGCACTATATAAACACAGTGGTTTATGTAGGAATTTTAGTGGTTTTAAGTTTGGTATCTTGGATTTTGTCACAGTTGATGTGAGGGGGGGTGATTGGCAAAATAGGTTGCATAAGAAGGAATTGATGTGGCAACTTCGATTGGCTGCTGACCACCCCCCGGGCATTAATGAACATCTTTCAATTATGAGTGTTTTGAAAGAGAAGGCAGATTTAGTATAATACACTGGCTGTTCAGTCAGTGAGGTAATTCTTAATATGTAAGAAAGTACCTTTTTTAAAATGTCAACAATTTATATTCTTTTACTTTTATTTTATATGCACCTTGCAATGGCATACATGTTTAATGCTGGTTTTATTCGTTTCATTATTCATGAAATTTGGCATGTTTGAAATACGATTTGTTAATTTCTAGACCAATGAATTCAAACTGTGGGTTATTCAAGCCTGAAAGCTTATATTTTAATTGTTCTGACAAAGTCATACTGTTTGATGAAAGCGCTTAACGTTTTGTGTATTTTGTACTAATAAATCCTATCTGTGGACTCGCAACGTTGTGCTACTACTTGTTACTTGGTTATACTTCAGCACTTCTACACCATTTGGTTGGACTATATTTCTGACAATGGTCCAGGACACCAATTTAAATTTAGGGTGATCGACATGATAGTAATGGGAAATAGGGGTGGTGATATGAATAATGCCTTGAAGTTGAAAGAATATGAGTGGATCATTAGATTACAGGCAGACAGTAATCCGGGTTTAAATAATACTGTGAGCCTGAAGCCAATATTGATGAGAAAATCTATAATTGAATAACATAAAAAGATTTTTTTTATATATTTATAAGTTTTGCTATTTCTCTATTTTAAAGGGGTTTACTTGTTGCTTATTATGTTTTATTTAATGTATGTTTCTTTAGAAAAGTATTTTAAATTTTAACATTTTTTGAAGAAAAGTTTTTTTTGGATAGGCTGGCTGGATCATGTGATGTTAATTATCTCCAGTTTAAAACAAAGAAATGTCTAATTTTAATTGTACTGATGAAGGGTGGTTAGCCCGAAAGCTTTATCGTGATATTAAATCTGTTGGCATTATTTTTCGTGTGAGATTTGTGGATTTTATACAGTGCTGTTCTGTGTTTTTGTGATCCTTGGAAATCCTACCCAAGTAGAGCTTCATCCAAGAAATAGCCAGAATGATCCACCTCAGCTCATTCTTAAGAGAGGAAAGCATCAGTCATACTATTGGGCAAAGACACATCCTTGAGCCTGTTCTGGTCACGACATCGGCACAGTCTAAATTATATCAGGCTATGTGAGAAAGGCATAAAAAGTGTCATTTCAATAGACTTTCTGACCCTAGGGTCATATAGATCTGCCAGCCTTTGCAAATCCTGGTCCATAATGGAGAACTGGCACAGGGAAGACAGGAAGATAATGAGTTAAGGGAACTGAGACCCAAACGAACAAAGGATAACACTATTTTGCTCTCATTGTATCAGAGTTACAAACTCCTTATCTAGTGGTTATGCAAAGTGACATAATGTTCTTTTGCACCAATGCTGGACCAAAGGTATCTATCTATCTATTTATTTATTTATTTATTTATTTATTTATTTAACATTTGTTTGCCAGCATAGTCCAACTGGACAAGGGTCAGTTTTCAGCGGAGTCCAGGGGAGAAAAACTCCTTAAGTTTACAGAGAGAAGAAAAATTTACAAAAGAGACATTACAGAGTAGTAGCATACAGATTGTAGACTTTACAGCCGTTAGTATATAATAAGAGGATATACCCCCTTTTGGTTGAAAATGCAGGTGTACAAAATATACAATGAGAGTAGATAAGAACCTGGTAGAGCATTGCAAGATATTTCACAACTGAATAAGAGTATATAAATGTTTAAGTTTCCATGTACACATGCAAGCAAATTACACATAAGAGTATATATAGGTTCATAGGTTCATACTAGGCTATCTGCCCAAGGGCATTTATAAGCCTAGCCCATAGTATGTGGCTTTCGCCACCCCTTTAGTTTGAATAAAACTATGCCTATTATTTTGCTGTGCCTCTGTCAAGCAGTGACACTGAAGTAATCCCTGGGGTATATCTGCGATCTCCCATCCATTGGTCAAGATTCCTCTTGAACAAGGCCAGCGAGGTGCTCTGCCTCACATGTACCGGGATTTTGTTCCACAGCATAGGGAGTCTCTGGGTGATGAATCTGTCCCTCCAGCACGTTCTATTAATAACCGTGTCAAGGTTTAAGTCTCCTGCCCTTGTGGATCTGAGGGATCTAGATTTTTTGAGGTGAAGCATATTCATCAAATCTGGGTTTGGCATGGCCTTATATGTCAGGCACAGGTCACCTCTGAGCAAGCGGTATGAGACTGAATAGAGCTGGAGTTCTTTCAGTCGGGCAGCATAAGACATATTTTTGAGACCCTTTATCCTTTTGGTGAGGAACTTTTGGGGCCTTTCCAGCTGCTGCAGGTGTCGGGTCAGATACATTCCAAATGGGGCATTGTACTCAATCATAGGTCTAATGAGTGATGAGTACAGGGGGACGATAACCTCCCTTGATCTAGATGTGAATCCCTTCATGATCAGGTGGGCAATGTAGAAGGTTTTCCTGACTACTTTAGCAACATGAGTGTCAAACGAAAGGCTACTGTCAACCTGGGTCCCTAGATCCCTGATGACTTCTTCTGTGCTCAGTGGATTGCCACCTATATGGTAGCTAGGGGTAACCTTGTTTTTCCCGAAGGGTATGACTATGCAATTCTTGGCGTTTAACTTTAGGCCATGGCTCTGGCACCAGTTATCCATTTCTGTGAGGCCCTTCTGAAGGATATCTGTGTCAGATGTGTTTTTGACTATGGCGCCCAGTTTGCTGTCATCTGCAAACTTGGTCAGCCATAACCCTCCTGTGTTAGCTTGTACTTCAGAAAAGTAGATGCCAAACAAGAGTGGACCCAGGACTGAGCCCTGAGGGACACCACTTGTGACAGGCTTTGAGTCTGACATGGCTCCAGCAACTCTGACCCTGTGGGTTCTGTCACTTAGCCAGTTTGCAACCCATCTTGTGATGTATGGGTTTACATTCAAGCTGATGAGTTTTTCGATGATACCAGAGTGGGGTATTGTGTCGAAGGCCTTTGCCAGGTCGAGGTAGGCTGTATGGACTGCCTTTCCCTCATCAATAGCCTTGGTGACTGTTTCGAAAAAGTCAACCAAGTTTAAAAGGCATGATCTGCCTTTGACAAAGCCAAACTGGGTTGGATCCAAAGTCTGCAAGTTCCCTATGTCTTTATTTATGAGTTCCATTATGATCCTCTCCATGGCTTTGCAGATAAGGCTTGTCAAGCTAATGGGACGGTAATTTCCAGGGTCGGTGGAGGCACCGCCCTTGTGAAGTGGGACCACAGTCGCCGTGCGCCACTCCTTGGGTACGTATCCTGAGGTGAGGCTAAGATTAAACAGCTGTCCTAACTGCAGGTTTAATTCCTCATTGAGTTCATGGAGCACACAGCCAGGGACACCATCCGGTCCCATGGATGCTGTGTTTTTTGCCTTGGAGAGAGCAGTTCTCACCTGGGCATTGGAGATGTTTGGGGGGGCTACAATCCTCTGGTATAGATATCTCTCCTTTTGGGGGGGGGGAGTTTGCACTGAACCTGTCAGCCAGTATGTTGGCAATGTGTGTAGGTTCAGTAATCTTCACATCATTTTGAACTAATTCTGAGCATATCTGGGAGTTTCCTCCTAGGTTTCTAACATAGCTAAAGAAGGCCTTATGATTGTCTTTTGAGTCCTTGGCGATTTTTCTCTCAAAATTTGCCTTGGATGATTTTATGAGAGCTCTTAGTTTTTTACTTATAATGATCAAAGGTGTCTTACCCTTCAAGGATTTTGCTCTATATTGTAGTAGCTTCCTCCTTTTGTTGTACAGCTTGTTTATGGCTGGGGTCCACCAGACTGGATGCTTGCCTTTGGTACAAAGAGTCTTAGTTTTGTTTGGGATTGCCTGATCCATGCAGTCCTGTAGGTGCTGGTAGAAGGCATTTGTAAGTGATTCAGCGGTTTGAGTAATGTTTACCACTGGCTCAGGGGCCTTAAAGGAGACCACACTAGTTTTTAGAAGTGTGAAGTCGGCTTTTGAGAAGTTTTTCACTGTGGTCTTTTTTTTTTTCAGGTGGGGGCGGGATGAGGACCTCCAGCGAGATTAGTTTATGATCTGATCTCACCAGTGAGGGGTATACTTCCGGTGTTGAACATTGTGATCCCATGTTCGTGATGATGCGATCAAGTATGTTTTCTCCTCTTGTTTTCTCCTGCACCTCCAACCCCCCTCCACTCATTAATATAATCACCTAAAGCTCAGTACCATGAACACAAAGGGCAAATTACTGAATTTTCACAAAATCTCCAAAGTATTTGCCTTTTGCTTTTCTTAAATTAATTCATATAAAAGGTACCATTTTCAGAACCCAGTGCTTGAATTGGTACAATCCAAATGATTGTGATCTGGCTGAACAATTGATTCCAGTATTACGGGCCTGATATACTTTTATAAAGCATATGAAGACGCATATATATAGATGGGCACCATAGATCTAATGTGAAATTGATAAAAGGAGTTTTACAATTTGATCAGATATTACCCATTTTATTTTGTTGACTTATTTCCCCAACTATTAGAATTCTTTGTATCATTCAGAATTCTGAGCAGCTCACCTTACTCTTGAAAGCACAAAAACATATGAATGCTTTTGTGATGTTGTTATACATTTCACTGAAAATGCTAATCTGCTGATGCGACTGACATTCATCTGACATTCTAGAAAAGCCTGCAAGCTTCTTATTCAAGTAATGGGCATACTTATAATTCTATTCTTTTATACACCTTTGTTTGGCTTAGAATTAATATTCTAATGAACATTGTCTGTTAAAATTTAACAGGAATTAATTAGTTTAAAGATTTTCTGTAACATTGTCCCCATTTTTCTCAATACATTTTAAAACTTGACTTTGACTTTTGCATCTGACACCTGAGAAAATGGTTGCTATACTGTCAGTGTTCTTAAAGTCACTGTTTATTTAAAACTGTGCAGATTCTGTAACAAATGAATCAACTGTCTATCTATGTAACATCTCACTGATAATTTATTTGAATGAACGTCTCCTATATGAGATTTTGTTTGCTGTAACCTTTTTGTCACAAAAAGCTTAATGCCATTGTATGATTCAGATTGTTATATAAAGTTTGATTTTGCCTTGTTGTACAAGCCAGCATCACTGAAGAAGAAAATCAATGAAAAGTTCAAAATTAAGCTTTAATATTATGATTTTTTCCCCTCTGAGGTCAGTAGCAGTGCAGTCACAGTAAAAACCTTAAGTAATAGGTAATTATTAAGCTAATGACCTAGAGTGGCTTTTTAAATACAGCCATGCTCCCCAAGGTGAAAATTAGACCCTGTACTTTATGTCTGTCAGGTAAACACCTTAACCATTACACCAACCTTTAACCACCTTCTGATTAAAATCCAATATATTGCAACTCCAGTTAACATTTCTGCATCTTCTCTACCATGTTACATTTCTCTTCATTTTTTTTTCACTTTTACATACCAGTGAAAAGAAGTTATATGTATACCCCCTTGCAGATGTCACTGCTATTTCCGGCCCCCCCCCCCCCATTGAGAACTACAGTGCCTTCTCTTCTTGTGCAGTTGCTAGGTTCTGTTGCTTTGATATCTTCTTTCACCACATAGGCTATACCTGTTCCTCATGTATCTACGTTGCCCTGTTATTTGTACATTATACTACTGCATGTGGCATTCTACCTGTGCTTCTCTGACTAATTTGTTTTTGTTACTCTATTTTGTTTCGATTACTCCCATAACATTCATAATATGTAAATATTATTTTCCCCACAAAAAAGAACAGTAACACAACTGTACATTACTGCCTATCTTGCTTGCAATGATTTCACATCTATAAATTGACTTGTTTGTGTTGATTACTTCCTAATCCTGTCCCAGCTGTTGGAGTTTGCATCACTTCATACCTTGCAGTTTTATTGGAAGAGGTTCTGAATGTTTCCTGTTTTTTATCCTCATGGAGACACTACAGAGTACTGCTTCACAGAAAGGGTGGTGGGTGTCTGTATGTGCCTATCAGAAGAAATTAGGATGGTCAGATCCAGTGACTCTCAGGAATGAGTGGTACAAACATACTGGCAGTTATTGTAGTGGCTTTATCTAATTTAGTTTTATTTATTTAAAGTATGCATGCTCAAGCTTAAGAATTAACAAATACAAAAAAACAATGACAAAGGATGCATAAAACAGGTTAGAGCTGTCAAAAGCACAGTACAGATTAAAAAAAAAAATAAATAAAAATAAGCTGAATTCCTTCAAAAATTCAATACCCTAAAATCTGCATAAATACTTCTACCAGGCTCACAATAAACTCTTCTAAGCAGAAGAAATCAAGTGATTTTCTACAGAAAACGTATTTTTCATATGATCATATCTGGGATAGTAGCTGTTTCTTGAGGATTGGGCAAGACTCAAAAAAAAAAAAAACTTGCAAGATGTTTCCAAATGAGTCTTTGGAAATGCCCTCAGGCTAGTACCATACTATCTCAGCTGTTTTGTGTGGATATAGGGCCTCAACAACTCTTTTAGAGAGGCAGGACCCAGATCACATAGGTCACAGAAGGTGAAGATATGAATCATAAATACATATTTGGTCACATCAGCCATCACAGATCTTGGAGTGCAAGAAATATATGACACATTCCAGCCATACTAATCACCAGCATGGCAGTGGTATTCTGTACTCTTTACAGGCAGACCAGATTGCCATCTCAAACCCAAGGTAGACAACATTGTAATAACTGAGATGGGAAAACACAAGAGTATTTACCTCCACCCCAATGACTGAAAATGGTAATATGGCATTTGGTTTAAGCAATGCTGTTTAGATGGCAATTAGATGTACTGATGACATCTGACAGCTGGTTCCCAAGGGTCAGTCTGTGTTCAAGAGCTATGCCCAGATCCAAAATGTGAGAACTAAATTCCAGCTGATTCCTGCATGAAGTGATCAACCCTGGCACCACAGGAAAACTTGATTGATGGCAGTAGGAGAAATCAACATTGCATCCATCTTTGCTGTTTGAGCCATAATTGCTTAGACATCATCCAATTAAGAATGGAATTCAGACAGTCTTCTGGCTATGAACAAAATCAGGAAAATTCTCTTGAGAGAAGAAGAGGTAAAGTTATATATCATCAACATATGATAGATAAAAAAAATCTCTCTCCTCACCATGACTTCCCTTGCTGGCAGCTTATATACTGTAAGTAAGAAATAAGCCAAAATTGAACCCTGTGGTATACCAGCTTCCATTGGATAGGAGTCAAAGAAGTTTATCCCTAACATCACCCCCTGATTACAACCTGCAAGACAGGACAGAAGGCAGTCCAGTACTGTGCTGGAATGCCCACAGCACACCTACAGATGTAAAGTCAGGAATGCATGATATTTAGTATCAAAAGCAGCTGAGAAACCAACACAGACCACAGCCGACAACTTTTCTGATCCTTCAGTCTAAGGAAGTCATTTATTACTTGAATGAATGTTGTCTTCATATGATACCTATACCTACTTTGAGACTGTCTATCACAGGTTCATAGATTCATAGGAGATTACTAGGCTAACATCTTAAGGGCCCTTACAAGTCTAATCAATATAACCTGATTTTACCCAATGTATGGTCCCTCAGAGCAAGAAGATGGCATGGATTTGTGCCTGTGCATTGATTATCTTACAGATTGCCCCTTCCATAAGAGACATACGCATTAGCCCAGGTGTGAATGTGCAATTCCCCATCCATTGATCCAAATGTGTCTGAAGAGGGCCAGGGAGAAGCTCTGCTTACAC
The DNA here is from genome assembly GCF_019279795.1 of Protopterus annectens. NCBI lineage: Eukaryota > Metazoa > Chordata > Ceratodontiformes > Protopteridae > Protopterus > Protopterus annectens. The sequence goes on along the minus strand of NC_056747.1, from coordinate 1,197,019,917 downwards.
ACACACACGTACATACACTCATATATAGGTTATTGCTCACACATGGATAGGTATAGTTAGAGTGTGTTGTCCAGGACAGATGGGATGTAGAAATAGTGAGTGGATGAGGCTTCAAGGAGTCAATTACAGTTGCATAGGTGGTTGGTGAAGAGGTATGTTTTAAGTAGGCTTTTGAAGGAGGGTGTGGAGTTTTGTAGTCTGAGGTCAGGGGGAAGGTTGTTCTATATTTTTGCTATTTCATGGGCAAATAATGATTCCCTGGAGTTGTTTCTGCATGTGATGGTTTCAATTAAGGCTTTGTTGGAGGACCGAAGTTGTCTATTTGAATTGTAGAAGTCCAGCATGCCAATCAGGTCAGGGATTTTCTTGGGATAGTACAGAATTAGATGAGCTAGGCTGAGTTGATGGTACCTTAATAGGTTCAGAAATTCAAGCCAATGCAAGGCTTGCAGGGAAAGGGCAGTGGTGGGATCATGGTTTGGCATTGGTATCGAATCTAGCGGTTTTGTTGTAACAGATGGAACATTTATTAAGGTCAGTTTTGTAAAGATTAGTTAGAATTGGGGTTGCATAAAGTAGAGTAGATAGGAGGTGGGTCCTGGCTATTGCAATTCGAGATTTGGTGGTCAGATAACTTTTACAGCGATAGAGGTAACCTAGCTTTTTGTGGACTTTAGTTATGGTTGTTGATATGTGCTTTGTGAATTTGAGTTGCTGGTCAATGGTAACTCCTAGGAGTTTAGCCACAGTGACAGGGGTGCTTTGGGTTTTGTTGGCAGAGAGTATAGAGATGGTAAGGCTGCTCGTTTTAGTAGAGTGAAATAGCATAATTGTGTTTTCTTGGGCTTTAGTATGAGCTGTGAGTTGTTAAGCCAGTTCTCTATTTCAGAGTAGGCTTTCTTGTTGAAGAAGTTGGATGTTGGATGCACAGCATATGACAGTTGTGCTGTCAGCATATTGGACTATGTCGGCTTTAGAGGTTGCTGAGTGGAGATGGTTTGTGAAGATATTAAAAAGAAGGGGTCCTAGGATGGATCCTTGCGGTATGCCTAAGAAGGTTGGGAGTGGGGGGGATAAAGAGTTATGCCATTTGACTGATTGTTGACGGTTATCTAAATAGTTTTTAAACCAGAGTAGGGTGGGGTTATTAAGGTTGATGTCAGAGAGACAAGACAGTAGTTTATTATGTGTGACTGTGTTGAATGCCTTGGTAGCTGAGACTAATTTATATATTTATGCATCTACCTCATGATTCCTAGTTAGGGTATCACTACACGTCACTATGGTCTCTAGAGGACATCAGCCCTATTGGGAGTAGAGGGGGCAGAAGCTGAATACTTCCATGTTAAATTGTGAAGCAAAATCAGAGATGGTCTAAATAATCAAAGACAGTTGAACAGCATGTGGGGTTTGCAATGCTTTGCACTGTATGATTTTTTCTTTCATTTGATCACATTGAAACATCTGAGGTGTACTCAGTCAAGATAGTGGCTGTAGTTTCTGGGCACATGTGTGTGTGTGTATGTGCGTGCATACATACATTAAATATTTACATAACTTATATTTTGGATTGAAAATGCTTCCTCCAGCAACAATTACATATGCTGTAGCAACTTTGAATTAAGTGGAGGAATTATTTTATATAAAAAATATATATAAACACACAAACAGACAAAGCAAATTAACAGATAGTCTTTTAAGCACGATAATGCCCAACAATGTGAGTATTACAGCCAAATAACATCTGTGACATCAGGCCTCACAACACCCTTGGACAGTTCATTATATCCTTGTAATGCCCACCTTGTTTGGCATTATTGCTTGCTTAGTACACAGTAACTTCCAGCTTTTTCAAAATGTTAATACAGGCATTTGCATGTAGCAGGTGGCCATAACTATGCAAAAACAAACATCTTTTCCGCAGTACATCCCTTTGGGGTAATTTCATAGCTTTCACTCGACTTGTCCTTGCACATTAAGTTCAACAATAATTTCCAATGGATACTGATATATTCATTTTAATCCATTTATGCCAAGATTTCATAAATTAATGCCACACATACTAACATGTCATGTACAGTGGTCATTTCAATATTATTTTTTTCTCTACCTCATTGCACAAAAAATACTCTAGAAAGATGTTTAAAATGGAAAACTGTCTGTGGAAACTTTAGTTAAGGACAAGGTAAGAAGGAGAGCAAAAGGCAAATGAGATACGAAAAAATGTCAAACTGAATGCAGATTTTCAGAGAACAGCAAGAGATATGGAGGCATATTTAAATGAACAGTGAAAGAAATACTAGAATGGGAAGGAAAAGAAATCTATTCTGGAAGATTGTCATTCTCCAAGTAAATATGCGTATGATAAAAGGTAAGCTTATGCAGTGTCAGTGGTGCAACAGGTAGCACACTCACCTTTGGTGGCTGTGGGTTCTATTCCCAGTCCAGGTGATTGGATTACTGACACTGCAGTGCAACAGAAGGAGGATGCTGTACTTCTGAGTGTGTCATACTTTGCATGAAATGTTAAACTGAGGTCCCACCTGCTTGATTTGGTTGTAGCACTGGTGGATGTAAAAGATCCCATGGCATGTATCGCAAAAAGTCGGGAAAGATCCCTGATGCCAGGGCAAAACTTTCCCTGGTATTATAAATACCACTTCAGGTCTCCTCTGAAGAAGCCAATAGTCTACTGGGACTAAACTGTTCAACAAAGGATAAATAAAATAAATTTGGGAGGGACCTAAAAGAAGGAGAAGATGTTAAGAAGCATGAATGCAAAGAAGAACTGTACAACAGGGACCTTAACATCACAGATAGCATGAATACAAAGAAGAACTGTACAACAGGGACCTTAACATCACAGATACATACAATTATATGTTTACTGATCTGGTCAGACATCCTGACAGGTGAAGGTAAATGGGTCCTAAAACCTTGCTAATAACAAGGTTAAGGGGACGTGATTAAATTCAACACATTGTTTAAAATCTTGCAAAATGATTCTCTTACAATGTTACTTGTAATTTGCAGCAAATTTGGAAAACATTACAGTGGCCATTGGATTAGCAATACTCAATTTTTTATTCCAATCCTCAAAAATAGGGCAATACTAAACAGTGTTCAAATTATCAAATAGTTGACCATATTTCAAGTGTTAGCAAGGTAATCCTAAACCTTCCTCAGGATGGACTCCAGCAACACATAGACTTAGAACTGCTAGATGTACAAGCTGGTCATAAAAGGGGCATAGATATTAGGGGCCAAGTTGACATTTGTAAGATAACAGAGGTAACAAGGCACTTTCAGAAAACATTTGCTTCTGCCAACTACTCTGAAGCCTTTGTATGTACCACAACAAACTGGCATGTTCTTAGAGAAATGGGGATACCAGGTCACCTTATTTACCTCTTGAGGAACCTATATGCAGACCAAGACGAAACATTGCTGAGCAAGGAGTAAATGGCTCATAACTGGAAAAGGAATGTGAAAATTTAGTATACCGTTGCCCTGTTTGTTTCATTTATACACTGAATATATTACACAACATGCAGGGTTAGATGAATGCCATGCTGGAATCAAAGTTGCCAAGAGAAACATTAATAACCTCAGATAATCAGTCGTTACCAATCTAACGGCTTTAAGTGAAGAGGAACTGAACAGTCTATTTATGAAGGTGAAAGTTCAAAGCACAAAAGGGGGCTTGATACTCAGCATCAGAAAATAAAAACTATGCATGTTTACGTCATCTAGTTCTAGCAGTTCTTTGCGTATAGATGTGTATGAAGAAGGGCTTGTGACAGATTTTATTTTCCAATAGTGATTGGTGCAGATGGTGGCTACTGCCAAGCCATTACAAGATGCTTGCTTCTTGGGAGAAAAGCTATGGCAAATACAGATAAGACAGTAATAAGCAACACATCACATTGTCAACAAAATTCTTTATAGTCAAAGCTGTTTTTGCTGCCCCGGTAATAACATATAGCTATGAGAGTTGTACTTCAGACAATCAGTGCTTTAGAAATGTGGTATTAGAGAAAAAAACTTTAAAAAGTCTACGGATTACAAGAAGATCAAGTCAGTCAATACTCTTTTTACCTGCACTTTGTCACATTGCCATCAGATGCCTTTTGCCCACTTGTCTCACTCATTTTCCAATCACAGGAGGCAAGGGACAACTGGAAGGGCCATCATTAGGTGTTTTTTTTTGGCATTTTCTTAAGCCCTACCCTCCCATCAACTGCCTCAGCAACTTGCAGATGGAGTGCAGTGGAGGTCAGTGCTGTACTTTCCCTCACTTCCATGAGGGGGATATCATCATCAGTTCCTTGCCCATCAACAGGGGCATAGTCTCTACCAGCAAAATCTGATGACACATTGGCATCTAGCCATATGCACTCTGTTTCCCAGGACAGGCAATGTCCATCCTCCCTTCCTGTGCCCTCAAGTGCTTGAGCCACTAATCAAACTTTCACGCAGCTCTCTACTACTGTCTAACTGCAACCCTCTTGATCCTTTAATTTCACAGCACTCTGTCTCTACCATATTCACTCCTCCATTAACTCACTCAACTTTAATTTAATTTGTCAATTATTTTTATTTAAACATGTACCAAACAATCGAGCTGGAAATCTGGCATTTGTAAGTACACTTTTACTATAACATTTTTTCTGTGACTTTGCATAACTTTTCTTTCTAAATATAGGTTGGCAGTGGCATTTCACAGGTCATTATTGATATATATATGTAATAAACTACTTACAGAAATTTGTATATATCTATTTACTTATTTCTGAAATAAAAAATATTACATTCATTTATTATTTATTATTAATAATTTATTATTTATTATTAAAAAAATACTTTTCAGGAGCTATACTTTGTTTTAGGTTTAGAGTTATGTTCCTTATTTTAGGTTTCTTGTTTCTGTTAACTGATTTTGATTCTGCTTCTTCTGTTTTTGCCTCCAATACCCCTTGCTACTAATCTCCACTAGTCCTCCAATTAGCGAACAACCTATACGTCTAGCCATTTCCATTTAAGAGAGGCAAAAGATGGAGGGGCAGGAGCCATATGTGTGGCTAAGGACAGGTATTTAGGATACAGGAAAGGAAATCCCTAACTGAGTGAAGTTTTGTGTCATGATGTAAGCACTACAGCCCATGCCATCATGCACCCCTCAGTATAGTAGCCTGCCTGCAACCAGGAAAGATACTGCAGTCTTTATCATGGCTGCTCTGACTGCACACAGATCCTGTGTCTCCCTCCAGGGACAGGACAGCTGAGGATGCCCAGCAGTCCTTGAGCTGCTAACCGAACTTGGGTTGTCTAGATTGTGGCTTTTATTTACTGTCTTCATTGCCCAACAATTTGGTCTACTAACCGTTATCTGATTTACTGTATTGAGCCTTCTTTGCTTTATTCTAGTTGCTAGCAATTTTCCGTAACTTACACATTGCATATCTGCACTAATATGTAATTATCACAATGCAGAATTGTTTCTCTGTTACTCCACTATAATCACTTTTATGTCTATGTTTATTATGTCTGCCTTATGGCCTGAATCATGACTGCAGAGGGATTTTGGACCAGTTCACTTACCCAGTTAGAATGCAAATAAAGATAAATATTGGCCCAATAAGCATCTTTGGTATTGCTAGATCCTTATCATATGCAGTCTTATATAGGGGAATCATTAGAATGGTGGCTGACATGCTCCAGAATTTACATAAACTCATGAGTCTGTAGGACACTTTGCAGGCCATATCATCTAGAACTGATCTCATGAAGGTTATGATTTGTCAAGCAGACAGGATTCACTTTTGGAGGCTTAAGAAAACTCCTAGTCAGAAGACATTGGAAGGTGCAGCTAAAGGTTTTCTGCAATTCCTTTTGGGTACTTGGTTGTGTGATATAATTTTCCATGTAGGGATAGTTGTTCACTGTTCAGCCTCAGGTGGACTAATGCTGGTGTCATGCACTTTGTAAAACACTGGCCAGAGTAGAAAGGCCAAAGTATAAAGAGCTGGATTGAATGTAGAAGCTGCTAACTATAAACTCAGGGTGTTGTGTGTATTTTGTGTAATGGGACATGACCATAGGCATCCTTCACATCCAAGTAAGCATCATTTAGTTATACAGGTATCCTTCATGTCCAAGTAAGTATCCTTTAGCAATACAGGAAGGAAGGACTGCTTGAGCAACATATTTACTGCTACAAAATTGTACAGATAAAGAGTTTGATTCTTCTGGATTCAAAAGAAGACAAGATCTCTTTTGGGTTACTGTGAACTTTCTCTCTCCCCATCAGAAGTACTCACTCATATGTTTGTTTCCCCAAAGAAGACATCTTTTGGATATTGACAATACTCGGTCACTGCTGGACTTCCAAGATGGCTGCACACTGATTAACAGCTTAACTTTAGCTGTCCTAGTGCAAAAAACAGAAACTGACAAAAAGCAGTGTCATTAAAATATTTTTTTGGGAGGGGGTAAAATTCAGTTATTGGCTATTAAGTGCATTGATTGGATGCTAGCAAAGAAGAAATCTAGTAAACCTGAAAGAAAATCAACCAGAACGGGTTAAGAAAAAATACTGTCTGGGAAGCATTCTACAGCTGTTTCCCAAAAGGCAGTTCAAGTTCAGCTTTGGTTTAAGAGATGACTTTTTAGTAATTTTGTAGAAAAAATAAATCAAATCTACTTGGAGGTGATTAAAATAAATAAAACATTAAAGGAATATATGAAGCCAGATAACAAAAGGCTGTAAAAAATAGAAGCAGCTTTAACTAGCTGTTCAGATGAACTGATAAAGCTGCAAAAATCAAGAGTATGAAATTAATAAAAAGCTGGCTGAGTATGAAGCTTTTTAAGCTGTTTAAAAAAATAGTAGTTAGAAAACAGACTGCACAGAGAAATCATGAGATTTTTCTGGAGTACCAGAGAAACTTGAAGGAAGAGACTATATTAATTTTATGAAAGCACAAATAAGCACCTGGACTGGTGTTCCACAGCAGGATTTGTTAACTGAAAGGGAACCTCTTGTGTATGCTCCAAACCTGGCCATGAGAAAACTGATAAGACCTATATTAGTAAAGATGCAATCATATGAGCAGAAAGAGGTGATCCTGACAAAACTGTTGACAGAAGGGCAAAGTATGGAAAATTGGAGACAGCAGAGTGTTTGTAGAAAATAATTATTCTCTGTACACCAGGCAGAAGACAAGCAACTTTATCCCAGCAATCAGGGAATGTGGAATGGCCAGTGTGAACTACAAGGTGCTGTATTCAGCTATTTTCAGAGTATTTTTTCCTGGAGTGTCATTTTTGATGCAAAACAGGCTAAGGGGGAAAATAAAAAGTTTATCCAACAAAAATTAAATCAGCAAGCAGAAGGGTCTCTGCTTTTCATTCTTTTGACAGTAATGCTCATAGTTAGACTTTGCCAGTGAAACATTTTTCAAAGTTCCAAAAGAAAATGCTTGAGAGACAGAAAAAAACACAGTAGTTGACTAGAAGAATCAGGAGTACTCTGGACTTGAACCAGAGTCTGGTGCTGGGAGATGAAGATGAAATTGAAGATGATCAGCAATACTGAAACTAGTGAATAAATAGGAGACTATAAAACACCAATCACATTTGTGAAATATTGCTTAGCAAAAAAAAAAAAAAGTGGCTAGAAAAGACTGGAATTTTGATGACTTTGTTAAACTTGTGGGTGGTCTGTAAAGCACATACACCACTTCATGCCATTAATGTTTAGAAGGATATTAAAAGGGCGCAGCAACTGTAAGAAAAACAATTTTTGTTCTTAATATTTGTCATGATATAAACTGCATGTTATACTTAGTAAAGCAGTTTTGTATAGTGCATAGGGTTATTTTAAATGCGTGTGTGTGGGGTCTTTTCATTGTAGGTTGTATGAGTGAAAGATATTAAAGTAAACAAGTACTTATAAGATCATAGGAGGTTACTAGGCTAATGGCCCTGGGGCTCTTACAAGCTTAGCCAAGAATTTATACCTAAAAAGAAACCTCAGTAAACACCTGTCAATGAGGGACACAGGTGGAACACCTGGGACAAATTTGTGGTTACTCAAGGTTGCACTTGAAGAGGTTCAGTGAGGTGCTCTGTTTGATGTGTATGGGGAGTCTATTCCAGAGATAGGGGCAGCCTCTGGGAGACAAACCTGTCTCTCTGCAGATTTTGTTGATGTCACATATTAGATTCAGGTCTTTTGAGCAGGTAGTGCTTGAGGAGTTAGACTTACGGATATGGAGCACCTCTAGTAGGGCAGGGTCTCAAATTGTCTTGTACACGAGACACAGATCACCCCTGAGCAATCAGTATGATACTGTACTTTTTTTAGTTGTAAGAAATATAGGCTTTACAGTATAACAAGAGAAAAATGCTTGACAAAAGCCAGTTTTAATATTAACAAGCTGTGATCTTGGTCTGCTGGGATGTGGTGTAAAGTGCACTGCTTATATTACATAGAATTACAATATTTTCTCTTACTTTTAAATTGGTGAATGTCTGGATTAATGCCTTTGGCTTAAGCTATGAAGTGCTTTTTGTATGTAAGCAGGCTTTAAAAATGATGAAAGCCAAGAACAATTCTAAGTACCTTACAACAGCAATGATGTTAAGTTTTTTTTTTCATTAGCAAATGTTCAGTGGGAGTCAAGAAGTCTGCAGCTGAAGGCAGCTGCATATTTTGTTTTGAGTGAAATTTACAAAGATTCATTGCCGAGTATTTTTCCATGGAGACAAGCTGTATGTAGGTGCAAACAATCTTGAAAGTTCTGAGCATTCTTTGCTGAAGGAAATACACAATTTAAAGATACAATGGCAAGCAGTTCAGTGAAAAATAAAATTTGAAATTATGGGAAGTGAATAAGAGATCATAGCCTCCCTAGCAGCCTTAATACTTTAATGCATTTAATAGAACAGTGCATAATTTAGTTTTATTTAAAGATAGACAGTGAAATTCTTCTTAGGGCTAAAAGCAGTTTTTTTCACATCTGGAAGGGGAATAAAGATATGAAAAGAACAAACAGCAATCAGTGTAAGTGGGAACACTTGTTGTAACCTGTTTTAGCATGGCTAACCTTAACTTTAGATTAGATAGTGCCTCTGGGTGCAGCTGTTGATTTGGGACAATTGCTCCTATCTGGAGGGTTAAACTTAATTTTTGAAGATGTACACAGTTTTGTGTGTTTGCTCGAAGTTAATAGGGGATGGTGGTGTTTTGAAAATATTTTGCGTTTTTTGAGAGTTTTCATTAAAATAAAAAGTCTTGACAACATGGCATAGGTTCAAATGGAGATAAGAAACAATTGTACAAAAGGTCAGCCTGCTAAACATCAGTATGTTCATATAACAAAAAAGTTAACACATTCAAAAAAACTGTCATGTATAATAGGTGGGTACAATATATATATTTTTTTTATCATAATGGCTACACTATCCATATTACCTTGGAGATAAATGGCCTTACAGGTATAGACAAAAAGGAAACCATTTTGAATTATATTAAGAAATGCAGAGTGCAAATAAAAATGCTGCATGAGACACATTTAGAAAGAAATGAGCAAGTGAATTTGACAAAGAATGGATTTCAGGGTGCATATTCAACAGAACATCAGGGACAAAGGAAAAGGGGAGTAATTATATTAATTGGTATAGGGACCCCAATAGTGATTGAAGAGGAAAAAAGGCAATAATGGCAGGTTTGTGGTAGTAAGTCGTTATTGGCAAGTTAGGAGGATTACACTGGTGTGTATTTATAATTCCACCAAAAACATCTGTTATGAAGCTTAAGAAAATTTTGAAAAAAAATAATCAGCTTTCAGAAAGAAATGTTATAGGTTCATAGGAGGGTACTAGGCTAGCGGCCCCAGAGCCCTTACAAGCCTAGCCATGTTAATCCTGAGTTGCCTCAATTGTCTTTGGTTAGATGGATGTATTTTGCAGAGCACATCTATGATAAACACTGACTACCCCTATGCATGAGGGACATGGGTTCCACCCTGGGGTGAATTTGCAGTCTCCCATCCATTTGTCCAGGTTGTACTTGAATAGGGTCAGTGAAGAGCTCTGCTTCACGTGAATTGAAAGTTTATTCAAGAGTAGTGGCAATCTCCAGGAGATATATTTGTCTCTCCAGCATGTTCTGTTAAAGTCACAAACTAGGTTAAGATCCCTATAGCAAATTCTTCTTGTACCTTTGACTTGCAGATGTGCAGCATATCATCAGGGCAGGGTCAGGGACTGCCCTGTAGGCCAGGCACAATTTGCCTCTCAGCAGTTTATACAATACAGAATACTGTGACAGGGATTTCAGCCTATCCATGCAAGTCATGATTTGGAGACCCTGTATTTTCTTGGTGAGAAACCTCTTTGATCTCTCTAGCTGGTGAGGTGTGTGTAGACAGGATGCTATTAATGGTCTGATGAGGGTCAAGTACAGCGGAGTTATAACATCATTAGACCTGAATGTGATGACCTTACTTAATGAGGTGTGCAACACTGAAGGCTTTCCTTACCACTGAAGAAACTTGATGGTCAAAGTTCAAACTGCCATCTACCTGTATTTCCAGTGATAGATTTATTGGCAGAGTTGGTCACCAACTTTGACAATATGTGCTCTGTCGGTGAGCCAACTGGCTACCCATCTGATGACGTAAGGGTTAATCCACAGCTGGGAGAGATTCTGAATGATACCTGAGTGGGGGATTGTGGCAAAAGCTTTGGCTAGGTCAAGATAGGCAGTATGCTTACTTTCATCCAGGGCTTTGGTGACTTTCTTGAAGAAGTTTACTAGGTTTAATTGACATTATCTACCCTTAATGAAGCCAAACTGGGTTGGGTCTAGAGTTTGAAGGTCACCTATGTCCTTGTTGATACAGTCCATGATTACTTCCATGGCCTTGCAGATGAGGCTGGTTAGACTTATGGGTCTATAGTTTCCAGGATTGGTTGATGACCTCCCTTTGTGCAAGGGTATTACTGTTGCTGTTCTCCACTCTGCTGGAACAAAGCCAGTTCTCAGGCTATGGATGAAGAGAAAGCCAAGTGGGTTTGTGCTAGGCCCTGTTTTAAATTGCTTAATAAGCAACCTGGGATGTTATCTGGTCCCATTGAGGTTGTGCTTTTTGCCTTGGAGAGTACAGATATGACCTGATCTCTAGAGATACTAGGCAGAGAACTGGTGTCAGGTATGTTTTGAGGTATGGCTGGTGGGGACAGGGGGGTGAAGTTTGCACCAAATATGTCAGCTATTATGCTAGCAATTTCCTCCAGTTTAGTATGGGTACCATGTACTACCAGTTCGGTACATAGCTGGGCATTCTCCTTTAGATTTGGGACGTAGTTAAAGAATGCCTTATTATTATCTTTAGCTAGGGATACTATCTTACCTTCGTAAATAGCATTTGAGGTCTTTAAAAGATTACTGATTTGTTTGTTCAAGCTGTGTAGGAATTCTTCCTCTGCTAAGTCAGTTACCTCTTCTTAGACATCAGTTTCTTCCTTTTGTTATATAATCTGTTCATACTTGATTTCCACCAGGGTGGCTTGTATTTTTGGGAGGACCTGGTTTTAATCTGGTCAGGCACACCTGAGTCTATAGAGTTGCTTAAGTATTTATATAGGGCATTTGTGAACCTTTTCATAGGAGTCAATGTTGTCTGTGATTGCTGGGGGTATAAAACTTTTTATACCATCACTTAGTAGGCTGTAGTTTGCTTTGGAAGTAGTAATAACAGGTTCAATAGTAAATTCAAACAAGATTGATTTATGGTCTGACATTACCAGGCAGGGCATCACAAAGGGAGGAGTGCAGTGACCCCCCTATGTTGTTGAGTACTATGTCTAGGCTACGAGCCCCTTTTGGGGGTGCAGACTGTTTCAGAGCATTTGTATTGCCAAAGTCCAGTAACCTTTGGGCAAGCATATTTGTGCTCATGTATGTCACCCAGCCGATAAGGTTCATAGGTTGGTACCAGGCTATTGGCCCTTGGGCCTATACAAGCCTAGCCATAACAAGTCCCTGGCTATTTCTTCCCACACTATTTACTTCCAATAGAAGGACAGTTGAACTTTTTCATGACTAAGGTGTAGGGCAGTATGGCAAGGGGCTCCATTAAGTCCAGGTAGGTGGTATGCTTTTATTGGTTCACGGTGAGGGACATATAGCTAGCAATGATGTGGTAGGGTATTCCGCCTACAGTTAATTGGGCATGGAGTAGCTTGAGAGAGTCATACTGTTTGACCACTCTCGAGGTGTACTTGGCTTTAATGAAGATAGATTCACCTCCACCTTTGGTTCTTTCACAATCATTTTGAGGTCTGAACCTGTGCAAGGCATTGTAGCCTTGCACGTCTAGGGTGCTCTCAGTGGCCTTGAACCATGTCTCAGTGACTGCACAGAAGTCAGCATCTTTTTTACTTTGGAATTTTTGTTGTTTTAAAATCGCCTAAAAAAGGCACTATGGAGAGGCAGCCATCTTTGCCAGTATCCAAAAGTCTAGAGGAGACATGTGCAGACCATCCCTGGCAAAGCAGCATGGCCTTTTGGTCATGTATTCCCAAGCTGACAAAAACTGAATCCCCCTGGACCTGACACCACAAGCTAAGCCAATTGTTAAAGTCAATCATTTTTGTTACTGTTTTTATTACTTGTTGGTTACTGTTTTTATTCCTTATTGGTGGGGACTGGAACTGGATTTGCAAAAGCAAGGATGTATCAGAGGGACCTAAAAGGGAAAGTATAACAAATGACTGTAAATTTCTGAAGAAAATTATAAAACTATTTGATGTAAAAGAAGTGAATTCAGTAGTAGGAACTCATACAGAATTTACATATTTCCAAGGTACAATAACTAGGATAGCCTATATAGAAATTATATTTCACAGGAACATTTGCATTTAATTGAAAACTTCGACAGGCATCCAATAACTATTTCAAATCATGCGCCAATAAAAACTAAGCCAAATGCAGGGCAATAAAGCAAAAATGAGAAATTGGCACTTTCCCAGCTACCTGTTAAAAACAGAGGAACTTAATGAATGGGTAGTGGAAATTATTGAAGAGTTATTACGAAAGACAGAAATATCTTCACAAGTTATGCTAGTGAGTGAGATAAATTGAAATGGAGTTTAAAAACAGGGTACAAGTAAAACAATGAGATATGGTTAAGAAGTAACAGGAATTCCTTAGAGTGACAAAGGTCAAAGTATTGCAGAATAAGAGGAAACTCACAGAACAAGAACAGACGCAAATGTACAGTGCTAAACAGAAAATAAAAGACTATCTGAATAATATGCATGAGTTTAGAAAGAATGCAGTTAAAATAACTATTTTTGATAACTGCAGAGCACAAAAACTTTTAGCAAAAAGTGGAAAGGGTTGCTGCCAAACTTAAGGAGAACATAAGAAAACAGCCAGAGGTCCTGTAGAGATTTCAGAGATATTTTGGAAATTTTATGACAATCTGTATAAAGCCAAGAAATGTGGAAAGCAAGAAAAAGCATAAATGAAAATATTTATGAATGCCAAGATTAGAGGTGGATGAGGCTCAAAAACTAACAGTTAAACAGGAAAGGATGAGATAAAAATGGTACGTATGATCAATCTTCAGGAAAGTCTCCGGCAAATGGTATTCCTTTAGAAGTTAGGAGGGAAGACGGTGATAAAGATATGGAAGATTCCTTTTCCGTTTAACAGTATTTTAAGAGGACGAGAAGTACCAACATCCTGGAAGACACCAGTGGTAGCTGTAATACCTAAAGAGGGCAAAGATCCAACTTCATACAAGCTCATTTCAATACTAAACCATGATTATAGTGTTCCTGTCTATAATGGCTAAAAGAATGGCAAAAGTAATGGCAAAATTGATCGATATGATCAATGTAGTTTTGTGGAGGGGAGGTAAACATTTGACAACATTAACATAACACTGATGATCTACAGGAAAGCAGAATGTAAGAAAATACCATTGTTGTTTGTGGGTCTTGATGCAGAAAAAGCATTTGATAAAAGTAAGCTGGGACTTCATGAGCAGCGAAATGGAAGCATTTGCATTGCATGAAAAAATGATAAGGTTGATTAGGAGAATATATATCCTCCTAGCTTCCAAACATCCACAGGTACACCATCTATTCCTGGGGAGTTTCCTGCAGATTGGTTATACATCACAATTTTTATCTCATCTCCTCCCAGCTTAACAGTAATTGAGCCTCATCTACTGCTAACCTTGACATATTTAATTCTTCTATAAACATTTCCATTTGTATCTTTTCATGATTTCCATATTTCTCTACTTTATACAGACATTCACCCAATTTCTGAAATAGGGAACATGTTTTGGAAGTATAATAAGTTGGCAGATTTTTAAAAATCCCCTAGAGTACCTTGTCAGAAATTCTGGGTGAGCAAATGGCTATAGGTAAGGATATGATTTTTTTTTCTTTCTTTTTGGAGCTGAGACCAGTAGTATAGCTAAGGTGGGGCGAGAGGATCTATTGTCCTGGGCACAAAGTGTTGGGGGGGTGCATTTATCAGGTATTGCATTTGCGGCCAAATCCAAGCACTGTAGTGCTTTGTGTGTGTGTGTGACCTAAACTGTAGCAACATTGCAAGCTGTTTGCTACAGATTAAAAGAAAAAAAGTTTTCTTTTTCTCCTAACTAAAACTAGAGTACTGTAGTATTCCATACAGACAGGGTTTAAACTGTAGCAACTGTATACTAGACTTGTAGCAAGCAGTTTGCTACAGTTTAAAACAAATAATTTTTCCACTAAAACATAAGCACCATTGTGATGCCCACCCACTGCTGCCAATATGTGATGGCCAACACTATGTGTCATCCCCGTGCTGGGCCAGTAATCAGGGAGCCTGACTCCTCACCACTGACACTGGAGAAGGATGTTCACTTGGAATAGAAATGAATGCACTCAGTATTTCCAGGCGCAGACCTCTCTGCATCAAGCACAATTTCTCTTAAGAGGACACAGAAAACACACTCAGTCCGGGGTCTAGATTTCTCTATCTCTGTCCAGGTCCCCAATAATACTCCCCACTGGTACAGCTGTAGGGTTAGGTCTTCAGCCAAATGTCCAAACCAAGTCCTCCAGCACCCCCTCTGTGAAACCAGTGCTTCCTGTCCCTGCCCCACGTAGTTGACACACTATTCTGAATGCCCATGACTTTTAATTTTTAAGTCATTTAATGGACAAATTCAGGCCAATAAAGCCAAACCCCACTAGCTGTGGACATGCATGTTTTGGCCTTGTTATGGCCTCATCAGCACAAGTGGACTGTTTCGCTAACCATTAAAAACACAGACAGAATCGCCATATAGCTGAAACACCTGACGTTCTTAAAGATCATTTGCACATATCCCATGTGCCTCTAATACAAGAGGTTTAAGGGATCAAACAGTGGAAATTCTAGCTTGGCTAGATTTTTGTTGTAGTTTTTACTACTTGTTTTTTCTGTGTGACCTTTTCACTTTATTGTTTTGGTTTGTTAGTTGGGATATTTTGCAGACACCCTAATGGTAATGATAAGAAAAATGTATAAAGGATTAACCTGCCAAACACTAAGCATTGCTCCTGCGCCAAACCTGACTGATAAGATATCTATAACTCTCGCCATACTGTATACTCCTTACCTCATTTTCTTTCTCTCCTTGGTGCTACTACTGCTCATAAGAAAATATATATATATAAAGGAAATCTCATTTGTTCATAACTACTATTTAATATGTATATAGTATTAATTGTATTATTCTTGCAGTTATCTTTACTGAAATGCTTGAGTGATTTTTTTTTTAACTTGTATCTACTAGAAAACAGTACTGAATACTTCTTTGTATAGACCAACTGGATGATGCGTATTCTGCATCTTACTGTAAATGTATACTATTGTACTGTCTAATTAATGTATTTTGCTTACATTTCTGTGGAGGTTTTCTCCCTGGGCCTCTGCTAAAAATGGGCTTGTGGCCCAATTGGACTTTCCCAGTAAACAAATATAAATATATATATACTTCCCCTTTATAATCTCGAAATACTGAAATCTCAAATTTCAGTATCTCGAAACTATAAAGGTGAACGACTGACAATCCCGAAACCCAAAAGCACAAAACACACAATCACAAGCATACATACACCACACACACTACCCACACCACACAAACTATACAACCCTACACTACATGTAAGCAAGGGGGCAAACCATATATATATAAAAAATCATATTAAAATATATATATTTATAGTGTGATAATGGCTAAAGGAATAGCAAGGATGTTGCCAAAAATTGATAGATATGGATCAGTGTGGTTTTGTGGAGGGGAATGCAAACATTTGACCACATTAATAGAACAGTGACAATGTAAGAAAATACTGCTGTTGCTGGTAGGTGTTTATACAGAGAGAAAGTATCTGATAGAGTAAGCTGGGATTTTAGGAGTAGGGCAACAGAAGCATTTGCATTTCCTGATACAATAAAGTTAATTAGGAGGACATGTGAGGGATTAGCAACAAAAATCAAAGTGACAGGGATCCTCTCTGATAAGTTGTGCCTGTACAGAGGACCAGGCAGGAGTGTGTTCTTTTCCCTTTATCTGTATTAAATTTCAAACCATTGGCAAAGAAAATAAGGGTCTCAGAAATTCAAGGATATAACTGGTATGGTATTCAGGTGAAGTTGGCTTTATTTGCAGACAATATTGTCTTGTACCTGATAGAACCAGAAAAGGTCATATCAGTTTTGTGGAATATTCTTAAGACAGTTCTGGGGTTTTTGGGGATATAAAATTAATGACGATAAAATGACTATAGCTGTAAATTACATACCCACACATGAACTGGTTCAGCGATAACCATATTTATGGGAAAAAAGTGAAGTATTTAGGCGTAGGAATTAAAAAGGATTCTGTTATGGGAGCTAAAGATATGTGCAAAGTGACTAAACAAAAGATAATACAAAAACTGAGAAACCAGAAACTCTTGCCTATGGATAGCAAAATACAAGCAGTAAAAATATTTTAGTCTCTTTAGTTTTATATACAGGTCAGACATAGTTTTATCAACCAGAGGGGAAGTTGTGGCCAGTAATTAATAAAGATGAATAAAGAGCTGAAGGATTTTATATGGAAGGGGAAGACGGCAAGTGGGATAAGTTGATCCTTCCAACAGAACAAGATGATTCAGGTTTGCCTGATTTGAAGGGATACTTTAGAAATACTCAGTTAAGGCCATTATACATAACAGAAATAGCTACAATTCAAAGTGGAAGGGGGTGATTAAAAAATAAGGAAAGAGTGGTTCTTTGGATGCAGATCCTTAAGGAAAATAAAAAACAGTCATACAGAATATCATATTCAGAAAATAGCAGAAGGTATACTAAGAACTAAGCCAACATGGGAATGGAGAATGGAAATTCTGCTGATAGGGATGACTGCAATTAGGGGTGCAGAGAAAACACAAGAGGGGGCTGGTATTTACCGGAGAAAGGTGGCAAAGGAACATTATAACTTAAAAAGAAAAGTAATGGGCATTTAGAATCGCCATACAGCTAAAACACCTGATGTTCTTAAGGGTTATTTGCATATATCCCATGTGCCTCTAATACAGTAGGTTTAAGGAATCGCACAGTGAAAATTCTTGCTTGGCTAGATTTTTCTTCTAGTTTTTCTGATTTTTTGGGTGACCTTTTTACTTATTGTTTTGGTTTGTTAGTTGGGATATTTTGCAGACTCCCTAATGGTAATGGATATCGGCTAGGTATAACAGCCCTGTGCTTTTAATGGTTAGCCAAACAGTCCACTTGTGCTGTGCTGATGAAGCATAATAAGGCCAAAACATGCATGTCCACAGCTAGTGGGGTTTGGCTTTATAGGCCTGAATTTGTCCATTAAGCCACTTGAAAAAAAGTCATGAACATTCAGAATTGTCATATAGCTGAAACACCTGATGTTCTTAAGGGTCATATGCATATATCCCATGTGCCTCTAATACTAGAGGTTTAAGGAATCACACAGTAGAAATTCTAGCTTGGCTAGATTTTTCTTGCAGTTTTTACTGATTGTTTTTTTTTCTGTGCGACCTTTTTACTTATTACCATCGGCACTGGAAACAGTCACATTTTACAAGACTTTTTGTTTTAATGAAAACCCTCAAGCAAAAACATCCTATAATCTGTTAACATAATACAAATGCACAAAACTATGTACACTTCAAATAATGAGATTTAACCCTCTTAATAAGGACAGTTATCTGAAACAGCTGCAAACACATTAATTACTATACCTAAAGCTGAGGGTACCCACGCTAAGATGCATGTTATTGCTTGTACTTCAACTTACACTAATTGGCGTCTGTTAATTTTTATCTTTTTCCCCTCACAGATGTGAAAACAAAAAACATGCAGGCTTTCTGAAAACATCAGCTTTTAGCCTTGAAGAAACCACTGCTCTAGCTTTTTACTGCCTTATTATGATCTTGTCTTCATGGAAACTTAAGAAGAAACATGAAGACCTCAGCTGCAAGAGGCTAAAGACAAGGGGAAACATTTATTGCTAAGGGAATATGCTTCATTGCATTCAATGTTCTATTATACTTTAAGATTAAGCCAAGGGTCTTAATCCAGGCATTCACCTATACAAAAGTAAGACATATCAGCTCTATATTTATTATGGTCTGTATACCTTTGTACCCTGTCAACCTCAACAACCTAAGATTACAACCTTTTAACAAGCATGCCTCTGTCTAGCCTTTTTTCTCTTTTTGCATTGTAATACCTACAATTTCCTAATGCTTAAAAAGAAAGAAATAGAGAAAAAAGGCATATGTTTACTTTAATATCCATCATATACAAAAACTAAAAATGCTTTACTACAAAACTTTATATAGTGAAAAGTTTTATAGAAATACTATTTAGAACAGAAATTGTTTTACTTGCAGTTGCCTTTTTTCCTACCTCTTCCCCATCCCTCACTGTCCTTCCAAACACTAACAATATGAAGTGAGGCAAATGCATTTCAGTTCCCCACGTTTAACAACGTCAACAAAACTTTATCTTCTTCTTGTACAGCCGTATTTCACACACGCAATTAATACTTTGCAGTTTCACCACCATCCCACAACTCCAAATTCTGCTTAAATTCCAAGGTACTCATGATTCTTCTAATCAAATCATGTTCTTTTCTCAGTCTGTCAAGCATTTTCCTTTGGAACATTGGTAAAGTCTCACCTTGTGTTTTGTCATCAGAAGAATTGGAAGCAGAGTCCCCTTCTTCATGGCTAACTTTTGGACACACTTTTGTATTTCCTCCTTAGCCTGTTCTACAAAAAAACAACTGATTCCCCAAGGAAAAAACATTCCAAAGACAGCTAGATATAGCAGCTTGAATCTCACACCTGCCTCTCAACATTCCCCGATTGCTGGAATAAATGTTTCTCTTCAGTCTGCTGTACAGTGAATAATCATTTTCCATAAACACACAGTCTCGCCCTTTTTGCCAGAGTTTCATCAGGATCAATTCTTTCTGTTGGTAGGTTTGCACCTTTACTAATACATATCTTGGCTGCTTTCTTGTGGCCAGACTTGGAACATACACACAGTGTGCTCTTTCAGTTAACAGTTCCTGCTGTGGAATACCAGTTGCCTTCATAAAAAATTAATATAGTCTGTTCCTTCTAGTTTCGCTAGTTGTTGTTGTGTCTTTCGCCTTTTCCCGGTTAGGGGTCGCCACAACGGAACTCCGGTCCGCTAATGATTGGCAGTTGATTTTTACGTGCTGAGTTGCCGGCCCTAACGCACAACTTTCAACGAAGGTACACCCATTCACGCATGTCTCCACAGTAGATGCTCTAGATGAAAATCGAACAGGACAACGTCTTGCTGTGAGGCGACAATGCTACCGCAGCACCACCGCCTTCTAGTTTCTCTAGTACAGCAGAAAATCTTAGCTTTTCCCTACGTGCTCTGTCCTTTCATTCCACCATTTTTGAAACCTGTCTTCTTGAACAGCCTCCTAGCTAGCCAGCCTTTTCTTTATTTTGCCCTCTGAATTTTGCAGTTTTATCAGTTCATCTGAATATCTGTTTAAACATTCAATTTTTTCCATCCTTTTGATATTTTAGTTGATACATTCCTTCAAGATTTAATTTATTTTAATCAACACTGAGCACATTTGACTTTTTTTTTCCTC
This sequence comes from Protopterus annectens, assembly GCF_019279795.1. Classification (NCBI taxonomy): domain Eukaryota; kingdom Metazoa; phylum Chordata; order Ceratodontiformes; family Protopteridae; genus Protopterus; species Protopterus annectens. The sequence continues at coordinate 1,196,999,692 of NC_056747.1, read as the reverse complement.
TAGATTTCTGGAAGCCATGTCTTGCACCAAAGCTGGAGTTTGAACTGCTTTTTGCTGAACAGCTGCAGGATTCTTCCCACGCAGTGTTTTCTCTTCACATTTTCTAGTTGATTTTCTTTCAGACTCTTAGTTTCTTATTTGCTTGCAACTAGGCAGTGTACTTACTAGCCAGTAACTGAATTTACTAAACGTTACAGAATTCCTGGTCTTTCAGTTTCTTTTTTCACTGGGAGAGCTGGAGTTAAGCTGTTAATCAGTGTAAAGCCATATTGGAAAGTCCTGAAAAGACTTTGTGTAAATGACTTACTCCAGTGTGAGCTTGCTTTACAGACAGGCCTTACACTGGAGTAGATTACGTAGAATGAAAGTAAATCTTTTGGAATATAGGTAGGCTTACACCAGAGTAAGTCTCATGTACCAACAGCAAGTTTTGGAAATTGCATCAATATGAATGAAAAGCATAACGACTGCACTAAACATTGTATAAAATGAGAAACAGCAGCATATACATGGATACTATTAAAAAAACAGAGGGAAATAAATGAACAAATATAGCTGCATGAGAAGAGCTAAGTTAATGAAAGGCACACATTAACACAGAGAATATTAGTTCAGTTGCAATTTGTATGTAGGAGAAGATATATAAAATTAGACAAGACTGAAAACCATACAAAAAATTAGTATAGGATGCATATATTTATGGATCTACTTCACTTGACCTAAAACTCATTTGACAGACACCCAATTGACCTAAATTTCATATGACAATTCACCGACAACTTACAATACTGAATTTCAAAATACTAAACATTAAACCGTAAACAACCATCACAATTAGAACACCAACAACTAAACCTTTCCATAACTTAAAAACTACTTACCCGCTCAACAGAAATGGGACAATGTACAATTAAACCAGGTAGGGGGCTACTCCCCCCACCTCCCTAATTATATATGCTAATTCCAGGATCACACTACAATGGGGAAAATGGCACATACCTTTAACTTGCCTTACAGTACTCTACATACTGCCACTACTGCTGGGAACGCACAAAACATTCACCAAATTACTTTAGATACTTCCCATAAAAATGTAAAGGGACAAACCCACATTTGGAAACACTACTTTCTACATGACTATTGTAATTCTAACAGTAAGTTACAGTAATTCTTTTTATCAGAAAAAAGTCACAGGTGAAGGAAAACCCACAACAAGTCTATGTCTTAAATGTTGGTGAAATGGGAGTCAGTCAAATGAAATTTAGGGCAATTGGGTGTCAGTCAAGTGAAGTAGTCAGATTTCAAGAAGCCAGTCTATGATTTAGTGGTAGCTGGACAAATAATTTGGGTACCCAAGTGACTAGAAAGGGGTGAGAAAAAGCTCTTCTGTTGCCTAAGTACACTACAAGACCCCCAAATACTTAGCATTTTTGCATGAAAATGTTTGTCTACATATATTTTTATACCCCAACCTGTTGGCATAATACCTTTCCAATAGTGACAGGTACATGCTGGAATTGTACAACTGGGGCAAAGATAGGTCAGCTGACTGGCTAGATTTTGAGCTAAATGTGTTTAATTTCAACATAATTTATAATCAGGGCATCCCTTTCTTCTATTTCTTTAGCATGGTAAGGTATTTACAAAGTCAGGAATGCAAGATATGGTTGGTCTTTATTATAGTTTACTTGACCAAAAATATAACCAAGAAAATAGAAAACAGCAAGGCCTACTACTATAGAAGAAATGCATACATTGGTAACCAATAGTGCTGGGGAACTAAATAGTAAAGGGATGAAAATGCAGGCCTATTTAAATAAATTAAAAAATATTTCAATAAATGGATACTTTGCTTTGAATATTTAGATTAGATTCTCTGGCAAAATGAAAATCTTAAGTTGGAGTTGGTACTGGGTTACAGTTATCTATGATATTGTGGTGTGAAAGAGATGAGTGACAAGGCTCATTTGCATGCTCATTTCTATTAGGGATTGTAGAAGTATGTTGGAGGCATACCAAATGTTATGATTCATGCTAACGACTTGGGACGACTGACAGAGGTGGCAGCAGTCAAAACAGAGAATGGGGCATGGGGCATCTGTGGAGTTTATTACTATGGAGGTAGTGCATGTTTACCCATGATACAACCAATGCATTCCCTGCCAGATGATTCATCCCAAAACTCTGTGGGTGGTAGGGCGTAAAGCAGAAAACTTCACAACATGCTACTACTACATGACAGATCCTCACCTAGCTATCCTCCATGGAGTATTGAGATTTCTCCTCATTCATTAATAAATTTATTTACCTGCATTTGTTACTCAGGATAGAGCATTGATCCTCCTGGACATTTCTCACTCTGTCCCTGGGATCAGTGTCTAGTGAAACTGACTTGATTAGAGTTGTACAGTAAAGCAAATGGAGGCTAAGGTCATCAAATCCCAGACACAAGAAACAGCTCGTTAACAGCTGACAGCCTTAATCCTCTGCACGAACTGCCAGACCATTGAAGAATTTATGGAGGACGACTTTTACAGTCTGGGTCACACTGGGGGGGCATCAGGTGCACTCTGTATATCAGTCATCTTTCCACAGAAACATATATGGTAATCTGTCAGCAGCATAGGCTCAGTTGCAATAAAAATCAACATAAAACAGAAATTGGAAAGCAAGCCCACCTGTACACAAAACTATTGACACAAGTAATTGCACCAGCAGACAAGAGCAAGCTTACAAACAAAATGTTCAGATCCATACAGTACCAAGGCTTGGAACCCTGCCAACTTGTCTGATCTGGGTCATTAGCCAAGTCATCTAATTTCTTTTTGCCATGCCACTGCATTAGCCAATAATATAGGATACTGTTTCCAGCCAACAGTGCAGTCACAACCACATATAGTGTCAGTGTGCCTTGACTGCACCCATAGCGAAACACATACATAGTTACTTCAGCTCTCACAGTGATGGTCATCATATAGATTGCTAATTTCCATCAAGTGTTACTCTTCAGCTCTGCATAAATGTGCTGTCTGCATATCAGTTCTCCTCCATGAGCACAGTAATCTATACATTAAATGCTAACCTCTGCCACCCAAATACACCTTATCCCACCAAATGTTTTCTTTGCTTATCACTATAATTAGGGTCACAGCTGTAGAAATAAACGTGAAATGACCTTTCAATCTCTTCACTAGGTTGCAATAATAATCCCACAGCCACTACTGTTATAGGTCAACATATCACATAAAGCTATATCTGTAGAAGCCTGATTACCTGTACAGTAACCAAATACTGACAGTAAAAAAGTGGAGTGTCTCAAATACTCCATCCAAAGATTAACGACTTATGCACTCCTTCGATGGCTCTGTGCACTGCTTCAGTAAAAATGGCAGTGTGTTTTTTATTTTCATTATGTAATGCTGTCTTCTGTAGTGATATATTCATGCCCACCAGTGTGTTGCATTGAAAGCATTTGTTTTTCTAGGCTGCAACAAAAATGCAGCTATGCCCGCCAAAACAGAAAAAACATCCCTAATTATCACCTGATAGCTTACATGGTCACAGAACAGTCTCAATGAATTGAGCATCACAGAGGTGCTTTGATCACAGCTGGTGAGAAAATGTCAAACCCATAGGTTAGTTGTATTGCTGCAATTCTGAAAGGCAGACTATTCATTGTGAGTCACTCTTTCTGGACAGCAGAGATGACATGCAAGCCTTTACAGGCTGTTGCAACAAACTGTCCACTTTGTAATGGACTCACATGCCCTCTCTTGACCATGCATACTGTCTCTCACTATGATCTGTATGCATGGTACCACAACAGTACAGCCCAAGGCTGCAGTAATATTTTGGCTAGGCTTTCTGATATTTGTGTCTTTCGGCTTTTCCCGGTTAGGTGTCACCACAGCGGAATTCCGGTCCGCTAATGATTGGCAGTGGATTTTTACATGCCGAGTTGCCAGCCCTGATGCACAACCTTCAAAGAAGGTACGCCCATTCACGCATGTCTCCACACAGAAGACGCTCTAGCTGAGAATAGAACAGGACAGCGTCTTACTGTGAGGCAACAACGCTACCGCAGCACCATCACCGCATTTCTGATATTAATGAAGAAAAAAAATCAAAGTAAAGATTACAATGTTTTCCTCGCAAATCCTTTGTGAAAGCCATTAGCACACACTGCAAATCCCACTTTGGACGCAACATCCTCCCTCCAGTGTACATGCTGAAGTCACTAAGTGGACATGGGTATCTACAAGTAGTCACACCTTGATGCCTTGGGCTGGCATTTAGTGCAGAGGACAAAAGCTCTGAGCTGCTTACTGTACCCAGGTTCCATGGTTTAGTTCCTTCTCCCCTTTGCCTACTGTGTGACTAGGTCACTAAACAGTAATCCTAGGTCACCCCCTGAAAAGGGAGGATTTGTCCAGTAAGTTTACCTGTTAACAAATAGTAATAAAAAAGCCAAATTTCTGTTTGGTGGAGTCATACTGACAGAATTCCTGACATCTCTAGAATCTCAACAATGTTTTGTCAACTCTAACCTCCAGATGGAGGTTATAAAGTCTTACAAGCTATATTAATCAATTTCAGTACTGCCTGCATATGATGCATATTGGGACTTCAGCTACTCGTGGCAGGGTTTCTGGTAGAGTTGATATAATGCAAGTACTGCTATTTTTTTTGATAATTCATTGGTAATGAACTGTGTTAAGCATACCTCTCAACTTTACAGATTTTTGCAGAATGTACAGACTTTTGCCTCATATTTTTACCTGTTCCTCATAAAACTGTTTTTCTTGCAAATTACTGGCAATTCATTGAAGATTGAAGTCAGAAAATAATGGCAGGCATTTGAGTTTCAGATTTCATATCCTTCGGAAAATTCATGCTAATGCAAAACATGTTATTCTATTTAGAAATTGTCCCAATTTGTGAACTTGTATTCCCCCATTACTTGTGACTTTGTCCAGATTTCTTACTCTAACAGGTTGAGAGGTATGATGTTAAGGTGTACTGTCTAGGTAATGTGTAACTCAGTTCAGTTAATATTCCACCTGAATTACTTGGTAAGTAAAGACATACCCAAAAATGTTTCATGCTCTATGCAGAGACTAGACTCTAGCAGCTATCCACCTTATTAAGAAGTGATTATGGGTGTTCATTGTAATTTGTTTCCTCTGCTCTGAAATAATAGTACTCTCTGCACAATATGACTCCTCTTGGTTTTGTCAAGCATCTCATAATTGGTCTTTAAGGGCAGTCCCCTGAAAATGAATATGCACTCAATTTGTCCCATTGGTGTAGTTTTGTTTCCTGCACAACTCAGGAGAATGCACACAGATCTGCAGACTAACTTTTGCATATTCTTATGCAGTTCTTTAAAAGGTAGTTTCTTACAAGGTACCACAGTCAGCACCTCAGTTAACTTACTATGTTTTTTAACTGGGACAGTTTGACTGTACAATGCCTATTTTCAGTGGAGGCTGGAGAGAAAAGCTCTACAAAATTACATGAATACACAATTAGTCGAATTTTTAATGTTGAGAAATTAGAGTAGTAGTAATATGTGAAGTGGGGGAAGAGAATGAACAGACTGAACAGAGGCAAGAAAGTCAGTATTTTACTTTGTGGGTAGAGGAGGAGTTATAGCTATGACGCAGGTGTTTAAACATATAGGGATGCATATACTGGCAATAAAGGCAGATGCTGAAATGAGTGACTAGGAAGAAGAGGTTTGACTTCATGCAGTGAAAAAGACTGGGGGAAGTCAAGTCGGTAAGCAGGATGAACACAGACAGGACTGGTTTAGATACTATTTGAGCAAGGTTTTGAAGTTGTTCACCTTTTCTATCAGTTTAATATGGAAAAGGAATACTGGTTAATAGTTTTGACAGATAGTGGGAGTATAAGGAATTTCAATCAATGTTACATGATTTACTGCTAGTAACGGTTTACTGCAAGACTGAAGGCCTCTAGTAGGTGAATAGTATAGTAGTGCTTTCTAATGCAGGGGCATTTCTTAGGAAAGTATAACAGGCTGTGAAAAGTAATTAATTGTGAGTAAGTTGGTATAGGCGTTTGAGCCAGTTTAGTTTTGATGCCAGGCAATTATGTTTCGTAAGAAAGTGGTTTGTGAATTTAGCTGTTTTATAGTGGCATGAGGTCAGTTTAGATTTATTAGTGCAGATGATTGTTAGAACAGGAGGAGCAGCATGTAGTTGTACCACAGTAAGGTAGGTTGATGGTAAGGTAGCCCTTGCAGTGTGTCAAATATTGCTTGGCCCTGTACAGGGAGACAAGTTTTTGATTAAGTATATGGTGGTCAATCTTAAGGTTATCTGTTACGACTTTCACTAGTTTGGTTTTGCTTACTGTTTTGATTATCATATTGATGTGTGAGGTGATGTGAAATGTATGCTTTTGTTTAGTGAATCGTTTTGGCATGAACAGCATGAATTTTGATTAGCTGCGCATTTTTAAGTGAGGATTCAGTTGTAGTAAAGAAATCTTGTGTGCTCTCCTTAAATTTATAGTTAGGGAAGGAGCAGAGCAGATAAAGAGTGAATCATCGGCATATTGTATGCAAGTGTGTGAAGTTTACTTGTAAAAATGTTGAATAGAAGGGGTCAAGTATACGGCCTTGTGGAACACCAACAGACTGAAATGGTGAGAGATCTCATTTTCATCTAAGTACATGTTGGCAACTGTGAAGATAGCTGTGTAGCCAGGAAAGAGGAGAAAGTCTGAGGAGGAGGGACACAATGACAGAGATGTTTTTGGTGGGACACTGTAGTGAATGCTTTGGATAAGTCAAAGAAACATGAGGAGATTGTTACCTTCATTTCTATTTGCTTTAATAATATGAGTGAAATTAAAAGGATTACGTGTAATATTGTTGTTTCTAAAACAGTGTTGAGTTTTTGAAGGAGAGATTATTTAAAAAAAATTGCATATGCTGTCCATGAATGCATTTCTGTAGAAGAATGAGATAAGATTGCAATGGGTTTATATTTAGTAAGCATAGCTGATATGTCCCTTGTGATGATGTGGGATTATAAAGGATTTGTTTCTAAATGGAAGTGATAGAGTTTTCAGTTACTGATAGGTTGATTAGAATGGAGACTAGGAAGGCTAATACATCTGCTTCAATTCCTGGAAAACTGGTAGGAAGGCTGTCGGTACTGATGAGTTGCTGGTTTTAATCTGCTTAGTGACTTTCTTGTAGTAGTGGCAGTAATACTGTGAAAGGTAAATGTCTGTGAAATGGCAGAGGGGTGGCCATCAATCAAGGATAATTTGGTTTGGATGAAGTGAGAGATGAATTGGCTGAAAATACAGTCATTATTAGTGGTGGAAGGAGTGTGTGCAATAGCTTTTTTAGGTTTGCCCAGAAATGTTTGGGATTACTTTGGTGCTTTTGTTGGAGGCTGATGTAACAAGTTTTCTTCTTTGTTTTGACAAGTGTCTTGGTGACGTTTCAGAAACATCTACATATTTGAAAGGTATGTTCAGTTTTATTTTTGTACCATTCTGCCCAGGCATTGTCACTTCAAAGCATGAGATGTCGGATCTCCTTTAACAGCTGTGGAGCTATACTAGATTTTACCCTTTTTGCTTTTATAGGTGCTAAATTATTTAAAACATTCAGAAATGTGTACTTAAAAAGACAGATTGCTTTGTTTTAGGGTTACAGTTCTTCATAAATTCCAGAAGCAGCATGACAGAGGTGAGATTAACTGGTCTTTGTTAAATCTGGTTAGGTTGTGTATTTGACTATAGATTACTTCCGTTCAGGTGGGCTATATTGCTCCCTTACTGCATAGGTGGGCTATATTGCTCCCTTACTGCATAGGTTGGGAGGTGGTCACTAACAGTATCTAGCAAGCAATCACTCAGTTTTACTTTGGTAGGATAATTAGTTAGAATTCAATCAAGGATGGATTCTCGGCTAGTATTTTTGTTGAACCTAGTGATGAATCCATAACTGTATTAAATCTTTGGGGCTGTCCTTATTAAAAGGGTTGCAAATCAATGTCGAGAATGTTTTGTGATGGATGTTAACAGACATCCAATGGAGGATATTTTCAGCACTGATAATATTACCTGGTGGGATATAAAGAGTTGAGATGCATATATTTTTTCTGTGGTTAATTTTGGGGTGGGCTAGTAGTAGTACATCATTATGGAATATGTGGACATTCAAGTGGATAGAGTGAGGCAAGTTCTAAGATGTTTTGTAAAAGATGGCTACTCCTCCTGTCCTTTTACGTTTCCTATTCATTCTAAGTATGGTGAAGCCACAGAGAATGTTTTCAATGTTGTTTATTTCTTGTTTTACTGAAGTCTCAGTTACAACTTGTATATCATTGTTAGTAAAAATCTAGGAATACATGCATGCCCTGAAGGTTTTTACACATGCTTCAGAAATCCATGTTAAACAGGAATAATTGAGTAATGTGAATTAGTAGCGTTGGATGGTGGGGATGTAGCTGCAATGAGAATTTAACATGTAGGATCAGAGTTTGTGCGAAGATTCTCAGAGTTTCTCTGTGGAAGCAGAGTACAAGGGGGCAAACAGCCATATACATTTATGTTCCACGTTTTACTGCTGGATTTTGGGTGTTAACCTTAGATTTACTGTACTTCTGCAAGAAAAGGCCAGAACATGTTGAGTGATAAGATACAAGGAGATATAATGAATAAGAAGGGAAAAGCATTATGCTGTGGTGTGTGAAGGTCTGTCATGGAGGAGAGATTTGTTAAGAGAGTAGAATAACCGGATGTGACACGAGTGAAGTGAGCATGGAAAGTAGCAGTATTGACATTAGTTAAACTGTGACTTGAGGTAAAGGATGGAGAACATATGGAATATAATTTGACAAAAGAGTTAGAGGACTGATGTTAGAGCAGATGTGCAGTCTTACCACTATCTTGGGGGTGGGGGGTATGTATGACTAGTTGAAGGTCAAGTTTTTAACAGTAAATAGAGTGGTTAAAGTTGCGAGAGTAAGTGGAGAGAGATGTCTCAATGCAATGATTCGTAAGAGTATTTACAGAGGACAGATGAAGCAGGGTGTTTTGGAAGACTAGAATAGATTACAAAGCAAAAGGACAGGTTTCGGCATTAGATGGAAAGGCAAGTGTAAGATTAACATGGAGAGGTTGACTGATGGGATGAAATGGGATACTGATGAAATGGTAACTGATTACTTTGTCTACAACTAAGGGGAGGGGGCTGATAAAGTATACATTTAAACAGAAGGGGGAGTGTGGAAATTGGGAGTAGGGGAGTGAAGTGAGCCTGAGCACAGTGAGGACAAATGTGGCAGGGCCAACTAAGACAGGGGGAGTCTTGTTTAAAGAGACAATCTGTGCTCGCTTCCACAGGAACAGGTAATTGTACTTTACAAACTGTTAGAAAAGGAAAGATCTGAGATGGAAGAAATGTTAGGAAATATTTAAGAGTAGGTAGACAGCGTAAGAATTAAATGTGCAGTACTGAAAAGGAGTTAAGAAAGATAGTGAGAGGGCCAAGTACGGGGCTTAAGAAGTAGAAGTGGGAGATATGAAAGGGTGCTAACTTTGTCCTATTTGGCAAAACATGTTACAGGCACAAAAACATACTTTGTTAAAGTATAGCTCCTATGAATGCAGACTGACCCTACTGATTTTGCCTGGGTAGCTAACACTAAACTTTAGTGGGCCCTCTGCTCGAGTATGCTCCCTTCCAAATGCTACTTTTAAAGTTTTATGCTTCACGTACACAGCAGCAAATCTTGAAGTAGGTCTTTGCTACTCTACCACTTGGGGAATAGCCAGTGTAGAGGAATTTTATTTTAGCTTAGTAGGCTGTGTGCATGAGACAACTGTCAGATGACCCTGTAAAGGATGAAAAGGAGGAGGCTGCAGGTAGGGGACACCACATAAAACTCTTACACTAAGGATACTTTTAAAAGCTTAAAACTTAAATCTGACATTTCTGTCTCATCACAAACTTTATAACCTACGATCATCACTCATTCTGCACATAATCTGCTTGCATTCACATTACATATCTCAAATCTCATCTGTGCCTGCAAACCTTTCATTTCTTTTTCTTCTGCAAGTATATTTTGCTGCAAAGATTTTGATTTGAATACATTTTGATCAACTGATTTTGGACTTCCACATGGCTTACAAATATGAGAAATATTAGAAAGTGCTTTCTTGTGCTTGAACCAGATGAGGAGCCATCTAGGAAAGCATGCAGACATCAGCAGTAACATACTGATTTTCACCTCACTTAATTTTATCTTGACTGTGCCTCCATTTTCACCCACAGTCTTATTTGCTTGCATCCAGCTTCTCAATTAAACCTTTGACCTACATGGGAATGAAGAAAGGAGATTTTGCCAAAAGAGATGACTGCAAATAGGGATACAGAAAACAGATGGAATTTTCTGTAGAAAACTGGAAAAGGAACCAAGATATTGGGAGCACAAAGTACAGTTGTGTACACTTACCATAAATGTAGATGTTCGAGTGTATTCACTGTTGCAGTCATTAAACTTGGGGGGGGGGGGTTATCTGCCTGTAGGTAGCCCACAGTCGGTCCAAATATCAGAGACTTCGTATTTCTGCGTCGGTTGCTGTCACTTCAGGACTGACGTCAGGTCATCAGGGGTATAAAAACAGGCAGCCGACACCATTACATCAGCTTTTCTTGCCCCAAATGTCAGGAGCCCCCCAAATAGGGAGCTAAGTTATGGTGGGAAAACACCACCCATAAAAAGTAAATACCAATAGCCCTGTAAGGTGTGAGTAATAGACAGAAGAGAGAGAGAAGGGGGCTGGAGGGTGGGAAACCAGGACTGCAACAGTGAATACACTCGAGCATCTACATTTATGGTAAGTGCACACAACTGTATTATGTTCTTCATGTTTCACTGTTGCAGTCATCACACACGGGTTGATTCTCAAAGTTGAAGAATGGGTGGAGACTGTCAAGAAGAGTTGGGGCTGGCTAGTATTCCCTGCAGGACTGCTGTTGCAAAACCCACCCTGGATTTGGAAAAGATAGGCAGGTGGTAATGCTTGGTGAAGGTGTGAACAGAACTCCAGGTAGCAGCTTCCAGAATGTTCCTGGTAGGGACTCCCCTGAGAAATGCTGTAGAGGTAGAGGTAGAAGTTGCCCTAGTGGAATGTGTCCTGACCCCCTGAGGGGTTGGTTTCCCATCGTGTTTGTAGCAAAAATGGATACAGTGTGCTATCCATTTGGAAATTGTTTGTTTTGAAATGGCCTTGCCCTCTGCCCCTGGTGCAAAACTGACTAGTAACTGGTCAGATTTCCTGAAGGGCTTAGTCCTATCAAGGTAGAATCTGAGCTGTCTGTGCATGTCTAAAGAGTGCAGGATGCTTTCCGCTTTAATTTGAGGGTTAGGAAAGAAGGCTGGGAAATGGATAGATTGGTTGAGAGCCGCACTGGACACCACTTTAGGCATAAAGGAAGGGTTACTCCTGAGGGAGACCCTGTCAGCATGAAAAATAATGAAGGGTTCCACAGCCATAAGTGCTTGTAGCTCAGACACTCTTCTAGCTAAAGTGATGTCCAGAAGCAAGGCTGTTTTCCAAGAGTGGAATTTTAACTCTGCTGATGCTGCAGGCTCAAAGTACTTTTCAAGTACAAAGTTAAGGTCCCAAGCAGGGGTGGGGGGCTCTTCTTGGTGGCCTTAAGTTGTTTGCCCCTCTCAGAAACTGTTTGATGAGAGGGTGACAGAAGAGAGGTGGCTCAATGTTGTAATGAGCCAAGATGGCAGGCGCATGGATCTTAATGGAAGAGAAGGACAGGCCTCTGTAGAGTAGATCTGCTAGGTAAACCAGGATTAGAGGTAAGGAGGGCAGTGTTGTGTCCTCTCCTTTAGAATGAATCCAGGAACAATACCTTTTCCACTTATTTGCATAGGATTTCCTTGTAATGGGTCTTCTGGCTTCAAGAATGATGTCCAGCACCTGCTTGCTTAGGCTGGTCACTGGGGGAGAATTCAAGGAATAAGCCAGGCTGCAAGATTCAGGGTTTGCAGTTGTGGATGCAAGATATGTCCCCCCCTGCTGAATGAAGAGGGTTGGGATCTGGGGTAGGTGCCAGGATGGCACCGGTGATAGGCTGCGCAGTAGTGGGTACCAGTGCTGGCGTGGCCAGTCGGGGGCAATTAGGATTGCCCTTGGTCTGCCCTGTCTTATCTTGAATAATATTCTCGTGAGAAGAGGCAGCAGGGGAAATGCATAGATTGAGAGGTTTACCCACTGGAAGGAATAGGGCATCCACTTTCCAGGCCCTGTTGTGAGGTGTCCTGGTGCAGAATCTGCTGAGCTGGTGATTGTAGGGGGAGGCAAAAAGATCCACCTCCGGGGTACCCCATTTCTGAGTTAGAAGGCTGAAAGTGCTGGGGTCTAATTGCCACTCGCGTGGGTCTAGGAGATTTCTGCTCAAGTCGTCTGCCAGACAGTTTTGTTTGCCTGGCAGGAATTGAGCTTGCAGATGAATATGCATGTCCAAGGCAGTGTTCTACAGGGCCATGGCTAGCCTGCAGAGTGAGCTTCCCCCCTGCTTGTTGATGTACCACATAACTGTGGTGTTGTCTGTTTTAATTAGCAGGGGTCCTGGTGAGAGGAGGGATCTGAAAGCTGTCAGAGCATGCTGAACAGCTAGCATCTCTTTTTAGTTGATGTGCAGATGAATTTGACTTGGGCTCCAGTGGCCCTGAATGCACTTGTTGTCCAGTGTGCCCCCCAGGCATAGTCTGATGCGTCTGTGGTTAGGGGGTCTGGATGGCGTGGGGTTGAGTTAAGGGAAGTCCCTTGTTGTGGTTGCATGCTGCTGCCCACCAAAGAAACTCTATCCTTAGACAAGGTATGATGGTTTGCAGCTGTTGATAATGTTGGCACCAAAGACTTTTTAAGTACCACTGAAGTTTCCTCATATGCAGTCTGGCATATGGAATTAGTAGAATGCAAGAGGCCATGAACCCTAGGGCCTGCAGTATCTTTCTTGCGGACAGCTGAGTTCTGGTGGCCATTTGAGTGAAGTAGCCTGTTAGACAGGTTTGTTTTTCTGGAGTAAGGAATGCCATCTGGGATGCTGTGTCCAAGCTTGCCCCAAGGAATACAATCTTTTGACTGGGGACTAGTTTTGATTTCTTTTTGTTGATAGTGGACCCCAGGGAGGTTAGAAGGTTCTTTATAAATGTCAGGTGCTGCAACAGTTTTTCCTGACTGTCTGCCCGAATCAGGCAATCGTCCAAGTAAGTGTAAATTTAAATCTTTCTCCGTCTGCAATAGGCAATGGCTGGAGCCAAGCATTTTGTGATGACTCTGGGAGAAGTACATAAGCCAAAGGGAAGTGCAGAGAACTGATAATGCATAGATCCTGCCCTGAAACGTAGGCATTTCCTGCATGAGTCCCTGATAGGGATGTGCAGATAGGCTTCTTTTAGGTCTAGGGTGGCTAACCAGGCATCTTTGGACAGCATAGGAAGAAGCTGCTGAAGGGTGAGCATTTTGAATTTTGGTACCACCAGGAAGTAGTTTAGAATGGAAAGATCTAGAATTGGGCACCAAGTGCCCTCTTTTCTGGGTACCAGGAAAAGTCTGGAATAAAACCCTTGACCTATCTGTTCTGCAGGAAACAGGTTGAATTGCCCTTATGGACAGTAGGGACTGAACTTGGTTCTGTGCCTCTTCCCACTGGTTTGGAGGAAGGTCTGGGAACCCTTTTGGGGTTGGCAGTGAGTGGAAGTAAAATTTGTACCCCTGGGATACAATGCTGAGGACCCATTAGTTGTTGGTGATGGAGGTCCAGTTTTTTGCATGATGGGCATGCTTTCCTCCTAGGGGCATGAGCAACTGGGCAGAGGTGAGGAGTGGAGTTGAGAAGTCATTGTGAATTCTTTCCGTAAGGGGGCGGCTTAGCACTCCCTGTTTTAGAAGTGGAGGTACTCCATTGCTTAGATCTCTGCATACCCTGAGACTGTAATCTGGGGAGGGGTCTGTTTGCCCTGGGTCTAGTTTGAGATGGCCTTGAGGGGGCTGGAAAGGACCAGTGTTTCGAGGGGCAATGCCTACTGAATCTTGGAGGCTGCACTTGCAAATAATCTGTGACTATCTGCATAGACTTAGGTTTTTCTTCCATCTTTTTTAGAACCTCTTCTGCTTTGGTGTCAGATTGTCCTTGTTCAAAAGAGCATCTAGTAATTTTGATTTGACATGGTCTGACAAGGTTTGCTCCTTAAGCCAAGCATGCCTTCTCAGTACAGAGCCAGTGACTGATGCCCTGCAAGATGCTTCTAGGGCATCAAAGCCACATTGCAAGGTATGCCTACTTACTTGGCTTGCAGAATGCATAAGCTCTTTTAATTCTTTATTTTCTGCATAATCTGTAAAGGTAGCTAATTTTTGCTTATGTTCCATATGTTAAGTTCCATATGTTGCTGATATTTCAGCATGTGAAACTGGCAATTCAATGCAATAATGGCGAGAGTTGCAGAGGTGTATACCATTCTGTCTAAAGCTCGGGAATCCCTGTCCGAAGGGGTAGGATTCTTAGCTGTAGTTGCTTTTATACCTTTAGGCCCCTGGGAGATGACCTCTGGATCAGCAGTAGGATTTTTGAAAAGAAATTTGTGAGAGTCAGGGACTCTGTAGTACCTGTCTGGTTTCCTAGGAGCAGGGGGCAAAGTATCAGGAGTTACACTGGATTCCATAAAGACATCATCCACAACATCCAGAACAGGAGGGATAGACATCATCCACAACATCCAGAACAGGAGGGAAAGCTAAGGGTCTGTGTTGTGGTAAATCTAAAAATTCCCAGAGTCTCTTTTTCGACTGGGGATAATCCTGGCATTCCCAGTGTAAATGCTCTCTTAAAGAATGTAGGGTTTCCCCAAAAGAAAATCCTCTAGAGGGGAAGCAGAGGGAATGGAGTCCTCTACATCTGAATCCTCAGAAGCAGATAAAGGCATGTCTGCATATTCAGAAACCTCAGAGTTGTCGGACTCTTGGTCTATTAAAGCTGCTGGGGACACGTCTCTTTCTTTTAGCAGGGGAAGGCTGGCTTCCCCTAATCAGCATAATCAGGTCTTCTGCCATTTTAAGCATTTGATGTTGTGGCAAGGAAGCAAGTGCTTGAGTTTGGGTCGTCGGTTTTTTAGGCGTAGCTCATACTCTTGGCCTTAGAAACTCGGTAGTTTTAGACATAACTGAAGACGCAAAATAAGTCGTTGGCTTGTGTTGAATATCGGTAATGCGAAGAACTTTCTCAGAAGCCGGTGCCTGCACAGCGGCTCCGGACCAATCCAATATAGAGACATCCGCAGGTTCACGAGTCAAAGGAGAGTTTCGTGGGACACCGGACTCCGAACGGGTCTTGGTAGTGGCCTGCAGATTTATTGAAGTGGGCATCAGGGGCTGCGAAAGTGCAGCACTGAGTACCGGCGAACTGGCGACTAGCTTAACGTTAGTGTTGTTGGCGGTTTTGGACCTGTGCAGTCTCAGTCTTTATCCTTATGTTTTTTCGGAAGATCGGTAGTTGGATGGCTTACCGAAGCCATTTCGGAATACGGAGATCGACAGTGAAAGTATTTAGCGACAATAAGGGCCCGACGATGAATAGTTCGGGAGTTGAACAAAGCACAAAACCAACAGCGAGGTACATCGGTGACACAGTAAGAATGGAAATCTCGGTGTGGTATTTGCTTTCCACAGGCGAGACAATTGTTAACTTTTTCTGACACTGGTTAGAGCAAGAAAAAAAGGATCCCCAATGGGGTACTTTGCTTTAGAAGACTTCAGAATGATTCAATTTGGAAACAAAAACTCAGGTAGCGGCTGACCGGCACTCGTGCGAACTGCTTCTGCTTTGGGCTCCTCGGCAAGAAAGACTGATGTAATGTCGTTGGCTGCCTGTTTTTATACCCATGACGACCTGACTTCAGTCCTGAAGCTATAGCAACTGACACAGAAATACTAAGTCTCTGGTAGTCGGGCTGACTGAGGGGTACCTACAGGCAGATAACCCCCCCCCAAAGTGTGATGACTGCAACAGTGAAGCAAGAAGAACTTCGAGAGGGAAAGATAGCAATGTGTGATAAGGCTAAGCAGAAGTTTGCACTGCAAGTCACAAATTTTCTTCCCTACCAGAGAGTGCTATCCAAGTACAGGCAAAGGGAAAGGGATAGGAGAGAGTTCTGTGAGTGAAAGACCAGTACTTGTAGAGTATTCAGTAGAGTCAATAACAGAAGCTGTTGTTAAAGGGGTAAACAGTAGGGCATATAAAATATTGCATGATAACAGTATGAATCAGAGAAGGTTAGAAAAGATTGAGAGAGTTTGAAAAAACAATTTACAAAAGAATAAAGGAAGGATACTTGTCTGGCTCCCAAGTATGTAAGACTGTTCAGAACATTTAGGATTCTTGCTTGGAATTTTTTGCATAGGTATTCTTACACTCAGTACAGTCAATTAAAATTTTCCTCATGCAAAATATTAAATGCTGGAGATGTGAAACAAAAGAGTGAGGTAACTGGGAACATGTTGTTTGGAGTGTGATGATGTGGCAGACTTAACACTACACTACACAGTACTCTGTCAGAAATACTGGGGGAACAAATTGCTTTAACTAAGAAAATGATTCCTTTGAGCTGGGACACAGAACGTGAACTGCCTAGACATCGTAAGGATTTAGTAAGTTTAATGGTATTGGCTGCCAAAAAAAGCAATTACTAGAAAATGGATATCAAAATCTAAACCAAATGTAATTCAGATATTGAATATTGTTAAAGGGATATATGTATTTCAAAACATCTATGCACACAAATGTCAAATGGCTAAACATTAATCCTGAAAGATCAAAAGTCAAAAAGACAACAATGCATTTTTTGCAGGGGGGGGGGCAAGCCCCCCTGCACTCCCACACCCTATGATAATTAAATATACCAACTCCAAAATCACTCTACAGTGGAAAAAGGGTAAATTCCCCGATCCTCACTGTTCACAATCTCACATAGACTTAACACCGGCAGAAGCAATCAAATGAGGTTTGATCACTTTTGCTGGCGTAAAAAAACATTTGACATTATGAATATGTGACTAAATGGAGTGTTTCCTTGTCAAAGAAATAAAAAAACTGTAAGTGAAATATTTAGATAAGGGAATGAGCAAATTACATAGAAATAAAAAAAATTTGTAGGAACAATACACACAGAATAATGTTCTGCAAGAGGAGAGAGGTTTAAAGGAAGGCATGAAATCACACAATACATGTAATGTTGGAGAGTATGACAGTTGTTATAAAGAAAGAAAACACATCCGCAATGTATAATGCATGAAAGAAAACACATTATTATGTTTTTTTCTTTTCTGTTAACGTATGTGTGCCCATGTCTTTAATAGTTTAATAAAGATGTTTAAAAAAATCAAACAAGTGAACTAAATATTTAAGGATTCCGTTGCTTCATATGTCAGCTCTCATTTTCTTGACAGCCTAATAATGACTTCATCATTCCTGATGCCTTTCTCTCATCAGTCAGTTGTGCACGTCTCCAAGTGCTCTGTGTTTCAAACTCAGTCCTGTAAACATCTACGGTCTCAAACCCTTTGATTTCTAGTGAAAAATAAAAAGCTGTAAACATGGAGGGGAGGATTCTTTTCTGGCTTGCAAGATACCTGACATCCTTGTCTCTCAGACCTGCAAACATGTCTTTTTCATCATCTTTGAGGCCAAAAGCTTGCAATATCTTTACAGTTCCTTGCAAGTGACATGAAGTAATGCTGCACAATGGATTTCTACCAGTTTTAGTACAATTTCACTTGCACTGAATTACAACTCAAACACTCAAATTCCGATTTTTTAGCTTTCAGACAAATTACTACATGGCTTCAGAAACATTTCTGAAATGAACATTTCAAGTCAAAATTATCAGCTGCAGCAATACAAAATGGTACTTCAGCAGCCTTGTGTCTGAAAATAAAAAGGAAAAACAATATTGCTGAGAAGTAATCCTAAGACTTCAGATATAAAAATCTAATTTTATACAGAAATTCCTAGACATGACTCATTTCAGTATATGTGAAATGTCAGGATGCAAAACCAAAAATTATTTTTACTGGTATTTTTATAATGAAAACTGATAAATGTTGCTGTGTTTTGCACATTGCTGGACAAGGTAGGGGTAAATTTGTGAGATTTCTCATCCTGAGGAAAAGTGTTTAAGAAGCCCCAAAACACTATGCAATATAAAGGAAACATTTGTTGCAAAATGTAGTATGTGCATACTACGTAGTATGTTAAGCACGCACAAACAAGAAGACAAAATGAAGAGGTGGCAGAGATGTACAAACAACAGCTTTTACTGAGCTCCACTCTATGTGGAGTAACATGGCAAACATTTACTGGTACACCACTACTATATATATATATATATATATATATATACACACATACACACACACACACACACACACACACACACACACACACACACACACACACACACACACACACACACACACACACACACACACACACACAACCCTTACAGTTTGGACTTTCTGCTCTTTCTGAAGTCTTTTTTATGTTGGGTTATCATATTCTGTTTTATTGTGAGGAAAAAAAAATCCTGACTCAAGAATGGGTTGTATGGGAAAAAAATCAAGGAAAATATGGACCAGTGTAATAAAAGTGTACCCTGAATGGATATATATGACCCTTCCCCCCAAAAATAATAATTCTACTGTCTATTATTAATTAACCCCCACAGAGTATTAATAATTCTGACTGGAAATGAAAGAAAAAAATATGAAACACATTGCCAAAAGTATCCCAGAGAACTACCACACTGACAATATGCACTTAAAAGTCGACCCAGTTGTTTGGGATTTGGTATTGGGATTTGGGAACTTATGTGCAAAGTGACCTAACTTTTAACTAACATGCATCTATTGGTGCAAGAAAGTCCTTCTATACTGCACAACTTATAAACAGAGGAACTGTGTCAAGATCTAGGGATGTCATTGTCTCCTTTATTTAGTCCTCATTAGGCCAGCCAGTGAACGCACTGCACTGTCACCTTTGCATGCATCTGTCTAGGCACATGCAACACATGGAATACCCAGACATACCTTACTTAAAGGTTACAAGGCCTAAACAACATGTCCTGTATGGACCGATTCACAGCCCTGTCACTATTCTAGGTATCCTACAGACTGCCAAGTGGTGATGTGCCTGGTATACAAAGCATCCTCTGACTTATTACTGACGGATTTACTACACATCAGCATTTCAAACAGCATTAGAAATAATCTAGGGATCTAAACCTCTTCTATGGTTTGGAGGAATAGGTCTATTTTGCAGAGGATACCACTGCTATGGAACAGACTCCCCATCCACATAAAACAAAATTAATCCCTATTTTCAAGCGCAATTTATGTACTGTTGAGAAACAATAAATTTAACCCAGAACTTCCCCCTGACCTACTAATGGACAGAAGCACATCCTAAATGCTTTATCCCATGTACAAGTCCCCTCAAATTATCTGTGGTATGATCCCCGTTATTCTCATTAGGGGTAATATACAATTATTGTCCATCTATAACCAAATGGGATAGCTTATTTCAAGCATAGAGAGGGAAACTGGCTAGGCTTAAAATGGCCTGCAAGGGCAGCTAGCCTAGTACTTACCTATGACCCTATAAAAAAGTGAATGCAACCGACAGGGACTAGTACAAAACAACTTAAACAAGCAAAGAGATTGCTATCAAATATTACTGGCAGGAGGCAAAAAACTCGTAGTCCCACTGATTAATATAGACCAGTGAAGGCTTGCTTGGAAAGGCAACCACAATTTTGGGAATTCTGCACCAACGACTGGTAGGCAAACCCAAACACTCTGAATGCTGCAGTGTACTGAAAATGTGTAATATATCATGGCATAATAACAGGATTTACTGGTTTGCGCTTTACCTAATTTATCCATGCTCCTTGTTCTTTTCCTTGTTTCATTTATTTATTTATTCAAACAAGAGACCGAACGCCATTAGAAAATGAATAGCAACTACTACATATGCATACATTAACTATAACAAGGTAAAACATAAATGAGAAACTATGGCAGGCATTGTACAGTCATCGAGTAAAGTAACCGCATGTGTGCAGAAATGCAAATCGGAATTTGTCCTTAACATACAACACATACTTTTTTTTTAATAAACTAATGTTGCCAAAATAAATGCTTTAATCTATGTTTTGTTAGAAGCAGTTTTCCACAGGCTTTCTTCTTTATGGCATAAATTCATGACACCGCAAAACTGGAAAAAATGTACATCAACTGCAAAAATACACAAACAGTACTACAAGGTGCAAGGTGGAAACCAATAAAGAAACTAAAATTTATCTCTTTTCTTGAACAGGCAAAATCAAGAAGCTGGTACAGACAAAAATAATTAAATGTCAAACGAATCTTTTTAATTAAAAATTATACTTACTATATACAATTACTATCGTTAAGAGCACCAGAAATGTATAAGCTCCTCTCAAATGCATACAAAACTTGTTATTCGTAAGATGGCTCATCAAGGTAATGGTTAAAATACCATTAGACCGTGTTACCAGTCTCTCATTGTGGAATGCAATGTCCAATACTAGTAAACATCCGCCAGTAACCTGCAACAATGAATGTCTGCAGATGTAACTTGAGACTTGCATCCTATCATTTCCTGCCTCCATAAAAAGAAAACAAGATTCTGGTTAGACAGATAAGGTCACGGACTCGCTTCTGTCCGTGACTCCTCGGCAGTGTCTAGATCAATTTACCCTCTCACCCTTGCCCCAACTTAAATTCATGAAAAGAAATCACCTTGGAAGAGCTGGTCCTATGTAGTAAAGTCTAGGAAGAATCAATGCTTCTTATGGCAAGATGTAGTCAGCAGATTGTGGCAGGGGCAGACTCCAGCAATAAAAAAGGCTCATAAGGGCCCAAAAGACTGAGCACAGCAAGTGTATGAAAATGTAACTCAAACAAAATTATTAATTTTCCTCATCATCATGGTCTTCATGATCCGAGTAGTCAGATGTGTTCCCTTTCATCTTTTCCATCTTTGCAATCAATTCTGAAAAGGAAACAAGTATACATTTTACATTAAAAGAAGCAAGGGACATGGAATATAAACCAACACTCTCAGCAGTAGAAGTTTTCTGATAAAGTACACCAGGTTTAGAAATGGTAAAAAATGGCTAGTTTTCTTCTTTTCCTTGTACTTAAAGTTAATATTTCTTACAAAAATAATTATCATGAGAACTCATGTTAATTCACAGTTTTAAAATAAAAAGTTATGTACTCACCATAATGTTCCTATCTGTGTTGTCCACTTTCATTCTTCCTAAACTTTTGGGTTCGGATTAGATACTCCGATCCAACTCTGCCACTTCTTCCACACTGTAGGACTTTTGAACTCTCGAGCTCCTCCCTTTACCCACAATGCCCCACTAATCTAACATAGTTCTATGGGCAGCAAACTAGATCTGAGCTAACAGAAAAGTAGGAGATCACAAAGGAATGGAATCTGAAGCTCAAACAAGGACTAGAGGTTCCTACAATACTCTTTAATCTCCCCAGAAGTAAAATAATGAGATGATATGTAGGTGGGAAGTTGAGGAAGAAAGAAAATTGGTAACACAGATGGAACACTATGGTGAGTACATAACTTTTAATTCTGATGACGTAATTTTCATTCATTCCTCAGCTGTTGGGGCAGAGTCCCAAGCTACATAAATCCCGGGAGGGCTCTATGGAAGGATATTCTGGAATACAGCTCAGCCAAAGGCCGCTCTTCCCCTACAGACCAGATCCAGTTTGTAATGAGCAATAAAAGGATGAGGATTAGCCCAAGTTGCAGCTTCTCAAATATCATCCAAGGAAGTTCTTGACAAAAAGGCTGACGAGGTTGCCATTGACCTTGCGGAGTGGACTCTTTGTGGTCTTGGTAAAGTAAGCCCACTTTTTGATAAACAAAGTAAATATAATCAATCAGTAACTTTAGATACTGGTTTGCCTAGTTTGAAATCAGAAAAGGAAACGAACAATTGTTTAGATTTTCTTAAACCCTTAGTTCTGTTAATACAGAAGTGTAGTTGCCTGTGAACATCCAATAAATTTAACATATACTTGCCATTGTTTGAAAAATTTGGCAAGAAAACTGTTGAGATTAATGAACTGATTAATACTAGACTCATAAACCACCTTTGGTAAAAAGGATGGATTAGTCCATAAAAGATACCCTATCCTTGTGAAAAACTAAATAAGGAAGTTTAGAAGACAAAGCTTGGAGTTAAGATACTCTTCTGGCAGATGTAATAGCGACTAAGAAAATGATTTTCCAAGACAAAATTTTAGCCAGATTTAGCTGAAGGTTCAAAGGGAGGCTGAGTCAATGCTTGAAGCACAACATTTAAATCCCAACGAGGATTAATGGGGGGTATAAGTAAAAAAGTTCCTCTTAGAAAAGCTTTGCAAAGTTTAGAGGAAGGTAAGAGTTATTTATACCCAAATAAAAGTTGGAAATGGCTGCTAACTGTACTCTACTAGTTGAAAAACTAGCATCTTCATTGAAAATTGTGGCTAGAAAGTCAAGGGCATTTGAAATTAATGCTGAAATGGGGTCTAAATTTTTGCTTGGGGCCCAAAGGACAAATCTTTATCATTTACTCTTGTAAATCTTTCTGATGGAAGCTTTATGGGAAGAAAATAAAATGTGACAGACAGAGGAGGAAGGCATGGGCTGTCTAGCAATCAATGGAACTGAAGAAACCATTTGATCAACTTGAGGCCTGGTATGTCCGGGTTAGTCATGTCTGTTGGAAGAGAGGTGGTCTAGAGTTGGATCCAGAATCGATGGTGGATGTTGAAGATGCGGCCAAAGGAAGGGAAATCAAATCTGACGAGGCCAGTAAGAAGCAATGAGGGTAACTGTGTTCTTCAATCAAGATGCATTCTGTAAAAATTTGGGAATGAGGGGTAATGGAGAATAACTGTAAAGGAGATAGGGGGCCAAGCGTAAAGTACAGCATCTCTCAGTGACTTCCCTGGTGGGGGGGGGGGGGAATCAGGGCAAATAACCTGTTGCATTTGTTGTTGAGGGGAGAAGCAAAAAGATCGCAGCATGGTTGGCCTCATTGATGGAAAATTCTCTCCACCATGTTGACATTGAGAAACCACTTGTAAAGCATCGAAATGGACCTGCTTAACTTGTCTGCAATCATGTTGGATTTCCTCAGAATTTGTGTTGCTATTAGAAAGCGACTGGAAGAGATTGTCCACGGTCATACTCTCACAGCTTCTCAACAAATAGGGTAAGATCTGGTTCACCCTTGTCTGCTGGTGTACCAGACCACTGACATTGTCTGTAAATCGCAATAATTCCATTTGGGAGAGTCTTTTGAAAGGCCTGCAACTCTGGGCTCTTTGGGGACGATGTGCCTTGGACTTTCTTCCCCAAGAAATGCCCCCGCCCCCTGAGCGGAGAGGTGTCCAGTCACAGTGGCATTCGGTTAATGGGGAGCAAAAGCAAGGCTTTTGTTGAGTTGACTGGAGTGGATCCACCACAGAAGGTAATTTTTACAGTCTTGAGTGATTTTGACTAGCATTGATAATGGCTGTCAGAGAATGGACCATTGAGTGGCTGGAGTCCACTGATGGATTCTTCTATGGAACCTAGCCAATGGTACAACGGTGATTGCTGCAGCCATGGAACTCAACGCTTGAAGTATCAATCTGGCTGGGAGGGAAGAATTCTGAACCATCTTCTTGACCTGTAATTGTATGGAGTCTATTTGAGACAGAGGAAGAGAAGCTACTTGAGTGACTGTATTCCGATGAACACTGATGAATTCCAGACTCTGACTTAGGGTGAATTGAGATTTGTTGTAATGGATTGATATTCCCAGATGGGAGCACAGATGGAGTAAGCAGTCCCTTGTTTGAATCAGTTGATGCCTGGTTGGAGAAGTCAGGAGACAGTTGTCTAGATAAGGAAACATTTGGCATCTGAGCAGTCTCAAGTGAGCTGCTATGACTTCCATGCACTTGGTGAACACTCTTGGGACTGTGGTGAGACCAAAGGGCAGTGCTCTGAACTGGTAATGACTGGTACCCAACTGGAAGCGTAGGTATCTTCTGGAGTGCCTGTTCATTTTGATATTGACAGTAGGCATCTTGAAGATCTATAAATCACATCCAATCATCCTTGTGCAGAAATGGCAGAATGGTCTGAACCGTGACCATCTGGAGCTTTGTATATTGAACAGACTGACTCAGTTTGCGGAGATGCAAAATTGGTCTCAAGGCGCCTGTCTTTTTTGGCACCAAGAAGAATCTTGAGTAAGTTCCGGATCCTCTCTATTCTGGAAGGGCCTCTTGGATAACTCTTTTGTAGTAGCTTTTTTATTTCTAGAAAAGCTGCTTCCTCTGATTGGGTGGAACATCTGGGATTTTCCTTGGAATTGGTGGAAGGGGCTGGGAAAATGGTACAATATAACCTCTGGATATTACCCTCTGCACCCATAAATCTTTTGCGATATTTAACCAGGCTGTCTGGTGCAAGGATAGACGACCCCTGACTGCCTCCAGAGACAAACAGTCAGGCCTCCATTCAGGAGTGCTGATGACCTCAATCGGAGAATGAATCTATAGATCCCTGGTTATGCAGACCACCTCTGCCATGGGGATGGCATCTTCCATTTGAGTTTTCCCCTCTGCCTCTGGGGAAACTATCTCCACATGACTCCTGGAAAGGACCCTTGGACTTTTTAAACCACATCTTTCTACCACCTCACTGGTTCCTATAGAAGGACCTTTGAGAAGTAGAGAAACATACACCTACAGCAGACAGGGTTTTCCCCTCTTGTTCGCACCTGGAAAGTGCGTCTTACCTTTGGCCAAAAAGAATGGTTCCGTCAAAGGGTGCACTGGCAAAAGACTTAAATGATTCCGCAAAGTCACACAAGCACTTCCAGGCATATCATCTAATGGAAATGCCTGAATCTGCTATCCATGAGGTAACTTTGGCACCATGTGAGATTAACCTCATGGACGAATTACATATTGATCGATGGGTAGCCAGCTGCAAGGAAATTCTATTCCCTTCCTTGGAGGACATGGATCCCAAAAGAGAACTGGTAAGCTCTTTGATCAGATCTCTCTGAATTCTGGTAAAATATGCCAAATAATTCAGTGACCTAATGGCAAATCATAGGCATGCTTTCCAAACCTGTCCAGCGCCCTAGACTCCCAGTTGTGGGGTGGACAGAGGAACTCTGTTCTGCTAGTTCCTTTCTCATGGCTGCCGCAACCACCATGGCATCAACCAGCACACCTTTACTCCAGTGTGAATAGTCTTTTGGAGGTACAAGGATTTTATCTGGTCTCTTAGGAACTGGCTCAATGGTGTCTAGTTCCTTCCACGCCCACTGAGAGGCCAGGTCTACAAGCTCATCAACAGGGGGAGTTACCCCACAGGTAGATGGGCCAGACCCAAAAGCCTCCAGAAAAACTGATTCCTCTTGGGAAAGGTTATTGGCATACCAACTACCTCTTTGTTTAAGGAGTTCCAAGATGTCTTCAAAAGAGACATTCTCAGGTGGTCATCTGGGGGACCCTCTCCTCTTCAACAAAATCAGTGTGGTCAGTGACAGACTCCTGCGGGGATTCTAAGTGCCTCCTACTGCATGCTCTCTTCTGAGGAAAGTCCTCACTGGGATGCTCGGGGAAGTATCAGGAGAGGGAATAATGCCCTGACAGGTGGACTGCAGACTACCTTGGACTGGCTGTCCCTGTGAAAGGGATGATAAAGTCTCAGAATGCAAAACAAAGATGTCTGAGCTGAAGACATCAAGGTTATCTGTTCTCTAGGTATAGAGAAGACTCTCTCCACTACGTCAAAAGCAGAGTTTCTAGGAGAAGCAGAAAACAACTGCTCTGACACTGGACCCTCTTAGATCATCGGCTCCTGCCACCCCATTGGCACCTCACCTGAGGCAGGAGTCAGAACACAGCTATCTAATGCTGAGGAGAAAGGAAGGACTCCATAAACTTCCAAGTAGACTCCAATGCCCCAGAGCTAATGCCGACACTTCAGCTCCAAGAGTCCTCCAGCTCTAAGGTGCTTGGTGCCAGTTGACACGGAGAAGCCATCGGAGTCGCAAAACAATCTTTAGATCCGAGAAGACACTCCCAAGGATTTCAAATACAACAGCTCCAAAACCGAGGTATGGATTGGACAAGGAGAAATCGATGGTGGTGTAGCTTGATGGAGGCTCTTAAGACCTGATTGGGTTGGAGCCGAAAAATCTCCTATTTGAATCTGTGTCCTGAGAAACTTACTCATCATCCTATCTAAGTCTGGACTGGATAGGCTCCTGGAAGACTGGAGAGTTGATAATGTAAAAGGTCTAGAGTGTCTTCTGGGTGACTATTTGAGGAATGGAGAAGGCAGTCTGGAAGAAATATACTCAGATGTCAATGGGTGGCTATGGATTAGAGGAGATCTTTCTGCCCAGAGCTTCGGATAAATTTTTGATGGAGGCTCTGATGAGGGGACCGAAGTTGAGGTAGAGGTGGAAGGACAATCAAGAGAGCTTTTACATGTCTCCTTTTCCTTAGTAAGAGAATTTACTTTTTTTTTTTTTTTTTAGGGGTTTGAGTCCTAGTAACTGCAGGAGAAGTTTTAGAAAGAAGAAGACCTCTAAGAATAAGCATGTTCTCCCTGTCAACTAAAACTCAAAAATTAAAGCCTGCACAAATATATTCTCTATCCAGGTGTTTCGGGCCTAAGCAGTACACATTCCCTGTGGGCATCACAATTTGGAATTCTGTGCCCACAGGAAACATTTTAAAACCGGACGGTTTATCCAATATTTCTATCCAAAATAGAAATACGACAAATGTGCAATAAGAAATGTTATGTATGTATGCAAGTATATATACAAACAGGTATAAATATATATAGCTACACATAGTATAGATAGGGCTTTTTTTTTTTTTAACAAGGAAAAAAAGAACTACCAACAATGGTATTGTAGAGTACTTACAAGTACAAGAAGGGAAGGAAAGACTACAAACAATGGTATTGTAGAGTACTTACAAGTACAAGAAGGGAAGGAAAGACTACAAACAATGGTATTGTAGAGTACTTACAAGTACAAGAAGGGAAGGAAAGACTACAAACAATGGTATTGTAGAGTACTTACAAGTACAAGAAGGGAAGGAAAGACTACAAACAATGGTATTGTAGAGTACTTACAAGTACAAGAAGGGAAGGAAAGACTACAAACAATGGTATTGTAGAGTACTTACAAGTACAAGAAGGGAAGGAAAGACTACAAACAATGGTATTGTAGAGTACTTACAAGTACAAGAAGGGAAGGAAAGACTACAAACAATGGTACTGGAAAGTACTTGAACAGTAAAAGAAAAGGCCGTTAAAGGAAAAGAATATAATGGCAAAAAAGGGAACAAGGGAGCCAAAGAGATTGAAAGAGCAACAAAATATAAGTATCTAGCAAGAAAATAAATGAAACTAAAGTCACATCAACTACTAGCGATTACATAAATATTAACACTCGAAAGCTCACAGTTCTGTTCGTAAGCTGTTCATAATGGACGCAAATGAGATCTGAGGTATGTTAAGCTGGTGGGGCATTATGAGTAAAGGGAAGTGCTCGAGAGTTCTGGAAGAAGTGGCAGAGTCAAATCGAAGTACTGAATCCAAACCCAACAGCTGAGGAATGAATGAAAATGACATTAGATCTGATATTTCTCAACACTGCTGTTAGGGCTATGGAACAAAATCCACTAACAAAATAATTTTGCTCTTTTGCATTTCTCGATGCATAATATGATTTATTCAAAGCAAATACACTTCACAATATTCTACGGTGAGTTATTTTACATGTTTTCAGTGGAAAGATGATGCAAACCCAGAGCTACATCTAAAAGAAAAAAAAAAGTAATGAATGTTGGTCAACAGAGAAATGCAAGGCAGCCTGGAAGTCAGAAAGTGATGGAACTGCTGCTGAAATGCTAACTGAACTAAGCACTGAAATACTCTACATACTAGTTTAAATCAGCTGAAGGTTTTGCATAGTTATATGCGAGTAGCTTGCTAAACCTTCTCTCATCACCACAACAGGAATGAATGCTTTGTATGTTCACATACAGGAAGCTTGTTAAAAGTACTCCTTTCCTACAAGGCAAGTTTAGCAACAAGTTCCATTTTAAAGTCTACAAAACTATAAAGGAAAGACTACTCAGACTATGGGAAGGGAAGTATCATGGTGTACATCCTGAATAAAGAAAACGTTCACTCACTTCATGTACGTGTCCTTAATATTTTGTGGGAGTAAGAACTGTAATCTGCTCACAGCACACCAAAAGACCAACCTGACCGTACACCACTAATGAATGAACCCCACACTATGATGCAGGAGAACCCTGTATAAATAGCAGCATGGGCATTGGGAGAGGCTGGGGTTGGTGGGAGGATGAGCTTCAGTGGCCACTGCCAGCTCACCTATCCTGAGGGTCAGAAGGCAACAAGGCGTGCCACATTAGCAACATCTACTGAAGAGTGGGTGACTGTGGAACATGTTGGGCAGGCTTTTGATGTTGGAGTGGATCAAGCACCAATGAGTTGGGGAGTCAGGCATGTGTGTGAAAACATGCATGTCCTTCCCCAACCAAGCAGCCACGGAGAAACCTGCAAGCCACCTATTACTGAGGGGTTTGGTGGCAAACTCTTCTGAAATGGGACTGGTGCACCTGTTTCACTCCCTAAAGTTAGGGAACAAATGGGCTGACAGGGCTCTCTAGACTGGAATGAATGAATGAGCCATGGGACTCATGCCCAGTCCAGGATGTCTAGCTCTTATTCCTGGAATGAATATACAAATCAATTAAGGTTCAGGAAGATGAACCACAGGGCAAGTCCCAGAGGGACCTGAAAGATTTACAGGACCAGTGTTTGACACAAATGCATTTCCTTTTAACACTAACCGGTCTACAACCACACTGCCTACCTGCAATTACATATGCAAATTGCCACTTTAATTTCTGAACTCCACAAAAAGTAGAAACAAGCCACAAAAGTGATAATTGCTGAAAAAGTGAAAATAGGCGGTGTTCTATCCTGCTTAAGAAAAGCATTAGCAAGAAATGGTATTATATAGCTCTTCTACAGTAGTTTTAAATATACATCTCAATGAGGCTACAACAGATTTTCTGTGCTTTGGGAGTCCCATGTTGTTACGCAAGTGTCCAGACAAAATATGGCATCAAAAGTGAAGAAATATTTGCAGAACTGAAGAAATATATGTATAGACTAGAAAAACATTTGATTTCCAAAGTTTATACATTGGAAATACAAATATAATGGACTTAACTTTTAATATGGAATTCTTTTGTTACAATGAAATACAGCAGAAACCTGGAAGCGCTGGATTCAGAAATTCATTCTCTTCTTCAATATGAATGAATTAGCCAATAAGCCTGAATACACAGTGTGCTACATTCTCACATGCAGCAGGAAGGAATAATTAATGGCACTTGACTATAAAACTTTTATTGAAAAGAGAGAAAACATCAGCACTTACAGAGAAAAACAATTAGTGTGAGCCTAGAAAGAACGGTCATTTATTCAACATATTTTCTTCACAAGAACGCTAATTCCTACGCAGACTGCAGATACATGTATTACTTAGCAGAAGAACAGACCCAAAGACTGATTTGCTATGCTGCATGATTAACTGATCAGAGCTAGAACAATTTACAGAAGAGTATAGTATGAACAAAGGCTAGACTAAAGAGAAACAGACTTGGCCTTTTCAAAAGTTTTGGATGCTTGCAGAACAAGTGAAATTACTAATACACAGTTGAAAAGAATAAACTGATGAAAAGGATGTGCTTAAAATAAAATGAGAATCAAACAAGGCAAAATGAGCATGTGATTTCAAAAACACACGACAGTGTCATGTGGTAATGTACAGTAACAATAGCAGGTTTGGCTAGAAATGTGACAAGAAAAACTTGTCTTGCACTTAATATGTTCTGCAGAATGTGTACTACAGAAGAACTTTAATAAGATATATAAAAGGAAAATGCATGTTGTTGAATAGAATAAAAAAATTACAAATTGGTACTACTGAAGTAAAATAATGAGGTACAGTGAAGTCAGAAAATGCATCAAAAGCAGAGACAAGGAAGGAAGCCAAAATGATTGTTTTAACACCTTTAGTGAATTAACACTTAAGATACAGGTAAACATACATTTATATAAAAGAAAACAAACCATGTTAACATGTTCGCAGTTACAAACATATTGCGTGCACTCTTTTATATGATCATCAATCCAACATTACATAAATTGCTCAATTCCTGCCTTCTGTTAAACCTCACTCCTCCTGCAAAACATTATTCTGCATGTATTGTTCCGATTTCAGTTTATATGTGATTTGCTCCCACCTTTTTTCTAAAGATCCCTCTCCCAGTTCTTTTCATCTCCACATTCACTATTTCAAATACAGCTGGTTTACACTTTGATTTCCATTTTCTAACAACTGCTTTTTTGACAGCCACAAGAATTAAACTCAACAAGACCTATAGGCAATTCAGATCCTGAATCCCAACTAAAAAAAAAAAACATTTACCTAGTCACTTATTTGCTCACCCAATATTTCTGACAGTGTACTCTGTAGAGGATTTTTGAAGTCTGCCAACTCATTACACTCCCAGACATGTGTTCTGAGTTGCCTCTCTCTTCCCAATCACACTTCTGAAAATTCATTGAGTCTGTTTGGGGATAAAATACCTATGTATACACTTCCAAGCAAAAATCCTAAATCTCCTACTTTCATTTAGGATTCCACTATCCATTTCTCTGTCTATACTCAATTCTCAATAGAGAAGGTAGTGTTTAGCCTGCAGTCCAAATGTTTTCTTGGCCTCTTTCAATTCTATTACCTTTACCTCTCCAGTTATTTGCTTCCAGTACCTTGGTTCCTTTGCCCGGTTTCTCCAGTAACTTCCAGACCCCTTTTGCCCATCCTCTGTATCCCATAACTGCAGTCATCTCTATCAGCAGACTCTCTTTTCTCCAGTTTTGTGTGTTGGCTTAGTTCTTAGAATGCCTTCTGTTACTTTATCAATAACATTCTGTATGACTGTTATTTTCCTTAAGGATCTGCATCCAAAATCCCAGTCTCTCCTTATTTCTTTAATAGTTCCCCTGCTTCATCATCATCTCTTTCCAGTCTGAATTATAACTTTCTGCTTGTGTTATTTATATAAGCCTTAACTGTAATAGGTCTAAAATGCTCCTTCAGATCAGGTAATCATAAACCACCTTGTTCTATTGGAAGGATCAGCTTATCCCATTTGACCCTTTCCCCCCTTCTGCTCCCACATAAAATCCGACTCCATTACACAACTTCGAGTCTACTTGATAAAAACGCACCGGACCTGCATATAAAACTAAAAGCACTAAAAATATTTTCACTGCTTGTATCTTGCTATCCACATCAATGAAAAACGAGCTTCTAGTTTCTCAGTTTCTGTATTATCTTTTGTTTAGTCTCTTCCCACAATATCTTTAGCTCCCATAATGGATTCCTTTTTAAGCCATTCTTCTAAATACTTCATTTTATCATGTCCCCTTAAATATGGGTATTGCTGAGCCAATTCAGGTGTGGATACACAGTTTACAGCTATAGCCTTTTTTTTTTTTGCCTTCATAAATTCATAGGTTCATAGACGGTTACTAGGCTAACTTCCCTTACAAGCTTAGCCATATTTATCTCGAGTTGCTCTAACTGTCGGTGGTTAGGCGAGTAAAGGTCGCAGAGGTAAGGGTCTATATGGTAGTTAACTTCTGCCCAGAAGGGACATGGGCACCACCTCAGGAGTGAATTTGCAGTCACCCATTCATTGATCTAGGTTGTGTTTGAAGAGGGTCATGAAGGGGCTCTGTTTCACGTCAATTGGAAGCTTGTTCCAGAGAAGTGGCAGCCTGTGGGAGATGTATTTGTCTCTCCAGCGAGACTTGTTTGTGTCAGAGGCTAGGTTAAGATCCCAGGAGTGAATGACCCTCATGCAGTTTGATTTACGAATGTGTAGCATCTCCACCAGGGCCAGGCCACAGATTGGCCTGTAAGCCAGATACAGGTCACCCCTTATCAACCTGCAGGAGACGGAATACAGTGACAGAGTTTTTGGTCTTTCTGCACAAGACTTTTGTGTACCCTGTAATTTCTTGGTGAGGAACCGCTGTGGTCTCTCTAGTTGCTGCAGGTGAGATACATGCTGCAAAAAGGAGCACTATACTCAATTATTGGTCTGATGAGTGCTGAATATAATGGAATTATAACATCCTTAGATCTAGATGTGATGTTTTTACTTAAAAGATGTGCCACACAGAAGGATTTCCTTACTACTGTGGATATGTGGTGATCAAAGTTCAGATTGCTATCAATCGGAGTACCCAAATAATATACCACTGGCTCTGCACTTAGGGGAATGTAATTAGCAGGGATGCTAGCTTTCCCAAAGGAATAATAATGCATTATTTTGCATTTAGCTTTAATCCGTGGCTTTGGCACCAATCACTAATTGCATATCCCAAAAAGACCTGAAACTGTCTCAGAATGTTCCACAACACAGAGAGGCACTCCTGTTTTTATCAGGTACAAAATAATAGAGTAGGCAAATAAGGCCAACTTTTCTTGATTACCATACTAATTATATTGTTGAATTTCTGGGGCTCTTATTTTCTTTGCCAATGGATCTAAATATAAAGTACAACTATGTAAGAACTTAACATAACAGTAGATGTCCTACTGATCACTGTTGCAGTATTCATAACAGATACGGTTTTTGTGACGGATGTCCAGCTGAGTACCAAAATTTTACCTTCCAGAGGGTGTATGTCTCGTGTGTGACTTCAGTTTGTCAGTCAGGTATAAAGGTGGATGTAGCACCAGATCTTCAGACCATCTCCAATCCAGTGACCTAAAGACAACTAGGAGAGGAAACTGGTCAGCTAGGAAGGTGCAACTCAAACAAGTAGGAAGCTCCCCCCACAAAGGGATATATGTGTAATCTGCATATAGACTGGAAACAACAAATAAACTGTTAAAGCACAAAAAACAGGCAACCTTATGTCCGGAAAGCAGGCTTTAACCCAAAAGAAAGCCAGGAACCAAAGTTTCTCCTTAACGCAGAAATTTTAATGTTACAAAAAAGAGCGTTTTCGCCGTGACTCCTGTCACAGCTTCATCAGAAGAATAACATATGAAACAGCTAAAAAACCTGTTTATATACTAAAACAGGAAGTGAACAAATAATTGCATTTCCTGCAGCAGCTCAATTTACAAGTTGATATTAAAAACTAAAAACCAATTTTTATAATTAAAAAACATAAAAAGTGTGTGTAAATATACATCAAACAATGGGGTAAATAAGCCAAAAATACAAAATACACAAATTAAGTGTTTAAAATAAAGTATAAAGTAACTTCATCTTTTTTCTAGTATAAATGGAATGTGTTCTAAAGTACCACTTTGGGACACCCCTTCAAATGTGTTAAGACAAAAAAATAAGGGGAAAAGTCACCTAAAATAACTCTTTAGTTTTAGTATACATGATATGTTGCAGTTTTCATTCAGACCAGGTGGTCTGAATGCATCTAAATTTAACTGCCAAGTCAATTCTACGTTTTCAAGAATTATTGAAAATGGGCCCCCCCTATTCGTTGGAAGGACCTGATCTATACCCATAAAACTAAAGGTGTGACCTGGATTGTTGTTTACATGTTTAGCCAAAGCGTTTTCCAAGAGGGTTTTTTTTATTGCGTAAGAATGTTGGTAAACCCTCTCTTTTAATTTACGGTTAGTCTTCCCTATGTAAAAAGATGGACAACAATTACACAAGGCAATATAAACAACCGACTTTGATTCACAAGTTATCTTGTGGTTAATTAGGAACTTTTTATTCCTAACTGTGAATGAGTTACCTGTTCTCAAATTTACACATATTACAGCATCCACATTTAAATGAACCCCTAAATCTGGTAAAGTCATGGGAACTAGATGTATGTTGTAATAACTCTTTAAGGTTGCTGCCTCTTCTGTAAATAACAAAGGGACGCGATCCTAACTTGTCAATTAAATTTGAGGAGTTAATTACTAATGGCCAATTTTTTTAAATAATAGCCCAAATATCCATAGAATTTAAGTTATATTGAGTAATAAAACTCAAAGAGAAACTCCTCCGCTGTTCTGGACCAGTAATATGATCATTTTGATTGGCAGTTTCATTGTCAATCATTACCTGAACAGAGTTGTGTTGGTCAAGCAGAGGTTTATAAAAACCTTTTACTCGTTTAGAGTCAACTTCAAAAATAAGATCATTAATGAGTGGTAAAGGGTATCCACGGTTCATAAATAAATCCTTTAAGAACTGGCACTCAAGTCTGAAGTCTCTTAATGTGCTGCACATCCTTCCTGCACGAACCAGCTGCCCCTTAACAATAGACTTTTTTTGTTTAGGTGGATGGGAGCTGGTGTAGTGTAGGAAGGAGTTGCAATAAGTTGGCTTTCTAAAGATCCTAGAAAAATACACACTTTCATTAAAGTCCTTAGCCAGTCTCACATCAAGATAATCGACTTCAGTTGTTGAGAATTTGTGTGTGAATTTCAAAAACTGTGTAGTAGTGTTTAGGAAATCAACAAAAGTTTTTGCCTCATTTTCACTGCCCTTAAAAAGGATGAATATATCGTCCAAGAATCTAGTGTAGTACATAACGTACTGCATAAGATTTTCATTGGACAATACAAAGTGCTTTTCCCAAAAGGCTACAAATAAATTAGCCACACTCGCCCCGCAGGGCGAGCCCATGGCTATTCCACACTTTTGTAAATAAAACTGCTGATCAAATGTAAAAAAGTTTGAAGATAGAACTATACCTAAAAGTTCAATCACTACATTTATCTCAACCTGGGACGCATTGAGATCTTTAAGAAGTAGCTGAATCCATTCAATTGCCTCATTGTGTGGAATAGATACAAACAGGTTTTTTAGCTGTTTCATATGTTATTCTTCTGATGAAGCTGTGACAGGAGTCACGGCGAAAACGCTCTTTTTTGTAACATTAAAATTTCTGCGTTAAGGAGAAACTTTGGTTCCTGGCTTTCTTTTGGGTTAAAGCCTGCTTTCCGGACATAAGGTTGCCTGTTTTTTGGGCTTTAACAGTTTATTTGTTGTTTCCAGTCTGCTTGTCTTCATGGATACAGGCACTCCTGTCAGTCCGGTAAGCCCTAACCTATTTGGGACAGCTATCCAACAAGCAAAAAGTTTGAACGATGTGGATATTTTATCTTTATTAGCTTCAATTTCTCAAAAAATTGAAGCTTTGCATGTGCGTATGGATGCTATGGAACAGCATCCTTCTTTTACTGCTGAGGACATTCCGACTACTGCACTTCAACGTCATGCAGTTTCTGCTTCAGTAGGGAGTGTTTCCTCACTTCCGGCAGCTCAACCACCTCAAGGTTTACCTCCCCGAGGCTACAAACAAGGTACTGCGACTTTGTCTTCCCTTAATAACCTTTCGACAACGTCAAGGGAGACTGTTGTGGTTCCATTACTACAACAGGTTGAAAATGAACCTGTTTTGAGTTATGCTTCAGTGGCCAACTCAAACTTACAATGACTACCTGTTTCCAATGCGAATGGAGGGCAGCACGCTAATTCGGAAGGGGAGTGTTTACCTTTGGCAGCTTGGATAAATAAAGAAAACCCGTTTTCTTTTCTTCCTTCCGAAGCGACTTGTCTAAATGACTGTAATGTTTCTGTTTCAGTAACCGACACCAACAGAATTAACGAACGCCTAAAGGTACTTGACTTTAAGTTACTTAGACTTAAAAAATTGCAGCTGGAAGCTGCATACTTTAGGCAATGCATTAAAGAAAAGTTAATTCCAAAAGGTTTACGGAGCAGTTTTATTCCTTCAGGATTGTTGGTTGACCAGGCTTACTTTCTTGAACTGAAATGTCTACTTCAAGAACAAGGCTTTCAATTGTTAAACACTATTGTTAAACATTATGATGTCAATATATTGTCTCTCATTTCTGAAGTTAATATTTTGGATGATGAAATTAAAACTGACATTTCTTTCCTGCAATTTAAATACGATTATGATCGTATTTTTTCTAGCATTGATGCTTTGCTATCTAAATTAAAAACTAACAAAAACAAAAAGTTAGTGAGGGATAGGACAGCATACCAGTCTAATAAGGCATACCCTAACTTACAGATTCGAGGTTCAGCTTCTAATTCTGCAGGACCAAATGGATCTTCTGCTACCATAGAGGCTGATGTCGTGCCTGATGAACAAGCGGATGGTGAGCAGCAGACTACCCCTTCTACTCAGGGTGTTAGAAGAAGTAATAGGATAAAGGGGTCTATTACTGTAAATAATAACAATAAAAACAAAAAACCAACTGATGGAGTTGGTCAGTTTAACCAAGGTCCAGCCACGACCCCAAGTGAGAGTGGTTTTTTAGGGAATCAACGGCGGAGAAATGTAGTGAACACGAACCGGAGGAAATAACAATTGATGGTTCCACCCTTACCGAATTTCGAAATCAACCTCTTGTACCTATTGTATATACCAATCACAAGAAGGACTTTACAATTTATAACTTTTCAACTTTAGAATTAGACTCTGACCTCGTTGAACTCCTGGCTTTGGGGTACACCTTTGTTCCGAGTTCCTATGGGAGTGTAGCAAAGGTCCTTATTGACTTAAAATGCTTCATTCGTAAGTTAAATTTGAGACTGTTATTTAATAATGAAGCAACAAATGTTAGTAATAAACTTAGGCTACCTAGTGTTTTTAACCCTCCTATTCAGCCTAATTTATTACTTTTTGAACAAATGTGTGAGATTGGCATCAGACATCTCTTCGCTACCCATAAGATGAATACAAGCTTGGCGAGCATGAATATATCTATAGAGCAACGCCAATGGCTGAACAATCTCAGGTCTCTACCTGTCAGGTTTTTAAAACCTGACAAAGGGGGTGGGTTGGTGGTCTTTGATGATTACCAATACAAAGAGAGAATGTTTCAAGTACTTGATTCAGTTGCTTATGAAACTTCTTCTCTCAATGAAATTCATGTATCATACGGTCGTATCCGCTGTTATTTCCGTGACCTTTTTCTTGCAGGTAAAATTGATTTAGATACGTATAACTACATTGATATTATATCACCAAAGTTACCTGTAATGTTCGGAATACCGAAGATACACAAAGACCAATCAAACCCCCCTATGAGAGCACTTATTGACGGTAGGTCATCTATGACCTACCCTTGTTCAAAATTAATCGATAACATTTTGTCAAAATATGTGAAAAAAATACCTACTATTTGCAAGGACTCATGGTCTTTTTTGCACGATATTAACAACATAAATTTCAACCCCCATTTGAACTTTTTGACAATTGATGTTATTGATTTATATACATCTATTCCACACAATGAGGCAATTGAATGGATTCAGCTACTTCTTAAAGATCTCAATGCGTCCCAGGTTGAGATAGATGTAGTGATTGAACTTTTAGGTATAGTTCTATCTTCAAACTTTTTTACATTTGATCAGCAGTTTTATTTACAAAAGTGTGGAATAGCCATGGGCTCGCCCTGCGAGGCGAGTGTGGCTAATTTATTTGTAGCCTTTTGGGAAAAGCACTTTGTATTGTCCAATGAAAATCTTATGCAGTACGTTATGTACTACACTAGATTCTTGGACGATATATTCATCCTTTTTAAGGGCAGTGAAAATGAGGCAAAAACTTTTGTTGATTTCCTAAACAGTACTACACAGTTTTTGAAATTCACACACAAATTCTCAACAACTGAAGTCGATTATCTTGATGTGAGACTGGCTAAGGACTTTAATGAAAGTGTGTATTTTTCTAGGATCTTTAGAAAGCCAACTTATTGCAACTCCTTCCTACACTACACCAGCTCCCATCCACCTAAACAAAAAAAGTCTATTGTTAAGGGGCAGCTGGTTCGTGCAGGAAGGATGTGCAGCACATTAAGAGACTTCAGACTTGAGTGCCAGTTCTTAAAGGATTTATTTATGAACCGTGGATACCCTTTACCACTCATTAATGATCTTATTTTTGAAGTTGACTCTAAACGAGTAAAAGGTTTTTATAAACCTCTGCTTGACCAACACAACTCTGTTCAGGTAATGATTGACAATGAAACTGCCAATCAAAATGATCATATTACTGGTCCAGAACAGCGGAGGAGTTTCTCTTTGAGTTTTATTACTCAATATAACTTAAATTCTATGGATATTTGGGCTATTATTTAAAAAAATTGGCCATTAGTAATTAACTCCTCAAATTTAATTGACAAGTTAGGATCGCGTCCCTTTGTTATTTACAGAAGAGGCAGCAACCTTAAAGAGTTATTACAACATACATCTAGTTCCCATGACTTTACCAGATTTAGGGGTTCATTTAAATGTGGATGCTGTAATATGTGTAAATTTATGAGAACAGGTAACTCATTCACAGTTAGGAATAAAAAGTTCCTGATTAACCACAAGATAACTTGTGAATCAAAGTCAGGTGTTTATATTGCCTTGTGTAATTGTTGTCCATCTTTTTACATAGGGAAGACTAACCAGAATTAAAAGAGAGGGTTTACCAACATTCTTACGCAATAAAAAAAACCCTCTTGGAAAACGCTTTGGCTAAACATGTAAACAACAATCCAGGTCACACCTTTAGTTTTATGGGTATAGATCAGGTCCTTCCAACGAATAGGGGGGGGCCCATTTTCAATAATTCTTGAAAACGTAGAATTGACTTGGCAGTTAAATTTAGATGCATTCAGACCATCTGGTCTGAATGAAAACTGCAACATATCATGTGTACTAAAACTCAAGAGCTATTTTAGGTGACTTTTCCCTTATTTTTTGTCTTAACACATTTGAAGGGGTGTCCCAAAGTGGTACTTTAGAACACATTTCATTTATACTAGAAAAAAGATGAAGTTACTTTATACTTTATTTTAAACATTTAATGTGTGTATTTTGTATTTTTGGCTTATTTACCTCATTGTTTGATGTATATTTATACACACTTTTTATGTTTTTTAATTATAAAAATTGGTTTTTAGTTTTTAATATCAACTTGTAAATTGAGCTGCTGCAGGAAATGCAATTATTTGTTCACTTCCTGTTTTAGTATATAAACAGGTTTTTTAGCTGTTTCATATGTTATTCTTCTGATGAAGCTGTGACAGGAGTCACGGCGAAAACGCTCTTTTTTGTAACATTAAAATTTCTGCGTTAAGGAGAAACTTTGGTTCCTGGCTTTCTTTTGGGTTAAAGCCTGCTTTCCGGACATAAGGTTGCCTGTTTTTTGTAATCTGCATATAAGTAAGTACAAGGGAAGGAAGGAAGGAAGGAATACTGAAACAGTGATCAGTAGGACGTGTACTGTTATGGTAAGATCCTAAACAACTGTATTACATCCTATGTGAAATTACTGCTGCATTATTCCTAACAGAGCAGTGATTCCCAGAGCTGAAGAGAAAAAAGTGGGGTGGATGGCTAGAGTGAAGAAGAACTGTCCAAGAGATGAGAGAGGCCTGATCTGGCCAAAGGCAGCCCTAGATCTGGAGAAGGCATCAATTTTGTAGTACTTGGTGAAGGTGTACACGGAGGGCCAAGTGGCAGCTTCCAGGATGGATCCAACATCAACACCCTTTTGGAAGGCACCAGAAGATGGAACTGCCCAAGTGGAATGTGCTTTAGGGCGGCAAGGCAAAGACTTACCCTGTAGTAGGTACAAGAATGTGATTGGCTTTGATATGCAGGATGCAAAAGTTTGCTTTGAGACTGACTGACCCAACTTGGCATCCATGAAAGAAAAATAACTGGACAGTTTTTCTGATCATCTTTGTTTTGTCCAAATGGAACCTCAGATGCCAGTGAATGTCTAGAGTGTGCAAGATGTTTTCCCCCTTATTTTGAGGGTTTGGAAAGAAAGTAAATCAGGTGAATGGCTTAATTAAGGGGCAGTTTATTCACTACCTTAGTCATAAAAAAAGAACAGTTGTGTAAAAATCTTACCATAACCATAGATGCCCTTCTCTTATATGTCGCAGTATTCTCACTGTGGGATCCTCTGCCTCAGGCGACCCGAATGTCCAGCTCCTATGCAAACCGTAAGCCTGGCTGCTGTCAGGTGCATGGGACATTACACACAGGGCCATAAACCATGAGCCTTGAATGTGACGTCTGCATGCACTGATCTCAGAACTGACTGCCCAGACGGACAACAGCCTAAGGAGAACAGGAATTATGCCATCCAGAAAGGGTAAATGTGATGGGGGATAGGAGGGAGGGCAGGAATACTGCAACAAGGAAGAGGAGGACATCTATGATTATGGTAAGATTTTACACAACTATATTTTCTTCTGTTCTCAAGTTGCAGTATTCTCACTGTGGGAGAGTACCACAACTCAAGAGGAGGAAAGGACTGAGGAAGAAGTAACAGTTTCTAGGAAACCACTGGAGGACGGCTCTTGCAAATTCTGCCCTGGCTCTGGATATAATGTCCAGTTTGTAATGTTTGATAAAAGTGTGCACAGAGGACCATGTGGCTGTTTCTAATATGATGGCTATATCCAGGCCTTTGAGGAAGACTCCTGAAGATGCCACTGCTCTAGCAGAATAGGCCTTAACCTTGTAGGGCAAGTCTTTGCCATGAAAGGCACAGCAGAAGGCAATAAGTTTTTTGTATCTAGGAAGATATACTCAATTTGGATACAGCTTTCCCCAGGGCCCTGAGGTGGAAGGATACAAAGCTGATCGGACCTTCTAATGCTCTTGATCTTGTCCAGGTAAAATCTTAGTTGCCTGTGGACATCAATGGAATAGAGCACTCTCCCACTGTCATTCTAAGGAGAAGGGAAGAAGGCGGGTAAATAGACTGGCTGAGGGATAGCTCATTGAGGTCTGCGTGTGCAGACATCACATTTAAGGCCCATGGTTTATGGCCCTGTGTGCGACATCCCATGCACCTGACAGCAACCAGGCTTAAGCTTTTGCATAGGAGTTGGACGTTTTGGTCACCCGAGGCAGAGGATCCCACAGTGAGAATACTGCAACATAAGAAGAGAAGGACATAGGATTGGTCCTGAGGGTTACTCTGTCCCTGTGTAAAATAAGAAAGGGAGGAGCAGCCATGAGTGCCTGGAACTCAGACACTGCCTGCAAAGGTTAGAATCCATAGAATGACTTTTGTCCATGTGCAGAATTTTAAGATGGCAGATGTGGCCAGCTCAAAAGGGGAGAAAACTTTTCCAGAACAAAATTAAGATCCCATGGTGGAGTAATTGGTTTTCTTGTAGAATTATGGTGCAAGATGCCTTTCAGAAAGAGTTTGACCTCTTCCCTGGACATGAGAGGAGTATCAAGAAGCAAACAGGCACTTATGAACAACAATTAGGCATTAATGGATGAGTAGGCCAATCAAGAATGCTCACAGAGACACTGTAGTACAGTGGGGACCTCAGATAAAAGTGGTTCCAGTCTGTGTTCATGGCACTAAATGGAAAATCTTTTCCACTTGGCTGAGTAGGATTTTCTGGTAGTAGGTATTCTGTCTTCCTAAAAAATGATGCAGTAGGTGAAACAATGAAGCCACAGAGAAGGAACGGATGAGATGAAAAGTTTAATAGCTTTAAAACAGCTTATGCTTCCAGCAACAATCAGCACATATAAACGTTCCACATTACATTTTCCTTTACATATTACTTTATCAGATGTGGGCTCAAAGAGAAATCAACAGACCTATAAAGCTACTCTACAGTTGTTGTTCTTCTTCTTTCGGCTTTTCCTGGTTAGGGGTCGCCACAACGGAACTCCGGTCCGCTAATGATTGGCAGTAGATTTTTTACCTGTAAAAATCTACTGCCAATCATTAGTGGACCAGAGTTCTGCTGTGGCGACCCCTAACCAGGAAAAGACGAAAGAAGAACAACTGTAGAGTAGCTATATAGGTCTGTTGACTTCCCTTTGAGCCCACATCTGATGAAGTAATATGTAAATGAAAACGTAATATAGAACATTTATATATGCTGACTGTTGCTGAAGCAAAAGCAGTTTTAAAACTATTAAACTTTTCATGTCATCCGTTCCTTCTCTGTGACTTCATTGTTTCACCTACTGCATCGTTTTTTGGATATTCTGTTTTCCTGTAAAACCTGTACCACATCCTCTGAAAACAAGGGTCTTTTCAGATCAGAACCTAATCATCCACAGAATGAGACAGAGGTTAGGTTGAGATGTAGTAGCAGTCCTTTCTGTTGGATGATTACATCTGGTTGAATAGGAATTTTCCAGTAGTTTCCCCTCTGACAGATGGAACAGGATGAGAAACCAATGCTATCTTGGCCAGAAAGGGGCCAGTAGCAGTAGTTTTGCAGCATCATTTTGGATTTTTAGCAGGACCCTTGGAAGAAGTGGCAATGGAGGGTAGGCATATAGGAACCTCCCTGTCAAATGAAAGGAGAAAGTGTCTGTCTTCCAGTCTAAAGGAGGTGGGTCCTGGTACAGTGCAGAGGGAGCCAGTGATGCTCTGGAGATGCAAAGTGGTCTACTTGTGGAGTGCCTTAGTTATGCATGATTGCTATGAAGACCGGTCTGTTCAGCATCCATTCGTGGGGGTCCACAAGGTCCCTGCCTAAACAGTCTGCCAAAACATTCTCTAGAGAGGGAATGTAAGCTGCTGTGAGGGCCATGTTCAGTTGAGTGTCCAGTTACCAAACCTCCTGTGCCAACCTGCACAGCGAACAAGACCTTTTGCCCCCTTGTTTGTTTATATACCACATTACTGTAGTGTTCTCTGTGTACAACAGCAGAGTTCTTGATTTCCAAAGGTGTGAGAAAGTCTGTACAGCTTGCAGAAAGGCCCTCATTTCTTTCAGGCTGATAAGTTCCTTCAAAAGAGGAGAAGGCCATTTCCCCTAGACTTTGTGAGATCCTGTCCAGGCACCCCCAAGCACTGTCTGAGGCTTCAGTGTGGAGAATTTGGTTGTGAGGATCTGGGGGTGAAAAGAAGACCCTGGTTCTAAGAAAATGGTTTCTCTCACCAGAGAAGCTCCTTGATGCAGTGCAGCAGAGGAATGAGGGTGTCTAAGGGGTGAGGCTGAAGTTTCCTTAAA
Organism: Protopterus annectens; assembly: GCF_019279795.1. Classification (NCBI taxonomy): domain Eukaryota; kingdom Metazoa; phylum Chordata; order Ceratodontiformes; family Protopteridae; genus Protopterus; species Protopterus annectens. Next base: position 1,196,956,355 of record NC_056747.1, on the reverse strand, counting down.
TGCAGCCTGGCCGGTGTAACCACTGTGATGGATGCAGCCATGAGCCCCAGAGTCCTGAGGATCTCCCTTGCAGTGCAGTGAGTCACTGAGTAAAGGGTACAGAAGCCTACCAGGCTGAGGACTTTTTCCTGAGGAATACAGGCCTGCATTCTACTTCTGTTTAGTCTGCAACCCAGGAAGACTAAGTCCTGAGTGGGAATGAGAGGAGATTTTTTTGAAATTGAAGGTGAATCCTAGATTGGTTAGGAGCTGTACAATCAAGTGTCTGGATAGAGCCTGAATCAACAGGTTAACCAGGTAAGGGAACAATCTAAATTCCCCAGAGTGTGGCAGAAAGCCACAGCTGGGGCTAGATACTTTGTAAAAACTCTTGGGGCAGTGGAAAGATCAAAGGGCAAAGCAGTAAATTGAAAATATGATGAACCAGAGAAGAACCGGAGTAATTTCCTGCAAGAATGATGAATGGAGATGTGAATATAGCTATCCTTGAAATCTAGGAACACCAGAAAGGCCTGAAGAAGAATGAGGGCAGGAGGGTGTGGTGATTGTATTTTGAAAGCAGGCACTTTCAGGAATATGTTTAGCATGGAGAGATCCAGGATGGGTTTCCGATGTAAATGTGTCAGTAGTGACTGTCGTATCCTGTTTTGAGAGCCTGGGGTGAAGTAAGTTAGCAAAGGGCTACCAGCTTGTGGTAAAGGATTTAAGAGGTTCTTAGTTTTGCTCCCTTGAAATGATCTTCCACCCCTTTGCCCATCCTTCTACTTCCCTATCAAAAAGACTCTTCTTTTCTAGGAGGCAGTAACTACAGAAAATGGGTTCTGACCATTATCAACGAAAGCTGTGCCATGTCATGGAAAAAGTCCCCCTTTAAAAAGCTTCCTTTTCCACCTATCAACTAGCTTTCTTTGCTCAGTCCCATTATTCACTACTTACTAGCACAAAACACCATAGGAAAAAGTTTAAGGATGGGTTTCCATTGTCCATCCTTCCTTGGTACAAGAAAGATCCTGGAATAAAAACTTTTTCCTATGGTGTTTGTGATTGTGAGAAGGATAGGTTATTGAGGACAAATATAAGTTGTTTGTGTGGGACCATGTCAAATGCTTTAGACAGGTCTAGGAAAGTAGCAGAGGAGAGATGGCCATTGTTTTTATGCTGAAGGATAGTGTTAGTAAAGGAGAGTAAGGCAGTGGTGGTGCTATGGTTTGGTCGGAAACCATGCTGAGTATTGGAAAGGAGGTTGTTAGTAAGGAGGTAGTCTGAGACCTGAGAGTGTATGCATCTCTCTAGTATTTTGGAGAGTGGAGAGAGAATAGCTATGGGGCGGTAATTGGTTAGTTCTGTGGAGGGTCCGCTTTTGTGGAGGGGAATTATATGTGATACTTTCTACAGTGTGGGAACATAACTTTCTGACAGAGATCTGTTAATCAAGATGGATACTGGGTAGGCCAGAGCATCAGCTGCGATTTGTAGGTATTCACTTGGGAGGTTGTCTGCTGCTAATTTGGTGGGTTTAAGTTTAGGTAAGAGTTTTTTTTATGTTGGAGGTAGGTACAGGAGAAAAAGAGAGGGCAGTGGGGAGATTAGTAGTTGAAGGTGTGGGTTGGAGGGGAGGGGGGGGTTGTGTTGCTTAGATAGTATGGTTTGTGTGAAGTGTGTGTTGAATGAGGTAGCAATATTTTCTGAGGAGTGAGGGATGTTAGGAGGAGGGCAGTGACTTTACCTAGGTGGAGGATGGAGTTTATGGAGGATCAGAATTGTTTGGGGCTGTGTTCGGAGGAGTCTAGGGCAGACTGGTAGTATTGGAATTTGTCCTGTTTTATTAGCCTTTTAACTCTATTGTGTAGTTCTAAGAATTTCTGTCTAGTTGAGGGGGTCTTGGTTTTGCGCCAGTGCTCCCAGGCTTTATCCCGGTTTTTCATTTCTGACTTAGTGGTTTTCTGTAACCATGGGGAGGGCTGTGCTTTGATTCTGGAAAGTCTTATGGGGGCATGGTAATTACGGATGGTCAGGAAGGTAGTATTAAAAAATGCAACTGCGTCATCAAGACTGAGGTACTTTAGAGGATGCCAGTTACATTCTTTGAGGGATGAGATGAATGTGAGTGGGTTAAAGTTTATTTTTTTACGTATCTGACGGTAGACAGGTTTAGCTTGGTATAGGTATTTTTTCAGTAGGAATGTTGGGGAGTGATCACTGAGGCTATCTGATAAGCAGCCTGTTATATATGACTGGGGGCTCTTACTGACTAGTATCCAATACAGGGTAGTGTGCTTGCTGGAGTTTTTATTTATCCTGGTTGGCGACTGGACTAGTTAGTTGAAGCCATGAAGGTTTACATGATGGGTTGGATGGTTGCCAGTCAATATTGAAATCACCTAAAATTATAGTTTCTTGGGGGAGATGGTGGGTAGACCAGCTGAGGAGGTTTTCTAGTGGAGGGATGTTTTGGCCAGGTGGGAAGTAGCATCCAATTATATTGATGGTTTTGTTTTGGTTTATTTTGAGGTTGGTATATATTATTTCTTCATTGCCTATTTGTGGAGCTGATAATTTTAAGATCTGGATGTTTAGATGCTGTTTAAATATTATAGCTACACCGCCTCCTTTCTTGTTTAGCCGGTCTACTCTTAGTATGCCATAACCTGTAGGGAGTATTTGCTCACTGGTAATGTGAGGTTTTAGCCAGATTTCTGTCAGGATGACTATATCTGGGGAGTACAAGTCTATGGTGGCATGGAGTTCATGGACTTTGTTGGATATACTTCTAATATTTAGGCTTAATAGAAGGAAGTAATTTGGCTTTCTATTGTCTGTAATATGGTAGAATCTGTGGTTTCTAGTCTAATTATGATGATTGGGGTTGGAGACAGTAGGGCCAGGGTTGGGGTGGATATCTCCACTTAGGGCTAGTTTTGATATGCATGAGGTTATTAGTTTTCTCAGTTTTTGAATGTGTTTGTTTATAAGGGAAACTTTATGATTGTGCTCTTTGGGTAATAGGTATGGTGGGAGGCTTACTATGTTAAGTTGTAGGGATGCTTTATGTTTGAGTAATATAGCTGGTAGAATATGTGGGGGGTGCATAGGGATGGTTTTTGAGTTGGTGGGAGGGGAGCTGAGTGAGGATGAGACATGAGAGGGTGAGACATGAGTGGTGGTGTGAGGAGTAGTACAGTGGTAGTGGTTGAGTGGGGGAATGATGGAGCTTTGGTGGGATGTAAGATATGCAAGGAGAGTGCATGCAGTGAGCATAGGTAAGGTAAGCTTGTACATGTTAGTTGAGGAGGTGTGATAGTAGTGGGAAGATGGAGGAGGTAGTGTTGGGTTAGCGCTGTGGTTGGCTACTGGAAAGATGGGAGGGGTTTGTGAGTGTAATAAAGGTGGGACCACTGGGGCGGAGGAATAGGGGGCAGGGTGGGAAGCGGGTAGAGACCCTGTTAGTTGCTCTTATGAAGGGGCTGGAAACAATCAGGTAACAGAGTTAATTGATGACTGAACATATGATAGTGACAAGGGTGATTGTAGTTTTAAAAAATGGTGCCTGCCACAGGTAATATTTATTAACTTTGGGATTGTCTTAAGGTAATAAACAGGGAAGGGGGAGGGGAGAACAAGGGTGTGAGCAGGCAGTTCTTTGTACTGCTGCTAATGAGCCAAAGCAAAGACAAGTTAGTGTTTGAGAAACAATCACAATTGACCAAGGACTGCTCTGAAACTGTAAGTCATTTCTTAACCATTTTTTGATCAGATTATGGATACTATCTGCTAACAGAAGGGAATAAGAGAAAAAGTGGAAGATGAGTGTGAGTGTGTGTGTGTGTGTGTGTGTGTGTGTGTGTGTGTGTGTGTGTGTGTGTGTGTGTGTGTGTGTGTGGTGGGGGGTTGCTTACAAGCCAAAGCAGAGTGCTCTCCAGGGGAAAATGAATATTGGCTCAAACAGGTAGACACATACTCAAAGTTAACTTTAGTTGTTTGCAGACAGTTCAGACCCGGACTGCGCTTTACTTATAAGAATGATCAAGGTGGTACCGCAGTTGAATACTTAAGAGTGGTGTTAGGTTGGAGAGACACTGAGCTCCTCATGGAGCCTGTAGCAGAGTGGATTTACTTATCCTCTGGAAGTTCTTTACATCTGCTCTGGCTCCCCCAGAGTATTTTTTTTCAGAGTAATTTTTACGCAATAACCTGTACTACTTTTAAGGTACCCTTCTCAGTACATCTGCAATATATACCACCTACAACACAGTAACATTCACACTGACCTATTCTTGAATTGTTTTAGTCAGCTGCCTGTATTTCGTACTTATGTGCTCTTGACTGGTGTTGAATATAAACAGTAACATATCTTTGACATATTGGATACCTTATACATTGGTCATGGCTGAAAAGGATACATTTTATCAACACCACATTATTTTACAAAGTGAATGATTTTTTTTTTTCAACAAAATACTAACTTCATTAAACAAAGAATTCTCTTAGGAGCAATCTATACATCTCTGACATTTACAAATAATGAGTAAGCATTTTACCTTTCGCAGGATTAAAGATGCCATTAGTTTGCTGTTCACACACATAACACCGTTTTGATTTACGGTAATGCTGTAAGGCACAGCTCTCACAGAAATAGTGTTTGCATCTGCCAACAAAAAGAGTACAAGTTTTTTTTCATTCTTCCATAATGAACAATAGCTATTTATTATTCCACAAGAAAATTGCAGTTTACCTCTGATTTACATGTGACAAAGGCTGTACAAGAACGACAAGTAACTTAAAACCTGCAACACTATACATACCCTGGGATTCAACAAAGCCTACACTAAGTGCACACTAAGTGTATACTGTTTTGAGTGAACAGACAACACCAATGTAACTCTCAGCTTCTTCCTCCTAATTTCAGTTTTCCTACGGATATTCTTGCAGCTTTAAATATTGACAGGAATTCATAAAGGTTACCACAAAGTGTAGACTACATACACACTTACTGTAATCTTGATGAGTTACTAGAAAGCACAAAAAATGAGATAAGAATGTCCTTGAATACATCCCATCTACATTTACTGTAGGCTTTATTTAATGTAGCCCATACTCCTTCTAAATAGCAAAGCAAAACGGGCACAATTGTCAGAGGTATCCAAAACAAAAGTGGATGAAACAGGCAATTTTGAGAGCTGCCCAAAACAAAAGTAAATGCAAGTGTCCCTATCTTCCTTCTTTATGTAAACTGCTGGATGATAAACATATGCCTAACATGTATATAATACTAAAAGGACTACAAACATTTTCACAGTTTGTATCTTACTATCCCAACCCACAAACAAGAGCTTCCAGTTTCTTGGTTTTTGTATTACCTTTTGGTTAGTCTCTTCCTCACAAACAGTGGATATAGAAAGTGTACACACCCCTGTTAAAATGTCAGGTTTTTGTGATATGAAAAAATGAGGCCACAAATTATTTCAAAACTTTTCCCACCTTTAATGTGACCTATAACCTTGTACAGCTCAACTGAAAAACAAATAACTCTGTTGGGGGGAAAATATAAATAAAAAACGTACAATAAGGCTATACACACTTATGCAACCAGCTTAAACAAATACTTTGTTGAAGCACCTTTTGATTTAATTACAGCAGTCTTCTTGAGTAGGAATCTATCAGCATGGCACATCTTGACTTGGCAATATTTGCCCACTCTTCCTTGCAAAAGTGCTCAAAATCTGTCAGATTGCGAGGGCATCTCTTGTGCACAGCCCTCTTCAGGTCACCCCACAGATTTTCTATTGGATTTAGGTCTGGGCTCTTGCTGGGCCATTCCAAAACTTTAATTTTCTTCTGGTGAAGCCATTCTTTTGTTGATTTGGATGTATGCTTGGGGTCACTGCCGTGTTGAAAGGTGAAATTCCTTTTCATCTATCTAGCAAACGCCTGAAGGTTTTGGGCCAAAAGTGACTGGTATTTGGAACTGTTCATAATTCCCTCCACCTTGACTAAAGCCCCAGTGTTCCAGCTGAAGAAAAGCAACCCCAAAACATGATACTGCCACCACCATGTTTCACCATGGGGACGGTGTTCTTTTGGTGATGCGAAGTGTTGTTTTTGCGCCAAACGTGCCTTTTGGAATTGTGGCCAAAAAGTTCAACCTTGGTCTCATCAGACCATAACACATTTTCCCACATGCTTTTGGGAGACTATGTATTGTTTTGCAAATTTTAGCTGGGCTTGGATGTTTTTCTGTGTAAGAAAAGGCTTCCGTCTTTCATTCCTACCCCATAGTCCAGACATATGGAGAATACAGGAGATTGTTGTAACATGTAATACACAACCAGTACTTGCCAGAAATTCCTGCAGCTCCTTCAGTGTTGCTGTAGGTCTCTTGGCAGCCTCCCTGACCAGTTTTCATCTTGTCTTTTCATCAATTTTGGTGGGACGTCCAGTTCTTTGCAACATCACTGTTGTCCCACATTTTCTCCACGTTTTGATGACTGTCTTCACTGTGTTCCATGGAATATCCAATGCTGTGGAAATTTTTTTGCACCCTTCTCCTGACTGATACCTTTCAACAATGAGATCCCTTTGATGCTTTGTAAGCTCTCTGCTCATGGCTTTTGCTGTAGCAGACAACTGAGTAAATGTCAAGAAAATCCTACTAGGACAGCTGAACTTTATTTGGGGTTGTTCAGAGTCTCTTTAATTGACGGGAGGTATGTACCCAAGACGACTGAATGCTGTAATTAAATCAAAGGGTGCTTCAACAAAGTATTAGTTTAAGGGTGTGCATACACAACAAGTATTAGTTTAAGGGTGTGCACACACAATAAAGTATTAAAGGTGTGCACACACAACAAAGTATTAGTTATGCAACCAGCATATTGTACGTTTTTTATTTTTTTCCCTAACATATTTGTAATTCAATCGAATTGTACAGGTTTATAGGTCACATTAAAGATGGGAAAAGTTCTGAAATGATTTATTGTGGTCTCATTTTTTTTTATATTACAAAAACCTGGCATTTTTAACAGGGGTGTGTACACTTTTTATATCTACTGTATTCTCAGCTACCATAACAGAAGTCATTTTAGTCCATACTCCTAAACACTTTTTATCTTATTATATCCCCATAAATTTGGGTATTGCTGAACCAGTTCCTCACTGGGTACACAGTTTGCTGATATAGCCTTTGTTTTATCGTCATTTATTTCATAGTCTGAGAAGACTTGAAATGGTCTCAAAGTTTCATAACACTGAAATGTACATTTCATGATTTCTGAAGTATAAAATAATATCTTCTGCAAATAAAAATAAAATGTCTTGATCACTTCCAGTTATATATCCTTGAATTTGTGGGTCCCTTTATTTTCTTTGCCAATGGCTCTAAATATAAAGCAAACTATAAAGTGAAAAAAAACACCAATGCCTGGTTCCTCTGATCAAACAAGACTTGACACAGGATGACTCTTCTCTCCTTAAATCTTGCTTCCAACCCTTCATACATTCTCATTATCAATACGGTTTTTCTTTCAGGGAATGCAAATACTACCATTTCCCAACTCAAAAAATCTCAGCTGATTCTACTGAATGCCTTCCCTTCATTAAAACCAACCAACAATATTGGCATTTTCTTATACCGTACTTCCCTCTGAATCATCAATGTGTCAAATGTTTGCCTCTCATCCAAAAAAATCACACTGATCCCTATCTATTCAATTCTGTCAACACCTTGGCCACTGTCTTAGCTAGTATCTACACATTATAATCATGATTTAAACTTCAATGGGGTCTATAAAAAGCTGGGTCTGAAGGGACTTTACCATCTTTGGGTAATTCAGCCACCAAAACTTTCTTTCAAAATGCTGGTACCCCCCCCCCCACCCCCCCAAAATATGTTAAACAAAACCTTCCAAATCTTTATCATTGTTGCCTCCTAACTTACCAATTTCCAAACTTCCCACAGGAGTGACATCTGTTCCCAAAGATTCCCTGTTGATTGATTTTACATCAACATTATCTCATCTCTTCCTATCTTGGCTATTAAATTTGGAACCTCATCTTCCTCTAACCTTGGTGTAAATGAGTCTTCCATATATGTATCTATTTTGTCCATTTTCTTCTTCTGAATTATACACATTTCAATAACATGTCTGGAATATCTCCAATATCTTTATAGGATCTCAGATTATTTTTCTTGTTACAGTCTCCCTTAGTTTGGAAAGCTACAGATGTGCATCTACTTACCATAAATATAGATGTTCAAATGTCTTTGCTGCTGCAGTAATGACCTTTGGGATTTCCTGCCTTGAAAGCCGGTGTCCAGCCCAAATAGCAGAGACTTGAACCTTAGACCTGGCTCAGTAGACACCCTCTCCTGACATTAGCACACTGGAATACAAGAACTTGTTAGCTGGTCTTATTTCCTCAGCTCTTTCTTGGCCCCTGACCAGAGTCAAACTCTCCTCACTAACAGTAGGGAGAGTGACAATTTCATTACTGCTGGATAGGAGCACGACTTGCTCAGCACTGTCTCCATAGTTAAAAGGGGATGAGAACATGGAGACCTAACTATGGCTGGGGAAAAGACTCATCAGTGGAGAATATCAAGGTACCTACCCCAACCTAACCCAAAGAGCACAGTTAAGAAGACCGGAGCTGAAGGGAGGAAAAAGGTACTGCAACAATGAAAACTCTCAAATAGATACATTAATGGTAAACAGACACACAATTGTACTATGTTCACAGTGTTTCACTGTTGCAATAAAAAACTTTGGGAAGATTCCCACAGCTAATGAGACAGGGGTCTTTGGACAGAAGACTGGGCAGAAGAGATGATACACTGCAGAGCTGTACGGATGAATTCTACCCTAGCCTTAGATGCAGCAACAGCTAGATTCTATTGCCTGGAAAAGATATGCACTGAGGATAATGTATCTGCCTCAAAGATGATGTTGGTAGGTACTCCCCTCAGGATGGCAGTAGCTGTAGCCTGGTGGAAAAGTGCCCCAATACTATTAAGCAACTGCTTGCCAAGGTATGTGTAATTAAAGGTGATACAGTTAGCAATCCATTTAGAAACAGATCAGCTCTCCCTCTATTTTTTGCAAAGGCGACAAAGCTGGCCGATTTTCTAACGTTCTTAGTTTTGTGCAAAGTGAATCCAAGTTATCTCCACATTCATGGAATACAGGACTCTTTTTCCTTAGCTCTGAGGCTTAGGAAATAAGACAGGCAAAATGAATGGCTTAATTCAGGGAGATCACATAAAGCACTTTTGGCATAAAAGACAGGGTTTGTGCATAAGGAAACTCTGCTCTTATGAAGACCAGAAAGGTGTCTCTGCATAGAAGTTCTTGTACTTTTGGTATACTTCTGGCAGACGTTAAAGATACTGGCAGTACTGTTTCCAGGAGGTGAATTTAAGGTGAGCCAAGGCAGCAGGCTTAACAGGAGGTAGACTAAGGTTTTCTAAGACAAAGTTTTGATCCCAAGCAGGAGCAGGGGTTAAACAACTTTATTAAACATGACATTAAAGAGTGACGCAGGAAAGTACAGTTTTGTGCCTACCATAAATGTAGATGTTCGAGTGCTAATACAGCTGCAGTCATAACAGATGGGTTCTCCTGCCGTCAGGCGGGTCCTCGGTCGGCCGAATTCCAAAGTCTAGGTCCGGCGTCGGTTGTCGTCGCTTCTTCCCTGACGTCAGTGCGACAGGGGTATAAAAGAACCAGCCGACGCCATTTTCTTCAGTTTTTCTTGCCCCAGATGTCAGGTGCCCCCAGAAGGAAGGCAATACATAAATTTGTGTAATAAAACAATGCAAAATAATAAAAATACAGTAGTTGCAAGCAAATACACCATAAATGAATACCCCAATCAGGATGTATGAGGAGGTGTTAGCCAATAGGCCTGTCCCAAGAGGGGAAGGAGGGAGGGAAACCTGGACTGCAGCTGTATTAGCACTCGAACATCTACATTTATGGTAGGTACAAAACTGTACTATGTTCATTGTGCATACAGCTGCAGTCATAACTGATGGGTAGAATCCCAAAGCTAAGAAAGGGGTGGTAGGCACTAGGTGGAACTAGGAGGAGCCAGGATGCCCTGCAAGACTGCAGTGGCAAAGCCTGCTCTAGTTTTGGAGTATAATGGTAGGTGTTAGTGCTTGGAGAAGGTATGCACAGAACTCCAAGTGGCTGCTTCCAAAATATCTTTGGTAGGAACTCCTCTGAGGAAAGCTGCAGAGGTAGCTGTGGCCCTTGTGGAGTGAGATCTGATGCCTGCAGATACAGTTTTACAATGAAAAGAGTAACAAAAGCGTATGCAGTGGGCTATCCATTTTGAAATTGTCTGTTTGGAAATTGGCTTTCCTTGAGCTCCTATAGCATAGGACACAAAGAGCTGTTCCGATTTTCTGAAAGGCTTTGTTCTGTCCAAATAGTAACGCAACTGTCTGTGGATGTCCAAGGAATGTAGTAATCTCTCCCCTTTGTTTTGAGGATTAGGGTAAAAGGTAGGTAAGTGTATAGCCTGATTCAAAGCTACCCTGGATACCACCTTTGGCATAAAGGACGGGTTGGTTCGTAAGGAAACTCTGTCCTGATGGAAGATGATAAAAGGTTGCACAGCCATGAGGGCTTGTAGTTCCGATACCCTACGAGCTGAGGTGATAGCCAGAAGGAAAGCTGTTTTCCAGGACAAATATTGCAAATCTGTTGAGGCAGCTGGCTCAAAAAGAGGCAAGGTCAGCTTTTCTAGAATGAAATTGAAGTCCCACGCAGGTATTGGTTGTTTCCTTGGGGTTTTTATATTCTTAGCCCCTCTGAGGAACTGTCCTAAGAGGGGGTGAGAGAATAAGGGTGGATCAGTGTTGTATTCTGCAGAAATGGCTGAGGCATGGATTTTGATGGAGGAGAATGAAAGTCCACTGCTTAGCAGCTCAGCTAGATACTGTAATATTTGAGGTAAATTCAGTTTTCCAGGATTCTGGCCCTTTTTCTCATTCCAGGCACAAAACCGTTTCCATTTTGCAGAGTAAGCTTTTCTAGTAGACGGCCTTCTGGCCTCCAAAATGACATCCTGCACTTCCTTGGAGAGTAGGGTCTGTTGTGATGTTAAGGAATCTTCCATGTAGCCAGATTGAGTGTTTTCAGTTGACTGTGAAGAGTTTTGAAGCTGTGCTGAGTCAGAAGAAGAGGCATTAGAGGTAGGGTCCATGGAGGGGAATGCGTCAGGCTCCTCAGGAGTGGGTACCAGTGCTGTCTTGGCCAGTCTGGAGCAAGGAGAATCATCTTTGGTCTGTCTGCTCTGGTTTTTAATAGAACTTTGGGCAGCAGAGGAAGAGGTGGAAAGGCATAAACTGTCATTGCTGACCAACTGAGAGAGAGAGCGCGTCCACTCTCCAGGCCTTTGGATGAAAAGTCCTTGAGCAGAATTTTGTCAATTGGTGATTTTTGTGGGAGGCAAAGAGATCTATGTCTGGCCTTCCCCATGCTTGAATTATCTCTGTAAAAACTTGAGGATGCAACTTCCATTCGTGTGGATCTGTCATATTTCTGCTTAGGTTGCCTGCCAGCGTGTTTTCCTTGCCTGGCAAGTACTGTGCTTGAAGTTCGATTTGTAATTCCAGAGCCATGTTCCAAAGTGACATGGCCAGCCTGCATAGGGGGTATGAATGAGTTCCTCCCTGTTTGTTTATGTACCACATTACTGTGGTGTTGTCTGTCCTTATCAATAGTTGACCTGGATGCAGAAGGTCTTTGAAAGCTATAATAGCATTTATTACTGCTAGCATTTCCTTTTGATTGATGTGAAGGTGCTTTTCTTTTTGGGACCATTTGCCCTGAATGCACCGATCTGTCATGTGCGCCCCCCAGGCGTAGTCCGAGGTGTCTGTTGTGATGACTTGATTTGCTTGAGGCTTGCAGAATGGGAGACCTGTGTTTGTTTGGCATGCTTGAGCCCACCACAGAAATTCCTTTTGAAGACATGGAATTAGTGGTATTAATGTTTCCAAACTGTGGCTGTGTTGAGACCATAGGTTTTTCAGGTACCATTGTAGTTTTCTCATATGCAGCTTTGCACATGGGATTAGTAGGATGCAAGATGCCATGAATCCCAGAGCCTGCAGGATTTTCCTTGCAGTCAGCCTGGTGAAATTTGCTAGTGTTCTGAAGTATTGAGTTAGTTGCCCCTACTTCTCTGGCGTGAGGTAGGCCATCTGGGTGTTTGTGTCCAAGTTGGCACCCAGGAAAATTATTTTCTGAGAGGGTATTGGCCTTGATTTCTTTTTGTTGACTGTGTATCCCAGAGAATTCAACAACATTATTACAAAAGCCAGATGTTTCAGAAGTATGTGCTTGCTGTCCGCTTGGATCAGGCAGTCGTCCAAATATGGTTATATTTGTATCCCTTAAAGTCTGCAGTAGGCGATTACTGATGCCAGGCATTTCGTGAATACTCTGGGCGCAGTAGATAAGCCAAAGGGCAATGCAGAGAATTGATAATGGGTTGAACCTGCAAGAAATCTGAGGTATCTTCTGCAATTTTGTCTGATTGGGACATGCAGGTATGCCTCCTTGAGGTCCAATGTTACCAGCCAAGACTCCTTGCCCAGCATGGGAAGAAGCTGCTGTAATGTGAGCATCTTGAATTTTGGTAAAAGTAAGTATGCGTTTAGGATGGATAGGTCCAAAATAGGTCTCCAATCTTTTCCCTTCCTTGGTACCAGGAATAGTCTGGAATAAAAACCTTGACCTTGTTCGTGAGTAGGTACCTCTTGAATAGCTTTCATGTCCATGAGATCTGAAATTTGTCTTTGTGCCTCTGCCCTTTGTGTGGCAGGTTTGGCATGCCTCTCATTTTTGGAAGGGTGTGAAAATGGAATCTGTAGCCTCTGTTTATAATGTCCAGGATCCATTTGTCTTTTGTGACAATATGCCAATTTTTTGAAAATAATGCCAGTTTTCCGCCTAAGGGTGCTGCCATTTGAGCCTTGCTTGGCATGCAAAGGGGAAAGTCATTGGGCTTGCTTTCTGAATGGCTGCGAACTATCCTCCCCACCTCTTTGGGTAGGAGCTTGCCATTGTCTGCCTCTAAACGATCCTTGAGATTGCCCTCTGCCCCTTGGGCGCCTGTATCTACCTCTTTGGGGTCTGTCCGTGGCTGGAAAGGACCAATTTTTGGAAGGCCAATTTCTACTGAAACATGGAGGTTGTACCTGTAGAAAATCTTTCACCGTTTGCATTGATTTAGCCTTTTCCTCCATTTTCTTTAATACCTCCTCAGCTTTAACACCAAATAATACATCCTTTTGCAGAGGGGCATCTAGTAATTTAGCTTTGACATGATCTGGCAAGGTTTGCTCCTTGAGCCAGGCATGTCTACGTATGACTGATCCTGTAACAGCAGCTCTACATGAGGCCTCTAGAGCATCAAAACCACATTGCAAGGTATGTTTACCCACTTGTTCTGCACTATGCATCAAATCCTGCAACTCCTTCAAGTCTGGTTGTTCAGGTTGTGACATTTTACTTCTCAACTGTGATAACAGAAACTGTTGGTACTTTAGCATATGGAACTGGCAGTTTAATGCCCTCATGGTTAAGGTGGCCGAGGTGTATACCTTTTTCCCCCACCTTTCTAAGGATCTGGAATCTCTCTCGGAAGGTAATGGATTTTTAGCAGTGGAGGTCTTAATTCCCTTGGGGCCCTGTGAGATAGTTTCTGGGTCAGCCGCATGGCTTTTGTATAAAAATTGGTGTGAGTCAGGAACCCGGTAGTACCTGTCCGGCTTGACTGGGGCTGGAGGTAAGGAATCTGGGTTAAGGCAGGCCTCCGAGTACACATCATCTAGTATGTCTAAGACAGGAGGTATAGCCAGAGGCCTGTGCTGAGGTAGCAAGAGAAAATCCCTAAGCCTTTTCTCAGAATCTGAGTACTCTTGGCCTTCCCAGTGGAAGTGTTCCCTTAAGGTATGCAAGGTTTCCCCAAATGAGTAATCCTCTGGGGAGGAGACAGAGGGAATGGACTCCTCTGCATCAGAATCTTCAAAAGGGGAGTAAGAATGTTCTTGTTCATCAGAGTGCTCTGAAATAATGGAGGCCTGGTCAGAGGAGGGGGATTCTTCCTCCAATCTGGGCCTTTTGTCTGGGGGGGGGGGTTGAGAACCCCTGATAAGAGTAATTAAATCCTCAGCCATTTTAAGCATCTGTTTTTTAGGCATGGGGGCTGGAGAAGGACCCTGTGTAGCTTGTCTCTTAGAATGCATGGCTGCTTTAGACTTAGTGAAAGCCATGATGGAAAAGGAAGAGGAAGGTCTGAAGACACCTTGAGAGGAGGCAGATCTGTCTACATTTTGAGATTCACCACCAAGAGTGACTTCGGTATCTGTAGTCGGGGTGTGGGCCGAGGAGCCTGCGACCTCGGGCACAGAAGACACCACCAATGAAGTGTCGTCGGTAGGCAGGGGCTGCGTAGGCGCCTCACTGAGAACCGGACCACCTATAGTCGGCTTTGGCGTGGTGTCGGTAGAGGCCGCGGACCTCGTGTGTCGGTCCTTATCTTTGCGTTTTTTAGACAAAACTGGAGTCGGAGTATCCGACGACATAATATAGTTAAATTTTTTGCCAAAATAGTGCTGGGCGAACTCCGCCCGACGCTTAATGGTGCGCTTGTTGAATGTAGCACAAAAACGACAGACCGAGACGTCGTGGTCTGGGCCTAAGCAAGGAATGCAGAGGGAATGAAAATCCTTATGCGGTATTTGCTTCCCACATGAAATACAATTATTAACTTTGTCTTAAATCGGTCTGAGGCAAGAAAAGTTTCCCCAACGGGGTACTTAGCTTTCAAGAAGACTTCGGTTCCAAACTTTTCGTAATTTCAAGAGCTGGCCGACCGGCACTTGCAAACTGCTTCTGCTTCAGGCACCGCGTGGCAAGAAAGACTGAAGAAAATGGCATAGGCTGGTTCTTTTATACCCCTGTCGCACTGACGTCAGGGAAGAAGCGACGACAACCGACGCCGGACCTAGACTTTGGAATTCGGCAAACCGAGGACCCGCCTGACGGCAGGAGAACCCATCTGTTATGACTGCAGCTGTATGCACGATGAACATCATGATGTAATAACATAAAACAAACCATGCAAATGTTTCTTTTTTTTTTAAGCAATACACATTAACAATTTCATTCTTTCTAACATTGCATAAATTGCTCAATTCCTGTCATCCCTTAAACATTACTCCTCTTTCTGAACACTATTCTGCATGTACTGTTCCCACAAATTCAATTTATTTCTATAGCTTTTGATCCTTCCCTTTTCTAGAGATCCCACTTCCAGTTTTTGTTACCTCATTTACAATATTGAGTACTTCAATTATAGTTTAGATCCTGAACAACATTTCCTAGGACTACTTTTTTTTGCAGCAACAGTGTTAATGGAATGTTTTTATAGTTTAAGAAGTATTCCCAACTGGATTGAATTAGCGATTGGATGAATTTGTGCATGTGGTGCGAGTGCGCTCATTTTAAAAGCATTATGAACTGTGTGGTTTCAATTCTGATGAAGTCCCAAGTTTAGAGGGAGAAAAGCACTCAACTTTGCATATTGAAGTTTTTATTCTTCATTTTAAAAATACCTGAGCAAAAACTTCCAAGCAAAAATTCCAAACCTTCTGGACTCCGTTGCATACTTGGGAGCTGTACAGCTTTCCTCATATTGTTCACAAGTTTATAGGAGTGTACCCGGCTGTGCTTTGTAAGCCTAGCCATACATCCCAAATCTCTGACAAGTTCTGGTACCTTAAGTGTAAGCAGGAGCTTATGAGATGAAATATTTACAAGCAGGGGTCAGGGAGATGAACCATTACAAGATGTCTATATCCATTAGAGACATAGGTGCCAAACCAGGGATGACTTACCCATCCAACTGTCCAAGTTGCACTTCAGTTGGGTTAAGGAGGAACTGTTTTACATGGATGAGGAGTCTGTTCCAGAGAAGGGTAGTCAATCTGATACATACATGTCTCTCCAGCAGGTCCTATTTATATCACAGGCAAAGTTTATTAGAATTCATAATTCTGGTGCTGTTTGTTTTACGGACATGCAAGAGATCCATCAGGGTGGGATCTAACAATGCCTTGTATGCGTGGCATAGATGTCCACTCGATTCTTTAAATTAAAAGAGGACTACTGGCAATATGACTTGTAAAGGTTGCTGCCCCTTGGCCATACATGGGTCAACAAACCTCTTCTATTTGATGATATAATGCCTTCCTAGTGCTAGGTTTTCTTGCTTCTAGGAGTGTGTGTAAGACATCCTCAGAAAAAAGTCTTGTGGAGGGTATGAGAATAGTACAGTTGTGTACACTTACCATAAATGTAGATGTTTGAGTGTATTCACTGTTGCATTCATCACATTTGGGCTATCTGCTTGCAGTAGCCCTCAGTTGGCCTGATTATCAAAGTATTGGGTCCTGCGTCGGTTGCGGTCTCATCTTCCATGACGTCAGGTAGTCAGGGGTATAAAGCATGCAGCCACACCATTACATCAGTTTTTCTTGCTCCAGATGTCAGGTGCCCCCCTAATGGGAAGCAATTAAATATATATACAAGGTTACACCTCCAACAAAAAAGCAAATACATCAAAAAGCTTTAAGCATAGTAAAAAGGAATACAGGTATAGCCAAAAGAAGTCAGGGGGCTGGAGGGAGGGTAACTAGGACTGCAACAGTGAATACACTCGAACATCTACATTTATGGCAAGTGTACACAACTGTACTATGTCCTTCGTGTTTCACTGTTGCAGTCATCACATTTGGGCAGATTCCCAAAGCTAAGGATAGGAGGAGGAAATTAGATAGCATTAGGACCAGCTATAAGGCCCTGCAAGACTGCAGTGGCAAAGCCAGCTCTGGATTTAGAGAAAATTGGCAAATGGTAATGCTTGGTGAAGGTATATACAGAACTCCAAGTAGCAGCTTCTAGGATGTCCCTGGTAGGGACACCTCTGAGAAAGGCTGTAGAAGTAGATGCAGGCCTGGTTGAATGTGGTCTTATCCCCTGTGGGATAGGTTTTCCATGGTGCTTATAGCAGAAATTAATGCAATTGCCTATCCATTTAGACATGGCTTGCTTTGAAATGGCCTTCCCCTCTGCCCCTGCAGCAAATGTCACCAGCAGCTGTTCGGATTTCCTGAGAGGTTTAGTCCTGTCCAAGTAAAATCTAAGTTGTCTGTGCACATCTAAGGAGTGCAGTACCAGTTCCCCTTTGTTCTGTGGATTAGAAAAGAAGGTTGGCAAATGAATGGACTGATTAAGAGCCACACTGGATACCACCTTGGGCATGAAGGAATGATTGGTCCTGAGGGACACCCTGTCCGCATGAAAGATGATGAAAGGCTCCACTGCCATAAGGGCCTGTAATTCAGACACCCTTCTTGCTGAAGTGATGGCTAAAAGGAAGGCTGTTTTCCAAGAAAGGAATTTCAAGTCTGCATTTGCAGCTGGCTCAAAAGGAGGTAGAGTGCGTTTTTCAAATGCAAAGTTAAGGTCCCAGCCTAGAGTTGGGCTTTCCTGGGTGGTCTTAAGTTTTTGGCCCCTCTGAGGAACTGCTTGAGCAGTGGATGAGAGAAGAGGGGTGGTTCTGTGTTGTAATGAGCTGAAATGGCTGAGGCATGAGTTTTGATGGAGGAAAAGGAAAGGCCCTTGTGAAGCATCTCAGTTAAGTATTGAAGAATCTGAGGTAAATTGGTTCCAGGAACAGAATCTTTTCCATTTTTCAGCACAAGATTTTCTAGTACTAGACCTCCTTGCCTCCAAAATGACATCCAACACTTGTTTACTGAGGGGATGGTACGGGAGAGCTCAGGTAATTAGCCAGGCTGCCAGGTTCAGGGTTTGAAGCTGAGGGTGCAGAATTTGGCCATCTTGCTGGGACAGCATGGTAGGGGTCTGAGGCAGGTGCCATGGTGCCAGCAGTGATACACTGCGCAAGAGGGGTTACCAGTGTTCGCGTAGCCAGTCTGGTGCAATCAGTATCGTCCTTGGTTTGTCCTGTTTGATCTTTAGTAGTACCTTGGAGAGGAGAGGCAGAGGAGGAAAGGCATAAACTGATAGATTTTTCCAGGTGAAGGACAGGGCATCCACTTTCCAAGCTTGTTTGTGGGGAGTCCTTGTGCAGAATGTGTTCAATTGTTAGTTCAGGGGGGGGGGGGGGCAAACAGGTCCATCTCTGGGCTCCACATGTTGAATGTCTTTGGTTCCAGTTTCCACTCATGTGGGTCCATGAGATTTCTGCTCAGTTCATCTGCCAGTGTATTTATCTTTCCTGGCAGGAATTGAGCCTGTAGGTGCACTTGGTAGCTCAAGGCTGTGTTCCACAGAGCCATGGCTAGTCTGCAGAGAGGGTATGAGTGGGTTCCCCTCTGCTTGTTTATGTACCACATAACAGTGGTGTTGTCCATCTTTACCATTAATTGTCTTGGAAGAATGTGGTCCTTGAAGGCTGTCAGAGCATTCTGTACAGCTAACATTTCTTTTTGATTGATATGCAGGTGCATTTGACTTGAGTTCCATTTGCCCTGAATGCACTTCCCTGCCAAGTGAGCCCCCCATGCATAGTCTGATGAATCTGTTAGGGTTTGGGTGGCAGGGGGTAGAGTGAATGGCAGTCCCTTGTTTTGGTAGCAGGCCTCTGCCCACCAAAGGAACTCTATCTGTAGGGAAGGTATGACAGGAATCATTGTTTCTAGATCCTGAGAATGTTGACACCATAGGCTTTTTAGATACCATTATAGTTTCCTCATATGCAGTCTTGCATATAGAATTAGGAGAATGCACGTGGCCATGAACCCCAAGGCTTGCAGTATTTGTCTTGCAGATACCAGGGTCTTTGTGGCCATTAGTTTTAAGTAGGCTGTCAAATGAACTTGTTTCTCTGGCGTTAGGAAAGCCATCTGGGAAGAGGTGTTCAAACTTGCTCCCAGGAATACAATTTGTTGGCAGGGTACAAGATGTGATTTCTTTTCGTTTACAGTGTACCCCAGAGAAGTTAGCACTTTCTGTACAAATGCCAGATGATTCAAAAGTATGTCCTGGCTTTCTGCCTGAATTAGACAATCATCCGGGTATGGGTATAATTTGAATATTTCTTTGCCTGCAAAATGCAATGACGGGAGGTAGGCACTTTGTGAATACTCCGATTCCCCGATTGGGATGTGCAGGTAGGTTTCCTTTAAATCCAGTGTTGCCAACCAGGCATCCTTGCCCAGGACAGGAAGAAACTGGTGAAGAGTTAGCATCTTGAATTTTGGAATCACCAAAAAAGTGTTTAGGATAGAGAGGTCCGGGATTGGACACCAGGAGTTGTCTTTTCTGGGCACCAGGAAAAGTCTTGAGTAGAAACCTTGTCCCATTTCCTCTTCTCAGACAGTCTGAATAGCCCTTATACTTAGAGGGAGAACTTGCTTTTGAGCTTCTGCCCACTGATTTGGGGGTAGATCTGGCCAAACGTTTGGGGTTGGTAAAATGTGGAAGTGGAATCTGTATCCTTGGGAAACTATATTTAAAAAAACATTTGTCCTGGGTAATAAGGTCCCAGGTTTTTTGCCTGTAGAGCAATCTTTCCCCCTAAAGGAGCAGTCAGTTGAGAAGGGCTTGGAAGTTTTAAAGTTAAGTCATTGAGACAGTTTACTGGGGTCTGGTGGCTAGTTGACAGAAGTAGGTTGTCAGGTTTGTTTTTCTGGTGTAAGGAATGCCATCTGGCATGCTGTGTCCAGGCTTGCTCCCAGGAATGCAATTTTTTGTGTGGGTACTAGTTTGGATTTCTTTTTGTTGATAGTATATCCCAGGGAGGTCAGTAGGGTCCTTTACAAAGGTGAGGTGCTTTAGTAGCTTTTCCTGACTGTCTGCCTGAATCAGGCAGTTGTCTAAGTGTGGGGAAATTTGAATATTTCTTTGTCTGCAAAAAGCTATGGCGGGAGCCTGGCATTTTGTGAAAACTCTGGGAGCAGTGGATAAGCCAAATGGAAGCACAGAGAACTGAAAGTGCAGTGATCCCGCCCTGAAACGGAGATATTTCCTGCAAGATCCCCAGACTGGGATGTGTAGGTAGGCCTCTTAGGTCTAGGGTGGCTAACCAAGCATCCTTGGAGAGCATAGGTAGAAGTTGCTGGAGGGTGAGCATTTTGAATTTTGGTATCACCAGGAAAGTGTTTAGAATGGATAGATCGAGGATGGGGCGCCAGGTGCCCTCTTTTCTGTGTAACAGGAAGAGTCTGGAGTAGAAACATTGGCCTACTCGTTCTGCAGGAACATGCTCTATTGCCCTCGAGAGCAGGGAAAGGACTTGCTCTTTGGCCTCTGCCCATTGGTTTGGGGGATGATCTGGGAACCCTTTTGGGGTTGGTAGAGTGTGGAAATAAAATCTCTATCCCTGGGACACTACGATGAGGACCCAGCGGACTTTGGTAATAGTGGCCCAGGTGCTTGCGTGGGAGGAGAGTTTTCCTCCAAGGGGCAAGAGCAGGTGGGCAGAGGGAAGGGGTGGAAGCGTGAAGTCATTGTGCGTTATTACCATGAGGGAGTGGCCTAGCTCTCTCTGGTTGTGAAGAAGAGGAACTCCATTGCTTAGATCTCTGTATTACCTGGGGCTGCTGTCTGGGGTGCCTGCTTCCCCAGGGTCTGGGTTGAGCTGACCTGGAGAGGGCAGGAAAGGACCAGTGCCTGGAGGGGCAATGTCTACTGAACCTCGGTGGCTGGACCTGCAAGTAGTCTAACTGTCTGGACAGGTTTAGCTTTTTCTTCCACCTTTTTAAGACCTCCTCTGCTTTGGTACCAAATAAGTTGTCTTTGTGCAGTGGTGCGTCCAATAATTTGGATTTGACATGGTCTGGCAAGGGCTGTTCCTATAGCCAAGCATGCCTTCTAAGGACAGAACCAGTGATTGCTACCCTGCAAGATGCTTCTAGGGCGTCAAAACCACATTGTAAGGTTTGCTTAGTTATTTGACTTGCAGAATGCATTAACTTTTGTAACTCTATTGTCTGCATAAGCAGGAAAGGAAGATATTTTTTGTTTGTGGAGTTCCATGGTGTGTTGCTGATATTTCAGCATATGGAACTGACAATTTAGTGCTCTAATAGCAAGAGTAGCAGAGGTGTATACTTTTTTACCCCATCAGTCTAATGCTCGGGAATCCTTATCTGAGGGGGTGGGATTCTTAGCAGAAGTTGCTTTAATTCCTTTAGGTCCTTGAGAGATAACCTCGGGGTCAGCAGTAGGATTTTTGAATAGAAATTTGTGAGAGTCAGGGACTCTATAGTACCGGTCTGGTTTCCTGGGAGCAGGAGGGAGGGTGTCAGGAGTCAAACTGGATTCTATAAAAACATCATCCACAACATCCAGGACAGGAGGAATGGCCAGAGGTCTGTGCTGTGGAAGATCTAAGAATTCCCCGAGTCTCTTTTTTGACTGAGGGTAGTCCTGACATTCGCATTGGAAATGTTCCCTTAAGGTATGTAGGGTTTCCCCAAAGGAGAAGTCCTCTGGTGGAAGGCTGAAGGGATGGATTTCTCTGCATCAGAATCCTCATAAGCTGAGAGGGGTTGCATATCTTCATAATCAGATGCATCGGAGTCACCGGACTCCTGTTCAGGTAAAACTACTGGGTACAAATCTCTTTCTTTTGGAACGAGTAGCCTGGCTTCCCCTTATTATAAGGTCTTCTGCCACTTTAAGCATCTGGGACTGAGGCAAGGAAGAAGGTGCCTGAGATTGGGTCATCAGTTTCTTGGGTGTGGTTCGTAACCTAGGCCCTAGAAACTTGGTAGTTTTTGACAGAACGGTAGACATGAAAGAAGTCGTTGGTCTGTGTCGAGAATCGGTAGTGCAAAATACTTCCTCAGAAGCCGGTGTCTGCTCAGCGGATCCAGACCCATCCAAGGTAGAGACATCCGCAGGATCTTTAGTCATTGAAGAGTCTCGCGGCATACCGGACTCCAAAAGGGACTTGGTAGTGGCCTGCGAATCCACAGAAGCGGGCATCAAGGGCTGCGAAAGCACCTCACTGAGGACCAGAGAACGGACGACTAGCTTAACGGAAGAGTCGTTGGCAGTTTTGGACCTGCGCGGTCTGTCTCTGTCTTTATTTTTATGTTTTTTGGGAAGATCTGCTGTTGGATGGCTTACTGAAGCCATATCAGAATTCGAGGACTGACAGTGAAAATATTTGGCTACAATAAGGGCCAGACTATGTATAGTTCTGGCATTGAACAGAGCATAAAAGTGACAGCGGGGGATGTCGTGGTCTGGGCCTAAGCAAGTGATGTAGTAGGAATGAAAATCTTGGTGTGGTATTTGCTTTCCACAGGCGAGACAATTGTTAACTTTTTCTGACATCGGTTAGAGCAAGAAAAAAGGATCCCCAACAGGGTACTTAGCTTTAGAAGACTTGCACTTCAATTTCGGAAACAAAAAACTCAGGTAGTGGCGGCACTCGTGCGAACTGCTTCTGTTAGGGCTCCTCGGCAAGAAAGCCTGATGTAATGGTGTTGACTGCCTTAATTTATAACATTGACGTCAGTCCTGGAGCGATGGCAGCCGATGCAGAAATACTAAGCCTCTGGCATTCGGGCCGACTGAGGGCTACCCTGGCAAGGATAACCCAAACGTGACGACTGCAACAGTGAAACACGAAGAACATCAATAAATACAAAACCAGAAAACAATGTTTTGGTAAAAAAAATATGTTACATATAAATATAAAGTGCTTGCTCGTAAAGTGCTTATTTTTCAAAATCCCATATAAACTTTATGTGAGACAAACTGAATAAATAATTTTATGTAAAACAATATTCTTATTTTAAATATAAAAATACAAAGTGCGAATATATTACCTCTCAAGTGCCTTTAATTTTAGTAGGTAAGAGATTGAGACCTAGTCATGGAGACCAGGCCAATTTAGGGCATTGAGCTTAAGCTGCCAGTAGAGTTCATATTTGTATGGTTTCCCCCTCTGTCATTTATGTGACTACGTTAAATGACAGAAAACTTGAAGGTATGATCTGGGTATTCTGCAACATGTCTGACCAGGGCATGTGTGTCTTTTTTGGTCTTCAAATCATGTGTGCGCTCATATCTCTCTCGTAATCTTATCTCAGTCTTTCCAATATAGAACCCAGGACAAATGGTATGGTGGGTACAACACACAACCCTGGGAGAGTTGCAGCTAAATTTATTTCTAGGTTTAAGCAATGTATTGTTGACAACAAAACTACTACCTTCAAGTATAAATCTACAATAAGGGCAACGACCACATTTCTTCATGCCTGCGTTCGTGTTTCGTGGGGAGTAAGTACTTTCAAAAATGTTCTTCAGGTTCTAGCCTTTTTTAAAAACAAAACTAGGGGTAAGACCCACTTGGTCTCGTGAGAATGCACTAGTTTTCTCTCAATGTCTTTTATGAAAAAAACTGTCCAAACTAAATACTGTAATGAAAAAATTCTTGATTCTTTCTGCATTGTTGGTGTTAATAGTAATAGTACCAGTAAGGTTGATAGGTAATGAGCCTAAAATTGGGAGAAAATATTTTTGTTTGCATTTATTTATAACTTTGAGCATCAGATCGTTGACAAAGTTAAAAGGATAGCCACGTTTAAGAAACATGTCTGAGCGGGCAACATTCATCCCAGAAGCAGTCATAGTCAGTGATCATGCAGACAGCTCGAACAAAGTAGCCTTTTATGACAGCTTTTTTTTTTTTTGTGTGTATGGGTTGGACACTGGTAAAATGAAGAAAACTGTTGGAATAAGTTTCTTTTTCAAAAATTTTTGAAGTAAAATATTTCTGTATGGTATCTTTCGTACGCTAAATGTTGAGGTAGGCGATGTGGCGGTTATGTGTTTGATATGTGAATTTCAAAAAAAAGAAGTGGTATCGTTGAAGTAGTCAATAAGTGAGGGAATCTTATGACCATCGTCGTCAATGTTTGCATCCAGAATCTCAGTCTGTACACTGAATTGAATAGCTGCATGACTAAGTGCTAGCAAGTGCTCCTTTTCAGGCCCTTGAGCAAGGCTTTCTGATTTGCCTCTTTTCTTCTGATCAAAATCTACCTCTGGTAACAACTTGTGTGCAAGTCTGTGGAATATTGACCTTTTTAGTATCCATTTGTGATGAGCCACAGATGTACTCTGTGTCGGCCTGGTTTGTTTCCCGACACTGACAGGTACTGTGCCTGGAGGTACATTCCCCATCCTATCTGCAATGCTTAGACCTGCATGTATACACCACATCAGCAGAATGCCTGGTGTCCACTTTTCTTTAAGGACCATTAGGGCTTTCTCCAGTGCCATCTATTCTTTCAAACCATAGCAGGGCTAGCCATGAGGTAGTTTGAACACTGGCCCTAGATGAGGTTTGAACATTGGCCCTAGATGATGATCACTGATGATACGACACCCTGACCCTATGTGCAAAAATAGGAAAAAAAGGTGTTTATGGATGGATCACTTCTTCTGAATTGTTGTGTTTCTTCATCAATGTACTGTCTCACCTGTTTGCATCTTCATTTCTGCTGAGAAGGCAGCCCTGGGTTCAGGTAGCAGGCTTTAACCACCACAGCAGCTCCATCTTGATACCGGAAAGAAGAGAGACTTTGAACTATAAGGACTGTGCTGCTAGCACCACACTTTTTTTTTTTTTTTTTTTTTAATTACAACTTAATTACAACTTGATTTCTCTCTCATGCAGCCTGTGCAAGGGTATCATATAAGGAAGGAGGAAGCCATGCATCCTACAGTCCTGAGAGGTTCTCTGGTTGGTATGGTCTCCTGCTGCCGGATGATCTTGAAATACTGGGTAAGGAACTGTATCTTTTCTCGAGGTAGGAAGGGTTATTTGGTCCCTGGAGTCTAACGCTGCCTCAGGAAAATTACCATGGTGGAAGGCTGGAAGTTGGATTTTTTTTCCAGTTGAGGGTAAATCTTACATTTGACAGGCAACTGATGGTCAGTTTTTAGGGATGTACCTAGCTCTTCCACAGTGTATACCAGAATGCCAGAAATAGGCAATCATCCAGATAAGGCTATTTGTGGGCCCTCTGTCTTGCAAAATGTTAATATCAGACATTTGTCAAAAGTTCTGGGAGCAACAGACAAGCCAATGGACAAAAAACAACAGCGGTACCAAGCATCTCCCCACCTTGAAACAAAGGTATTGTTTGCGTCTCTTTGCTACAGGGATATGAAGATGGGTATCCTTCAAGTCTTGAGTGAACATGACTGGCTGGGGGACAATCAAGGGTAGGAGCTTCTTTAAGGTGCCAGTGGGAACCTGTTTAACTTTGAGAAGTCAAAGATAAGTCTCCAGGATCCTTCCTTTCTTGGGGCCAGAAATAACATGTCGTACATGTACCTATATCCTCAGGAGAGGGCAGTTCTTTGGATCCCCATTTTACCAGATCCTGAATGTGAGTTGCCCTTCTAGAACTGTTTGGATACCTGAAAAGCTTGGGTCACTGCTGCTCCCCGTTGGCTCCTTGCAGCTGAGACCACCCAGGCCAGGATTTAGGATTGGCTTGCCACTTTGGCATATTTATCTTTTCTGGTCTTTCTACTCTTGGATCTGGTTTCACACACAGGATAGGGCCATGCTTAGTAGTAGTTTCAATTGAATCTAAGTTGGTGGACCTGAAGAAAGTCGGTCTTCTCCTTCAGTTTCTTGAAGATATGTTCGGGTTTGGGGTCCAAAGGGGGTATTCCTTGTCCAAGGAAGCATTAAGAATTTTTGTTTTACATCGTCTAAACCAGACATGCTTACTCTTGATGATTCAAAAGCAGCTGCTCTGTTTGATGCTTCCAAAGCATCAAAGCCACATTTGACAGTGTGTCTGGAACCTAGGAACTGGTATTGCAATATTTTGGACAGTCATGTCTTCCATCCCCGTTTTTGTTTAATTTGGTGTTTAACCATATGAAACTGGCAATTTACAGACAGTGTAGCCAAAGTGTAAACCTTTCACTACATTAAATCAAGGGTTTTACCCACCTTATCAATAGGTGAGGGATTCTTGAAAGTGCAGTCCTTGTCTCCCTTGGACCCTGTGAAGACTAACTCAGTATCAGTCCCAGGATTCCTATGCAAGTACTTGTAAGAGACCAGGATTCAGCAGAATGTGACAGGTTTTCTGGGGCAGGGTGCTGGTCATCTATACAGCCCGAGTCATAGTCCCGTGCCCCAAGGTTTGCTGGGAGTCGAACTGTATGACTGTCCTGGATCACATCTATTACTTCCACGACTGAAGGAATAGAAAGGGCCTGTGCGCTCAGCCAGGCTAAGAAATTGTCAGACCTTTTCTTGGATGAAGAGTAATCCTGAGTCTTCCAACCACATGTTTCTCTCACCTTGTGTAGAATCTTTCCATAGGAAAGGTCCTCAGGTGGTGAGGCTGAGGCATGAATACCTTTTGACACTTAGTTAACATACGACGTTTTGGTCAACATATGCCAGCTGAAGAGGGTCAAAGTTGGTTTGGAAGTCATCTGACGCACTTTTCTGTCAAATAAGTCAAGCTCAGCAGGTGACTTGCCAGAAATCATTTCCATTGTTACAGCAGATTTATGTTTTGTTTTTTTTTTTGGCATAAGGATCCATATACATATCTTGAGCCTATGGTTCTGATTTATTCTCTACATTTTGGAGAATCGGACAAAACTGTAATTACTGTCTGCTCCAACTCTGAGATGAAAGAACCTGGGTAGGAAAAGCTTCAGTTGTCGTAGTGTACTTATCAAAACTTAAAAGTATTTTTCCCCATCACAAAATATTTTAACTTACCCCTAAGGGTATGAGGAGTAAAGGACTGAAATACATCAAGACATACTGTGCTCCTTACCACACAATAGAGATACTCAAAATATTTGTCTAGAGGTTTAATTTTATTTCCATGCTTACATTTTTAATTCCACCCTCCATATTATGTAACCACAAGAAAAAAACAATAGCATAGTATAGCTTCAATATATACAGTGAGGAAAAATGTCAAACACATTAAGAGCAACAAAATACTTCAGGTGAGAAACTGCTTGTAAAGAGTCAGTGTAAAACAAAATGCACATGAAAAACTACTGCCAAGTACAACTTAGAGCAACAACAACACTCACCCATGAGTTGAGGACTACAGTAAAAAGGTCCTTTTTAAACACTGCAGTATTAGTGTATTCAGAGACATGCTAGCCTCAATGAGGAAAGACTACATCAATAAGCTAATTTACACATCACTGAATTACTGTTTACTGCAAGTGCAGACAGCCTCCCCTCGTTCACTCTCCCTCACAAAATACAACATACAAATTTAAACACACACACACACACACACACACACACACACACACCTACCTGTCCTTGTGTGGTCAGAACATCCCCATTGTCCTTTTCCTGCCCAAGTAAATCATAGATTATAGTTGCTCATTAACGCTCCACATTATTTTGCACTTCATATCCATCAGTAAATGCATAGTAGTGAAAAAGCTGTTATACTAGTGACTTTCTAAGTTTGTAGAAGAAATACTTAAAACTCTGTCCATTAATTTTGGCCTTGATGTCCTGCTCTGAGCGGTTGAGAGGTAATGCTTAATACTCCCTTTTCCTTATGTCCAAGATTCTCATTATATGTTAAAAAACACTTCTGCACTAAATTATCTGTTAGTGTAGTAGGTTAATACTGAGATTTCTAATGGTAATGGTGCAAGGTTCCAATCCCCGCCTTCTTTTGTAGTTGACTTTTTTTTTTTTAAAGTCTTACTGTTTTTATACATCACAACCCTGGTGTCTTGTGGTGGTACACTTGACTAATATCCTCTATAGGTCAGTACAGGGTTGGAATCCCCGTTAGTGCCTTTAAGGTACATCACTGATGGTGTCTAGTGGTTCCCCTCATGGTGTTTGTTTTTTAAATTAAATGCCTTTAAGGCATGCTATACAGAATTGCTGTTAAGGCATGAGATGCAAGAGTTCTCCCTGTTGTCTAGAAGCTGCCCCAACTCATGTTATGTACAAGTGCCATTAAGGCATGATGCTAAAGGTTATTCCTGGTGGCTAGTGATCCCCTTGTACCATGTCTTTAGAGTCAACTCTGGTGGCTAGTGGTGTGTGGATGTATGACACCACCCCAACCCATCCACCCACATTTCAGTACACACGAGTGCACACCCCTGCTACAACCTCCCAGGCAGCCCCCCCCCCTACACAAATTCACACACTAACACAACCCGACCACTAAAGTCACCAGCACTTATCTGTACTGCAATGGGTGAATGAACATGGCATTTTGGCCGTGTTCAATAGCAGAGGTGGCCAAGAGCAGTTATGCTACGTTACACAACATAAATGCCTCATTGCAGGAAATTCCAGGGGAGAGCAAACAACTAATTAGAAGATGCATTTTCCTAGGAATGCCTCAATTAGCATACAGCATGGCCACAGAAACAGTCCACTGCAGTGTGGCATGTCTTCATGCAAAAGCCCTGTGGTAAGTCTCTCTGAATTCTAAAAAAAGTTATCTTGAGGTGTACACCTTGTGAATCTGGGTGCAAGAGTGTTAAAAAAGAGAGAGGAAAGAAACACTTCAATGGCTGAAGGAGGAGTACATTAAAAAATTTAAAGGCTCATGTTTCATCATAAAGGAATTAATTCAATCTTAAGTCAGTGCTGGAGCTCTAATGTACAGATAATAAAAGGGGAAACAACTTACAGCTGAAGAAAAAATTACCACAAATTATTGCTATTTTTTTTTAAGCTAGCATTGTTTTCTCTGACGTGACTGCTTTTAAGTATAGCAAAAACAAAGCTGTCAAAGCACAACTTCTCCTAAATCAGCAACAGTAAACTTGGGCATTACCCCACAGTGTGAAAAAGTTAACACTAATGTTATTTGCACACTACATTACAGCAATACGTATGACTAACACTAGCCTTCTTGTTAACCATCCACTGATTAAATTAAACACAATCTGTTAACATTAATACTTTTTAATAATACATTTTAAAAAATACTTATCCCTTCCTCGTGTACTGCTTGTACTGTATCAGAGTTACAAAACAAAACAATAAAATCAGTTTTAATGAAGAGCCTGCTTAAATGCATACAAACTCTCCCAAGTAGCTAAAGTTTTCTGGTCTGGCACATGATCACTGTTATAGTCAACTTAAATACGCTACGTATGCAAGTCAATCACAGTTTAGCTCACAGCTGTATGTTATTACTCAAAGAGAATAATGTTTGCTGGTGTCTGGTGAACTCTGAGCAGAACGACTATCTGACCAGCGCCATAAAAGTACAGTTTTGTACCTACCATAAATGTAGATGTTAGAGTGCTCATACAGCTGCAGTCATAACAGATGGGTTATCCTGCCATCAGGCGGGTCCTCGGTCGGCCGAATTCTAAAGTCTAGGTCCGGCGTCGGTTGTCGTCGCTTCCTCCCTGACGTCAGTGCGACAGGGGTATAAAAGAGGCAGCCAACGCCATTTTCTTCAGTTTTTCTTGCCCCAGATGTCAGGTGCCCCCAGAAGGAAGGCAAACATAATGTTATGCAAAAATGCAATGTTGATAAATCAAAAACAGTAGTTGCACGCAAATACACCATAAAAGAGTACCCCAAAAGGTTATATGAAAAGGGTTTGTCATAAGGCCTGTCCTAAGAGGGGTTGGAGGGTGGGAAAACTGGACCACAGCTGTATGAGCACTCGAACATTTACATTTATGGTAGGTACAAAACTGTACTATGTTCATCGTGCATACAGCTGCAGTCATAACAGATGGGTAGAATCCCAAAGCTAAGTAAGGGTGTTAGGCACTAAGTGGAACTAGGAGGGGCTAGGATGCCCTGCAGGACTGCTGTGGCAAAGCCCGCTCTAGATTTAGAGTATAGTGGGAGGTGATAGTGCTTGGAGAAAATGTGCATTGAACTCCAGGTGGCTGCTTCCAAAATATCCTTGGTAGGGACCCCCCTGAGGAAGGCTGCAGAGGTAGCTGTGGCTCTGGTGGAGTGGGATCTGATGCATGCAGGCACAGTTTTTCCATGAAATGAGTAACAAAAGCGTATGCAGTGGGCTATCCATTTTGAAATTGTCTGTTTGGAAATAGCCTTTCCTTGAGCACCTGCAGCATAGGACACAAAGAGTTGCTCAGATTTCCTGAATGGCTTTGTCCTGTCCAAATAATAACAAAGTTGTCTGTGAATGTCCAAGGAATGTAGTAGTCTTTCCCCTTTGTTTTGTGGATTAGGATAAAAGGTAGGTAAGTGGATAGTCTGATTCAAAGCTACACTGGATACTACCTTTGGCATAAAGGTAGGGTTGGTTCGTAAGGAAACTCTGTCCTGATGGAAAATGATGAATGGTTGCACAGCCATGAGGGCCTGTAGCTCCAAAACCCTGCGAGCTGAGGTGATAGCCAGAAGAAAGGCTGTTTTCCATGACAAGTACTGTAACTCTGATGAAGAAGCTGGCTCGAAGGGAGGAAGGGTCAGCTTTTCCAATACGAAGTTGAGGTCCCAAGCAGGGACTGGTAGTTTCCTTGGGGGTTTTATATTCTTTGCCCCTCTGAGGAACTGCCTTAATAGAGGATGAGAGAATAAAGGAGGATATGTGTTGTATTGTGCAGAAATGGCTGAAGCGTGGATCTTGATAGAGGAGAAGGAAAGTCCATTGTTTAACATCTCAGCTAGGTACTGTAAAATTTGAGGTATATTTATTACACAAGGATTCTGTCCCTTCTTTTGATTCCAGGCACAAAATCGTTTCCATTTGGCGGAGTAGGCCTTTCTAGTAGAAGGTCTTCTGGCCTCCAAGATGACATCCTGCACCTCCTTGGAGAGGACAAACTGTTGGGAAATCAAGGAATTCTCATTGCAGCTAGATTTAGAGTTTTGAGATGGCTGTGAAGAGTTTTGTAGTTGTGCTGGGACAACAGAAGAGGGACTAGAGGTAGGATCCATGGTGGGGAATGTGTCAGGCTCTTCAGGAGCGGATACCAGTGTTGCCTTGGCCAGTCTGGAGCAATGAGAATCATTTTCGGCCTCTCTGCTCTGGCTTTTAATACAACTTTGGGCAGCAGAGGAAGAGGAGGGAAGGCATAGACTGTCAATGTTGCCCAATTGAAGGAAAGTGCGTCCACTTTCCAGGCCTGTGGATGACAGGTCCTTGAACAAAATTTTTTCAACTGGCAATTTCTGTGGGTAGCAAAGATATCTATGTCTGGCTGTCCCCATGCCCAAGTTATCTTTGTGAAAATTTGAGGATGCAACTTCCATTCGTGTGGATCTGTCATATTTCTGCTTAGGTTGTCTGCCAGTGTGTTTTCCTTCCCCTGCAGGAATTGTGCCTGTAGTTGAATTTTCAATTCCAGTGCTGTGTTCCATAGGGTCATGGCTTGCCTGCACAGGGGGTATGAATGAGTTCCCCCCTGTTTGTTTATGTACCACATCACTGTGGTGTTGTCTGTCCTTATCAATAGCTGGCCTGGATGCAGTAAGTCTTTGAAGGTCATAACAGCCTTTTGCACGGCTAGCATTTCCTTTTGGTTGATGTGAAGGAGCTTCTCTTTTCGTGCCCATTTTCCCTGAATGCACTGATCTGTCATGTGTGCTCCCCAGGCATAGTCTGAGGCATCTGTTGTGATGATTTGAGTTGCTTGAGGTACACAGAAAGGAAGACCTGTGTTTCTTTGGCAAGCTTAAGCCCACCACATAAATTTCTTTTGAAGGCATGGAATGAGTGGTATAATTGCTTCCAAGCTGTGGCTGTGTTGAGACCATAAGTTTTTTAGGTACCATTGAAGTTTCCTCATATGCAGCTTTGCACATGGGATAAGTAGGATGCAAGATGCCATGAATCCCAGAGCCTGCAGGACTTTCCTTGCAGTTAGCCTGGTGTAAGCTGCTATTTTTGTGAAGTATTGAGACAGTTGCCCTTGCTTGTCTGGCGTGAGGTAGGCTATCTGGGTGGTTGTATCCAAGTTGGCACCCAGAAAAATTATTTGTTGAGAGGGTATTAGTTTTATTACAAACGCCAGGTGCTGCAGTAGTATGTCCTTGCTGTCCGCTTGGATCAGGCAGTCGTCCAGATATGGGTAGATTTGTATCCCTTGTAGTCTGCAGAAGGCGATTACTGATGCCAGGCATTTCGTAAACACTCTGGGCGCAGTAGATAAGCCAAAGGGCAATGCAGAGAATTGGTAATGGGTTGAACCTGCAAGAAATCTGAAGTATCTTCTGCAATCTTGTCTGATAGGGACATGCAGGTATGCCTCCTTGAGGTCCAATGTTACCAGCCAAGACTCCTTGCCCAGCATGGGAAGAAGCTGCTGTAATGTGAGCATCTTGAATTTTGGCACCTGTAGATATGTGTTTAGGATGGATAGGTCTAAGATAGGTCTCCAATCTTTGTCTTTCCTTGGTACCAGGAATAGACTGGAATAAAACCCTTGACCTTGTTCTTTTGCAGGTACCTCTTGAATTGCTTTCATGTCCATGAGAGCTGAAATTTGTTTTTGTGCCTCTGGCCTTTGATTTTGTGGCAAGTTTGGCATGCCTCTCGTTTTTGGAAGGGTGTGAAAGTGGAACCTGTAGCCTCTGTCTATAATGTCCAGAATCCATTTGTCTTTTGTAACAATATGCCAATTTTTTGAGAATAATGTCAGTTTTCCTCCCAAAGGTGCTGCCATTAAAGCTTTGCTTGGCAGGTGTAGGGGGAAGTCATTGTGTCTGTTTTCTAAAAGACTATGATCTACCTTCTCCACCTCTTGGGGTTGGTGCTTGCCACTGTCTGGCTTTGAAAGATCCTTGAGGTTGCCCTCTACCCCTTGGACGCCTGTATCTGCCCCTTTGAGGTCTGTCCGTGGCTGGAAAGGACCAATTTTTTGAAGGCCAGTTTCTGCTGAAACGTGGTGGCTGTACCTGCAGGAAATCTTTCACTGTTTGCATTGATTTCACTTTTTCCTCCATTTTCTTTAGCACCTCCTCTGCTTTAACATCAAACAATACATCTTTTTGAAGAGGTGTATCTAATAATTTAGCTTTGACATGATCTGGTAAGGTTTGCTCTTTGAGCCAAGCATGCCTACGTATAACAGACCCCGTAACAGCAGCTCTACATGAGGCCTCTAAAGCATCAAAACCACACTGCAAGGTATGTTTACCTACTTGCTCTGCACCATGCAACAAATCCTGCAACTCGTTTAAATCTGGTTGTTCTGGTTGTGTCATTTTGCTTTTCAGCTGAGATATCAAAAACTGTTGATACTTTAACATATGGAACTGACAGTTTAATGCCCTCATGGTTAAAGTGGCCGAGGTGTACACCTTTTTCCCCACCTTTCTAAAGATCTGGAATCTCTCTCTGAAGGTAATGGGTTTTAGCAGTAGAGGCCTTAATTCCCTTGGGACCCTGTGAAATAGTTTCTGGGTCAGCAGTATGGCTTTTATATAGGAACTGGTGAGAATCAGGAACCCGGTAATACCTGTCTGGTTTAACAGGAGCTGGAGGCAAAGAATCAGGATTAAGGCTGGCTTCTGTGTACACATCATCCAATATATCTAAAACAGGAGGGATAGCCAGAGGCCTATGCTGGGGGAGCAGAAGAAACTCCCTGAGCCTTTTCTTGGAATCTGAGTAATCTTGGCCTTCCCAGTGAAAGTATTCCCTCAATGTATGCAGGGTTTCCCCAAAAGAGAAGTCCTCAGGGGGGGAGACCGAGGGAATAGACTCCTCTGCATCAGAGTCTTCGAATGGAGAATAGGCACAATCCTGGTCCTCAGATAGTTCTGAGGTAATAGAAGCTTGATCTGAGGGAGCGTAGTCTTCCTCTAATCTGGGCCTTTTGTCAGAGGGGGGTTGAGAACTCCTGATAAGAGTAATCAAATCCTCAGCCATTTTAAGCATCTGTTTTTTAGGCATGGTGTCTTGAGAGGGTGTCTGAGGAACCTGTTTTTTGGTTTTCATGGCTGTTTTAGATTTAGTGAAGGCTTTAATAGAGAAGGAGGAAGGCCTGAAGACCCCTTGAGAAATGGCAGGCCTGTCTAAATTCTGAGTTTCCCCGTCAGGAGTGGCGTCGGTATCTGTAGTAGGAATGGGGGCCGAGGAGCCTGCAACCTCGGGTACTGAAGACACCGGTAATGCACTGTCATCGGTACTCAGGGGCTGCGTAGGCGCCTCGCTGAGTACCGGAGAACCGGTAGTCGGCCTTAGCGTGGTATCAGTAGGTGGTGCGGACCTCGTATGCCGGTCCTTATCTTTGCGTTTTTTGCTCAAAACTGGAGTCGGAGTATCCAATGACATAATATAATTAAATTTTTTGCCAAAAAAGTGAAGGGCGAACTCCACCCGACGCTTAATAGTGCGTTTGTTGAATCTGGCACAAAAACGGCAGGCCGAGACGTCATGGTCTGGGCCTAAGCAAGGTATACAGTAAGAGTGGAAATCCTTATGCGGTATTTGCTTCCCACATGAAATGCAATTATTAACTTTGTCTGACATCGGTCTGAGGCAAGAAAAGTTTCCCCAACGGGGTACTTAGCTTTCAAGAAGACTTCGGCTGAAATACTTTCGTAAATCTCAGGAGCTGGCCGACCGGCACTTGCGAACTGCTTCTGCTTCGGGCACCGCGCGGCAAGAAAGACTGAAAAAAATGGCGTCGGCTGCCTCTTTTATACCCCTGTCGCACTGACGTCAGGGAGGAAGCGACGACAACCGACGCCGGACCTAGACTTTGGAATTCGGCCGACCGAGGACCCGCCTGACGGCAGGATAACCCATCTGTTATGACTGCAGCTGTATGCACGATGAACATCGACACAGTCAATGAACTACTTACTACTACTGCATTTTACTTCAGTGTTAAACTGTTCTGTGGTACTGTGTGCACCCAGTCTTTCTAGCACAACTGCTGCGTGGTATTATAACCTGTGGTAATTTCACTGCATATTTGTTTCAAATCATGTTTGCCTGTTCTAGAAAAATATAAAAACTAATGTTATTTTTATATTTTCTCAAAATGTTTAAAAAAAGGCATTGTGCCACTATTCTAACCGATCTACACCAGAAGAATTTATGCTTCTCTTCAAAGATGGTAGAAAGGTTAACAGACTCAGTCAGACCCAATGGTTATGCACGATAAAGGTGACAAGCCAAGTTATCCCAGCATCTTGTCTAAATAATGCATGCTTCTGATGTGGAAGGAGCAGAACACAGGGGAAACATCATTGTGACACACATCCTCATATTACTAAAATTACCAAGGTGCATGCTTATTTAACAGTTACAGAATTTAATAAAATGTTCTATAACTGTTAGTAAATGATCACCCAGTGTGTAGGTAGTGAAGGCTTCAGAAGTTTTAAATCCTGACAAATGCTTGCCAGCAGACATCAACTTAATTCCAAGGGAAAATGATAGAAACATTTCTGCAGAGCAGGTTAAGTTCCTAAACAGCAGTGACCTGACAGACAGGTGACAATACAATTTTATCCAAAAAAACAGATCTTTCTGATTTAATCCAATATTTTCTTTGGCTAGGTCATTAGTATAAAATGAAAAAGAACATAGTAGGTGTAGTGTACCTGGATTTCAGCAAGGTCCGTTCCTTGGATCAGAATTCTGGTCCCCAGAATTTCAGTGGAAACCTTAGTGGGATGGTCGTGAACTCAAGCAAAGTTGTCACCTGCCACTGTACATGATGGTACTAAAGCTAAACCTGGACATACAGTTACAGAGGTTATGCACATAAAAGGACATCAAACTGGTGAACATCATGCAGAAGGTTAGCGAGATCATAAGGGAATGAAAGGGACTGGATTATGATGGCTGTAGACACTGAGCATGTGCACTTTGAGGGAAAGAAGGGACAGTGAAATAATGTGAATCATTAGGAGTCAGTTGGGGGACAGCTGAGAAAGCATGACACAGTACTTAAAAAAAAAAAAATGCAGTGGGGCCCGAGTTGACTTGGAGAAGGGGCAAGACAGCTGAAGTAATGAAGTCATGAGGAAAAACTTAAAACATCTTCGGTCAGCTACTTCATATGGTCACAGTGGGAGATATCTAAGGTGGATCCAAGTAAACAGCAAAGAAACCATCCTCTTTCAAAAATACATTTCATTTCTTTCAAAATGTTGTTGGAAGACATGCAAGGTTAAACTGTACCTACTTTGTCACAACAGGGTTTTTGAAAATCTTTCGACATATGAAACACTTAAATGGGAGATCATCTTCATCGCTGCTAACTTCATAGTTTTCATCATCTGTATGATATGAAACAAACAAATGGCTATGAGTTTAAAAAGGTCACCATGAAAATCTGTTGCATTCATTAAAGAAAATGGCATATCAACATTTAAAAATGTACCAGCCACGAAACAGTCACAAACGCAAAACCATTACTGTTAAAAGTTTTGAACGAATGCCATGTAAGCTCTGCTTTAGACAAGTGTCATTTTTATTTTCCTACCACTATGTTGTTAACAAAAATTATGCCATTTACAATAAAGGATGAGCATGAAAGGCCAAGCAACACATGCATTATTACAGAAGTAAACAGCACCACTGCACCTACAGTAAATCTATAAATACAATTTATTCATTTTCTAAAAACATGCACACAAACAGCTGCAGTAAAATAATGGGCTAGTGAAAATGCAGAAAGGCTGGAACTAATAAAAGAGGAGGATTACTTAACTTTCCAAACACCACCAAGACATCCCACAACCCAGATGCTGCTATTAGGGAAAGCATTGCTAATAAAGTGTCTGGAAGCCATTTTATGGATGCACAAGAGACACTGCTACAATACTTTCAACCCAAAGGAAGACGTACAGTTTGACAATTAATTTGGAAATGCTACACAGAATAATCTTGAAGCCACACACCTGCATTACATTAGTTTAAAGAGCTTTGCAATGAACAGCCGACTTTAGACACCAATTTAACATAAAAGTACACATTTCTCAAAATTTTATGCATGGAGAAGGCAGATGAAAGGCATGGTTGGATCTAGATGTTTATTAAAAATGCAATTGACTATGCAAACTATCTAGGTTGCAAGCAAGGAAGACAGAAAGCAAATTAAAAAAATAACAATTCAGTATAATGTATGGAAGTACAAGGCTGTATTTGAAAAACTATCCAAATGAAGCAAACAATTCAAGAACAAGATCTAAAGAATATATTTCACAATGTAACATGTTGGTCTACAAATACTGTGGAAGCTCATTACCAGAAAAGCACCTCTATCTAACCAATGATAAAATTTGCACTTTGTGTAGAAGATTAATCATTTTATCAAAATGTGAAGAATCTCAAACAGAAAATCAAAAATATGTAATACACAGAGGACTTCTATTAATGCAATGAGTGAGTGAATGTTGTTTCTTTCGGCTTTTCCCGGTTAGAGGTCGCCACAGCGGAACTCTGGCCTGCTAAAGATTGGCAGTAGAATTTTTTATGGTGCCGAGGAGCCAGCCCGACGCCCAACCTTCAACAAAGGCATGCCCATTTACGCATGTCTTTCAAACACCACTCGACCACGGGGAGGATATTCAGACTCGACACACAAGGCGCTCCAGCCGAGAATCAAACGGGAGAACCTCTTGCTGTGAGGTGACAATGCTACCGCTGCACCACCACGGCTTGCTCAATGAGGGTGTGAATGAGTAGCTAAAAAATGTTTCTCAGACTGATTTTACAACAATGGAATACAAAAAAAAAAAAGTTATGTTCTTACCATAACGTTCCATCTGAGTAGTAGACTTCATTCTTCTGCACATATAGGTATACGGATCCGATTCGGAACGGAACTCTTGACCAGAAAGCTGCAGAAGTGACCATTGCACTAGTGGAATGAGCCTTCAATACACCAGGAGGAGATAAACCTTTGTCCTTATAAACCTGTGCAATACAAAGAGTTATCCACCTTGCTAAGGACACTTTCGAAACTGCTTTGCCCAAAAATGGTTTAGAAAAGGATACAAACAATTGATCCGACTTCCAGAAGAGTTTAGTCCTATGGAGGTAAAAACAAAGCTGTCTATGGACATCCAATAAATGAAGATTACTTTCACCTCTATTTTGGAAATTTGGGAAGAAGACTGGCAAATTTATAGACTCATTAATATTGGCTGCTGAGGACACCTTAGGAAGAAAGGAAGGGTTCGTACGCAGCGAAACCCTATCCTTGTGGAAAACCAAATAGGGGGCAAGGAGGATAAAGCCTGCAACTCTGAAACTCTCTTGGCTCAAGTGATGGCGAACAAGAAGGCTGTCTTCCATGACAAAAACTTCATCGGAACTGAACCAGCTGGCTCGAAAGGGGGAGAGGTCAAAGCCTGAAGGACTAAAGTTAGATCCCAGGGGGGCACTGTTTCTTTAACTGGTGGTCACAATAAAAAAGTGCCCTTCAGGAAAGCTTTACAAAATTTGGCAGAAGCCAGAGCAACCTTAATTTTCACCCACATGAAAATTAGAGATGGCAGCCAGCTGAACCTTGATGGTGGAAAAACTAGCGCCGGATTGAAAAAGATCGGCCAGAAAATCCAGTATGACCGGAACGGGGGCTGTAAACTGGTTCAGATTGCGCTGAGAGGCCCAAATGCAAAAAAGTCTCCACTTGCTATTGCAGAGTTTCCTAGTGGAGGCTTTAAGAGAAGCTACCAGAATATTCTTAACAGGGGACGAAAGTCCGGGAGTCCTGATGATCATGGGAATTGGAGCAGCCACGCTGTCAGCTTGAGACTGTCCAGGTTGGGCAGGGGCAAGCCCGATGGGTGAGAAATCAGATCCGGGCATGGATCTAGAGTCCATGCAGGAACCAACAGGTGAGACCATAGGAAGGGAAACCACACGTGAAGCGGCCAGAAGGGAGCTATGAGAATGACTTTGCACTGCAGCCGGCAAGCTCCCTGAAGGAAGGATTGCCCTGCTGAGACTGTCTGCTAGAATGTTGGAGCGTCCTGGAATATGCATTGCTATGAGATACCGGCTGGTGGATATGGCCCATTTCCAAACCCTCATGGCCTCACGACAACGGGGGTAGGATGGGGTCCCTCTCTGTTTATAAACCAGACTACAGACATGTTGTCTGATTGAATGGCTACTGTCCCCAGAGGTAGGACAGCGTGGAAGGCTCTCAATGCTAAAAGCACTGCCCTCATCTCCAGGACACTGATGGGTAGCTTGGTCTCTGGAGGGGTCCAAATGCCTTGGACCGTTCTTCCCAGGAAGTGCCCCCCCACCCGAGCTGGGAAGCATCCATGGTCACCATCGCTTGAGCCGGAGGGGCTAGAAAGTTGCGCCCCACGAAAATGTCTGCCAATTGAAGCCACCACTGTAGTGACGTTCTGCATGTCCGACTGATTCGGATGTGGAAATCCATCGGAAGGTCTAGCCAGGACCATTGAACTGCCAGATTCCACTGAAGGACCCTCATGTGAAGACGTGCAAGAAGGAGGATAGAGATTGTGGCTGCCATCGAACCCAGGGCCCTGAGAACATCGGCTGCTTTGACTACCGAGTGATCCAAGATTGCTGATACATGGAATCTGAGATTTTCTATCCTTTCCGGGGTGAGAAAAATCTTTGACTGAATCAAATCCAACCTTGCCCCGATGAAGTCTACGATCTGAACCGGAGCCAGGTGTGACTTGTTGACATTGATCGTGATGCCTAACTTGTGAGCCAGACAGAGGAAGTAGTGTAGGGCCTGACACAAGAGAAATTTGGTGGATGCAGCGAAGAGCCAGTTGTCTAGGTATCTAGGTAGGGGAATACCTGAATGCCCTGAAGTCTCAGGTGAGCCGCTACGACCACCATAATCTTAGTGAACACCCTGGGGGCTGTGGCGAGACCAAAGGGTAAAGCTCTGAATTGAAAGTGACTGGCCCCTAGCCGGAAGCGTAGAAACCTCCTGCAGCTCCTGTGGACCTTGATGTGATAGTAAGCATCCTGGAGGTCTAACGAGCACATCCAGTCGCATTCTCAGAAACGGTAGAATGGACTTTAGACTGACCATCCGGAATTTTTGTTTCTCTACTGACAGGTTGAGGATAGACAGGTCCAGAATGGGCCGGAGGTCCCAGTCTTCTTTGGCACTAAAAAGAACCTGGAGTAGATGCCTGATCCAGATTGATCTAGGGGGACCGGCTCGATGGCTCGTTTTTGTAGCAGCTTCAAAATCTCTAAAGCTGCAGCCTCCCTGTGAGCAGGTGGAACATCCAGAAGGCGTGCTGGAGTAATGGGACATGAAATGAAGGGGATAGAATATCCTCTGGATATGATGTTTAACACCCAGCGGTCCAATGGACTCCCATGCCGCTGGATGTAAGGAAAATCTTCCCCCGACTGCCTCCAGAGTAGAGCAGCCAGGCAACCCCTCAGGGTTGCTGTGCGGGTTTGTCGGAAAAGGGTTCCCTAGACCCGAAGTTTCTGGGACCCCCTCTGCCTCTGGGATGGCGTTGGTCTTGTCCCCCTCTGCCTCTGGGTGACGAATACTCCTGAGTGCCACGAAAGGACTGTGATTTCCGGAACCCCATCTTCTTTTGCCCCTTTTAGTTCCTGGAATAGGACCTCTGGGGGTTAGAGAAGTGGATTCCGACGGCTGACAAAGTCTTTCCGTCCTTCTCACTCTGGGTTAGTGTGTCACGTACAGTCTTCCCAAATAGGGATGATCCATCGAAAGGTGCATTGATGAAAGACGCCTTAAAGGGGTCCGCAAATTGACACAATCTGATCCAGGCATGACACCTCAAGGCAACGCCTGTACCAGCAGCCCTAGCGGCTCCCTCCATAGCATGAGAGAGGAGACGCATAGAGGTATTAGTCACTGATTTCAGTGTAGTCATCTTTGCAGTGAAAGACTGCTTCTGCTGTGACAGACTCCAGGGCGACTCAGTTAATTCCAGTCTTGCTGCAGTCGGATAACATGTGGCAAGTAATTCAGCGCACAAATAGAAAATGTCGCTGACGAGTACATGCGCTTCCCAAAATGATCCATCGACCTAGACTCTTTGTCTGGTGGATGAACCGAGGAACTCTCCTGTGCCAGTTCCTTTTTTGTGGCAGCTGCAACCACCAAAGTGTCTACCGGGGCTCCTTTAGACCATGCTTGCCTGTTTGACGGCGGGGAAAAAATTTTGTCTGGCCTTTTGGGTTTAGGCTCTACGGTGTCAGGATCCTTCCATGCCCTAATGGTGATGAGGTCCACCAAAGGGTCCACTGGAGGGGAGATCCAGGAAGTAGATGGGCCCACGCCAAAGGCCTCCAGGAATACGGACTCATCCGCAGAGGGTTTGGGGGCTGACCTACCTCCTCTTTTGTGGAGGATCTCCATAATGTCTCCGAAGGAGACATCCTCGGTAGGTGATCTGGTGATCTGGGGGAACCCTCTCCTTCATCCAAGTCCATATCAGTGGTAATGGACTCAGGGGAGTCCAAGTGCCTCCTCTTACACTTGCGCTTATGAGGTTCCTCTCCAGTGGGACACTCTGGAGAGGATTCGTAAGCCTCCAGGGGTTCCCTGAGGGGAACAACCTGGGGTTGCGTTGGCATGGGCTGTCCCTGCAACAGAGTAATGGGAGCAGAATCCAAAATCAGAGGGGTCTGGGTAGGATCCGAGTAGGTGAGCTATGGTCTCAACCCCTGGGAGAGAACCCTTTCCACTGCTCCAAATGCCGATGGAGAGCACACCTCTGTTGAACGTAAGGATGAGGCTCTCCCCGGCACCGAAGCAGGGATCGGAGCCGATGGGGTAGTTCTGGCACAGAGGATGGTATCTGGAAGAGCGAGATCTCGACCCTTGGGTCCGACTCCCCGACCACGGCTCCGAGAGCCCCCTGGATCAGAGATTGGATCCGAGGAACTCAAGGTAATGGCTGGCGTCGAGGACACAAGAACCATCGGCGCCGACCCAACAGCTCCAAAAGGTCTGGGACCCGAGAACCCCAAAGCATCGGGTCGGATCGGGGAAGGAGCAATAGGAAGGAGCAATAGGGTGGAACATAGCTGAAGAAGGAGGACACTCTCCAATGGGAGGGGGCCCTGGTAAGACCCCCATCTGAATCTGGTTCTGAATGAACCTCCTCATTAGCCTGTCCATATCAAGGTCGGAGACGCTCCAAGTAGACCTGGAAGAAGCGACCGACTCGGGTCTGGGCCGGATCTGAGGGGAGTGCCTCGGCTCCGAAGACTCCGTCAGCTACGGCGAGAAACGGGGAGAGCAGAGCCGAGGAGAACGAGACCTGGGTACCTTTGAAGAGGGGCGGGAGAAAGACTCCCTGTCCGGTGATCTTTTCCTGGGCCCGTCCCTCTCTTTGTGGCGCTTCTTCTCCCTTCTGTCCCTACCTCTCTGGGACGACTCCGACGAAGCAGGCCTGTCGGGAGGTTGAGTCCCAGCCTGCAGAGTGTCACTGGCTGGGGAGGAGACAGAGGCAGACTCCAGGGCAGAAGCTGGCAGCAGACCCTTAGCCACAAGCTTAGCCCGACGATCCTTCAACGCTCTGGGGTTAAAGCCTGAACAAATGTCGCAGGATGCAGACAGATGGGTGACCCCTAAACATAGAACACACAGAGTGTGGCCATCGGCTGGTGAGAGCTTATGACCACACTCTGCGCACTTCATAAATAGAACCTTAGGCTGTTCAGCCATAGTAGAAACAATACAAGCCCTAACGGCCCACTCACACACACACACTTAACAGGGATTGGGCCTAGGCAGGAAACCAGTATCACAAAACAAAACACTTAAATTTTTTTTTTTTTTTTTACAACTAACAAGACGACCAATGCGAAGGGAGGAAAAAGGGAAAGGTACTCACACAACTATCTCCAAAAAGACCAAAAAATCTTATCACCTTGCTTAGAGCTCAGAGACCACGATACTGACTCTTAAGAGCGGCAAACGAGATCTGGGGCTAGATAGGAGGAAGTGATGTAATATAGGTTAGGGAGTAGCTTTGAGCTCGGAGCTGATGCTTGAAAGGTTTTGCCTGCTCGGATCGAATCAGATCCATATACCTATATGTGCAGAATGAAGTCAACTACTTCAGATCTGACAGATAGCTCAATTCAATTAAGAAAATGGTTCTGGAATACTTCTGTGAGTGCCAGAAATGATTCCAGATGAAAAGCAT
Organism: Protopterus annectens; assembly: GCF_019279795.1. Taxonomy (NCBI): domain Eukaryota; kingdom Metazoa; phylum Chordata; order Ceratodontiformes; family Protopteridae; genus Protopterus; species Protopterus annectens. The sequence continues at coordinate 1,196,913,188 of NC_056747.1, read as the reverse complement.
AGAAAATGCTATATAATGTGAGAAAAGAGGAATAGGGGAAGAAAGCAACATGGCTAAACCAGACATGAAAATCAAGCTGAACAGATAATGGAAAGAATGGTGGGCTCCTTATTAGAAGGAAAAAAACTAACTAGTTGTACACCATGATCCTTAAGATAAGTGGACCATTAACAGAATATCTAGCAGTGAATAAGAAAATTATTGGGATTGAAGAAGTTCTGATAAAGAATTCACATGAAGTAATGCATATCCATTCTGCTGGAAAAAAACTGGAAAAACAATGAAACAACAGCTGAACGTGATGTCACACGTGAATAATTAATGCAAAAGATAACAAAATTGAAGATCATTCCTAGAGAGGAAATGTAACATTTATGTTAGTAAAATACAAAAAACGAATCACTGCAGCTGAGGAGTCTCAAGTTAAACTGTTGAATATATGATATAATATACAAAATACAAACTTCAGACTCTCCACGTTGACAAAGTAAAATATAAAAGGTTTATTCGATACTGTGGTAAGCACTTTCGCGTATCTCCTGATATACTTCCTCAGACCATAAAAAACATAATAAATTTCAAAGCTTATATAGTAAAAAAGAAACTCATCATTCAATAGATCAATCAATTCATTATGCAATTAAGTAATTAATTGTATACACATTTAAAAGCACAGTAATCTTAGAAACAAGCTTTAAGCTACCGTTGGTTAGAATATAACAAAACAAAATACAGAAGAATAAAACGTATATACTGATTAATTCTTCTCTCATGTTTGGAACTCATTAATAAAGCTTATATTTCATTATTTAGAACATAATTTACATAGTTTTCCATTTTTCATATGCAAAGTTCTGATAGAACAAGGCTTAACATAAAAACCGAAATAAAAATTATAATGATTAATACAGATCCATAATCATATGTTTCTAAATCAGAATTTAAAACTACAAAGAGGAGTTCTTCTTCAGCTAATGCAAAGAATAAGGATGTGTAAATATGTAAGCATAGTTAATATACTTATGGAGCCTAATAATGTGCAATAACAGTGCAAGAATTTTATAAAAATATATAAATGTATGTAATCACGTTAAAAACCTAAGTTTAAATAAGTATTAACTGCATATATGAAAATGTGTGTAGGAAAGTATATGATTATGTACAAAATTAATTTATAATCTTGTAGACCTAAAAACTAACAGATCATATTAGACAAAGAACATAACTAACATTATATAATTCTAACTATGCATTATGGATGCTCATTATCAAAATATTAAAATACACATGTTCATAAATTGTACTGTTTGAAGATGTTATAAGACTAAAACAGACAAATATTGCTAGATTGTAACACATGAAATAAATTAACCATAGGACACCTATCTACGTGTATTCAAGAAAGGCCTTATAGTAACATAATTATTTAAACCCGGGGAATAATGACCTTTTAATCTAAGGATCCATTTCAACTCCTTTAGTTCTAATAAATTTATGTAGTCACCTCCTCTGGCATTACATTCCACTAACTGTAAAACTCTAAACACAAAAGAATGTGTTGGATGAACTAAAATGTGTTTTGCAAGGGCATTTAATTCATTTTTATTATTAATGTCATATTGGTGATTGTAAATTCTGTTTTTTAATTTCCTTTTAGTAAGCCCTATGTAAAAGGCTGAACACTGTTCACAGGTAGCTAGGTATATTAAGCCAGAGGAATCACACGTGGCTCTAAATCTTGGTTTAAATACAAATGGCAACTCTGGATGTTCAAATTCATGTTCCTTGGTGATGTATTTACAGTAATTACAATGTTTGCAGGGATATGTACCAAAGGAATACCTTTGTCCTATCAAGTCTTTCTTACTTGAACCTGTTCTATCACATAAAAAACTTTTCAAGTTTTTGTTATTTCTATATATTATATGTGGATTTTTGCCTACCACCCTTGGTGTATACTCATCTGTTAATAACACTTTCCAATTATTATTCAGTATTCTCTTAATATTTTGACTGTCATTAGTATATGTTGTTATAAATGCTGCCCTTTCCTTCTTGCTGTTAACTTCCTTTTTATAAAAGTAGGGTAAGGGGCTGTTATGCTTAACTTCTGTATTTAATGTTCTATCTTCTTTCAAAACTTGGTTTTTAACCATTGTTACTAAATCATATCCATAACCTCTATCTAAAAACATCTTTACCATAATGTCTGCCTCCTTTGATAAATCTTGTTTATCTATACAAATTTTACTCAACCTAATAAACTGTCTCTTTACAATGCCCTTAAAGATATGACGTGGGTGCATACTATCATATTTTAAAATTGTGTTTTTCCAACATTTTTTCTTATATAGTGTGGATGTCAGTTTACCTTCTCTAATGTCTAAACTGACATCCAAAAAATGCACTAAGTCATATGATGCTTCAACTGTGAATTTAAGAAAGTTGGTTGTAGTTTCCAAGTATTCTTTAAACAAAAGGAATTCACCAATTGAGCCATCCCATACAATTAAAATGTCGTCTACAAAACGTTTATAGACTAAGATCTTGGCAAAGGAAGGGTGCTGAAAAACATATTCTTTTTCCCATTGATGCATTACCAGATTATCATATGTGTTTGCACAAGGGGTGCCCATAGCCACACCAGACTGTTGTAAGTATAGGCACCCCTTGAATGCAAACACATTATTGCCAAGTACCAAGTCAAGGAGATGGCAGATCAAAATTGCCTTGTTCCTATCTATAGTTGGAACAAATTGTAACATTTCCCTCACTGCTTGTATTCCTTCCTCATTTGGAATTGAGGTAAAAAGACTTTGCACATCCATGGTAATTAACAAATGTTGGTCTCTTACAAACTTAAAATCAAGTGAATTCAGATGTTCTAATAGTTGGTACGTGTCTTTAAGAGCACTTGGAATAGCATCAACTAAAGGTCTCAATGTGTTTTCTAAATATATCGAAATATTTTCCGTAACCCATTTTGCACTAGATACTATTGGTCGCATGGGTGGTGGTATGACTCCTTTATGCATTTTGGGTAAACCTTTTATGCTGGGGACTACTGGTGTATCATTCAAGAAAAATTCATATAAACTTTTTGATATTTGATAACACATGAGTAAATCATATAAGTCATCTTTAATAGATTTAATTATTAAATCCAGCTTTTCTTGATCAATTAATAAATAAGTAGTAGCATCATTCAACATTTCTAACATCAAAGTATCATATTCCACAGTGTCGAACAATGCTATAACCCCCCCCTTATCCACTGGTCTGAATGTTAAAGTAAAATCATTGGAAAGGTTATGTAGAGAGGACTTGATTTCACTGGGCATGTTGAAAAAAGAACATTTCTTTTTCTTACTATAAAAGTAATTATAAAGATCAAGTTCACATATTTTCACAAAGGAATCAACGTGATATGGCATTGGCGGTGTAAAGGAGCTTTTCTTTTTATGAATAAATAGACCTGTTTCATTTTCTTTCACTTGCTTAGAAACTTTTGAAAAATAAAGTTTCAAGGCTATAGAGTGACCAAACATGCGCAGATCTACCATAATGTCTGAAAGTACGCTTCCTTGCGAGGGAACGAAAGACAATCCTCTATTCAGTAAATCTTTATCGTATGTAGTGAGGACGTACCTGGACATATTGAAGAAGAGTGGTTCTATGGTTTCTGCCTCCTTCGTTGGTACGTGCCTGACTCCCCTGAGTACTTCCTTTTTCTGGTGTCCCAGCTGGCCAGTCTCTCTCGTGGAAAAGAAGATTTCCTGATGGGAAGGGGTAAAAAAGCAGAGTTCTCCTGTGAATAATGTTTACGTATAGCTCCAGGATTCTTCTGTGGTGGTTGAACAGCTCGATTAGGTTCTTGATTGGGTAACGGGGTTGAAGTAAAAGTGGTGGTAGTGGTAGTCACCGGTAACTCTGGAGGCGTGGTGAATGCTTCAAGTGAGGCGTTATCTTGAAGAACTGACGAGGAATCCGAAATAATTGGACCAATAGCTGCCGGCGCTGTCAAAGTATGGTCCAATGGTGCTTGATTTTGAACCTGGTTCTCTCTTCGCTGGTAGGAATCAGGTCTCCTAGGCCACACAAAGACCCCTCCGGTGGAAAAATCTTTGAAGTCAAGCTGAAGTTTTTTCAGTTTGATTTGCTGAAGTCTTGTGGCATAAGCATTCACTTGACTGTACACAATATCTAGCTTTTTTAGGCAAAAATCTTCTGATTTAGAAACATATGATTATGGATCTGTATTAATCATTATAATTTTTATTTCAGTTTTTATGTTAAGCCTTGTTCTATCAGAACTTTGCATATGAAAAATGGAAAACTATGTAAATTATGTTCTAAATAATGAAATATAAGCTTTATTAATGAGTTCCAAACATGAGAGAAGAATTAATCAGTATATACGTTTTATTATTCTGTATTTTGTTTTGTTATATTCTAACCAATGGTAGCTTAAAGCTTGTTTCTAAGATTACTGTGCTTTTAAATGTGTATACAATTAATTACTTAATTGCATAATGAATTGATTGATCTATTGAATGATGAGTTTCTTTTTTACTATATAAGCTTTGAAATTTATTATGTTTTTTATGGTCTGAGGAAGCGTATCAGGAGATACGCGAAAGCGCTTACCACAGTATCGAATAAAGCTTTTATATTTTACTTTGTCAATGGGGAGAATCTGAAGTTTGTATTTTGTATATTATATCATATATTCAACAGTTTAACTTGAGACTCCTCAGCTGCAGTGATTCGTTTTTTGTATTTTGCTGCTGTTCTTGCTCTGCATATTAGGATCACTACAGCACACGTTATGGCTAATTCAGATGTGGAGTTGGACTACAACCCAGAACCGAGGAACCTTTCTAATGAAGAACAATGGACTGCTATAACCACTTGTAAGTTCAATCCTTTATTGGCTCTGGACCTGAATGTACCAGCTCCGTTTTCTACGGAAGTGACAATTGATAATTTAGAAAATTTCAATACTAAAGTCAAATCATTAGAGAATGACTTGTATAAACTTCAAAGAATGATATGGCAACGCAAACATATGGAGGCGTGCCTGCACTACAAACTCATACCGCGAGGTATGCGTATTTTGTGCATGCCTTCTTACGGAGATAGTCACCCTATACTCCTCAAAAAATGGCAGGAAATAAACATAGAAGCCAGCCATAAATATATACAATTATTGATTGACTATTTCAGTCCGTTCGAGAAAGAACTGTTGTTACAAGTCACTACCCTCAATAAAGAACTACGAGACAATTTCACAGAAGATTTTTGCCTAAAAAAGCTAGATATTGTGTACAGTCAAGTGAATGCTTATGCCACAAGACTTCAGCAAATCAAACTGAAAAAACTTCAGCGTGACTTCAAAGATTTTTCCACCGGAGGGGTCTTTGTGTGGCCTAGGAGACCTGATTCCTACCAGCGAAGAGAGAACCAGGTTCAAAATCAAGCGCCATTGGGCCATACTTTGACAGCGCCAGCAGCTATTGGTCCAATTATTTCGGATTCCTCGTCAGTTCTTCAAGATAACGCCTCACTTGAAGCATTCACCACGCCTCCAGAGTTACCGGTGACTACCACTACCACCACTTTTACTTCAACCCCGTTACCCAATAAAGAAGCTAATCGAGCTGTTCAACCACCACAGAAGAATCCTGGAGCTATACGTAAACATTATTCACAGGAGAACTCTGCTTTTTTACCCCTTCCCATCAGGAAATATTCTTTTCCATGAGAGAGACTGGCCAGCTGGGACACCAGAAAAAGGAAGTACTCAGGGGAGTCAGGCACGTACCAACGAAGGAGGCAGAAACCATAGAACCACTCTTCTTCAATATGTCCAGGTACGTCCTCACTACATACGATAAAGATTTACTGAATAGAAGATTGTCTTTCGTTCCCTCGCAAGGAAGCGTACTTTCAGACATTATGATAGATCTGCGCATGTTTGGTCGCTCAATAGCCTTGAAACTTTATTTTTCAAAAGTTTCTAAGCAAGTGAAAGAAAATGAAACAGGTCTATTTATTCATAAAAAGAAAAGCTCCTTTACACTGCCAATGCCATATCACGTTGATTCCTTTGTGAAAATGTGTGAACTTGATCTTTATAATTACTTTTATAGTAAGAAAAAGAAATGTTCTTTTTTCAACATGCCCAGTGAAATCAAGTCCTCTCTTCATAACCTTTCCAATGATTTTACTTTAATATTCAGACCAGTGGATAAGGGGGGGTATAGCATTGTTCGACACTGTGGAATATGATACTTTGATGTTAGAAATGTTGAATGATGCTACTAATTTATTAATTGATCAACAAAAGCTGGATGTAATAATTAAATCTATTAAAGATGACTTATATGATTTACTCATGTGTTATCAAATATCAAAAAGTTTATATGAATTTTTCTTGAATGATACACCAGTAGTCCCCAGCATAAAAGGTTTACCCAAAATGCATAAAGGAGTCATACCACCACCCATGCGACCAATAGTATCTAGTGCAAAATGGGTTACGGAAAATATTTCGATATATTTAGAAAACACATTGAGACCTTTAGTTGATGCTATTCCAAGTGTTCTTAAAGACACGTACCAACTATTAGAACATCTGAATTCACTTGATTTTAAGTTTGTAAGAGACCAACATTTGTTAATTACCATGGATGTGCAAAGTCTTTTTACCTCAATTCCAAATGAGGAAGGAATACAAGCAGTGAGGGAAATGTTACAATTTGTTCCAACTATAGATAGGAACAAGGCAATTTTGATCTGCCATCTCCTTGACTTGGTACTTGGCAATAATGTGTTTGCATTCAAGGGGTGCCTATACTTACAACAGTCTGGTGTGGCTATGGGCACCCCTTGTGCAAACACATATGCTAATCTGGTAATGCATCAATGGAAAAAGAATATGTTTTTCAGCACCCTTCTTTTGCCAAGATCTTAGTCTATAAACGTTTTGTAGACGACATCTTAATTGTATGGGATGGCTCAATTGGTGAATTCCTTTTGTTTAAAGAATACTTGGAAACTACAACCAACTTTCTTAAATTCACAGTTGAAGCATCATATGACTTAGTGCATTTTTTGGATGTCAGTTTAGACATTAGAGAAGGTAAATTGACATCCACACTATATAAGAAAAAATGTTGGAAAAACACAATTTTAAAATATGATAGTATGCACCCACGTCATATCTTTAAGGGCATTGTAAAGAGCCAGTTTATTAGGTTGAGTAAAATTTGTATAGATAAACAAGATTTATCAAGGGAGGCAGACATTATGGTAAAGATGTTTTTAGATAGAGGTTATGAATATGATTTAGTAACAATGGTTAAAAACCAAGTTTTGAAAGAAGATAGAACATTAAATACAGAAGTTAAGCATAACAGCCCCTTACCCTACTTTTATAAAAAGGAAGTTAACAGTAAGAAGGAAGGTGCAGCATTTATAACAACATATACTAATGACAGTCAAAATATTAAGAGAATACTGAATAATAATTGGAAAGTGTTATTAACAGATGAGTATACATCAAGGTTGGTAGGCAAAAATCCACATATAATATATAGAAATAACAAAAACTTGAAAAGTTTATTATGTGATAGAACAGGTTCAAGTAAGAAAGACTTGATAAGACAAAGGTATTCCTTTGGTACATATCCCTGCAAACATTGTAATTACTGTAAATACATCACCAAGGAACATGAATTTGAACATCCAGAGTTGCCATTTGTATTTAAACCAAGATTTAGAGCCACGTGTGATTCCTCTGGCTTAATATACCTAGCTACCTGTGAACAGTGTTCAGCCTTTTACATAGGGCTTACTAAAAGGAAATTAAAAAACAGAATTTACAATCACCAATATGACATTAATAATAAAAATGAATTAAATGCCCTTGCAAAACACATTTTAGTTCATCCAACACATTCTTTTGTGTTTAGAGTTTTACAGTTAGTGGAATGTAATGCCAGAGGAGGTGACTACATACATTTATTAGAACTAAAGGAGTTGAAATGGATCCTTAGATTAAAAGGTCATTATTCCCCGGGTTTAAATAATTATGTTACTATAAGGCCTTTCTTGAATACACGTAGATAGGTGTCCTATGGTTAATTTATTTCATGTGTTACAATCTAGCAATATTTGTCTGTTTTAGTCTTATAACATCTTCAAACAGTACAATTTATGAACATGTGTATTTTAATATTTTGATAATGAGCATCCATAATGCATAGTTAGAATTATATAATGTTAGTTATGTTCTTTGTCTAATATGATCTGTTAGTTTTTAGGTCTACAAGATTATAAATTAATTTTGTACATAATCATATACTTTCCTACACATATTTTCATATATGCAGTTAATACTTATTTAAACTTAGGTTTTTAACGTGATTACATACATTTATATATTTTTATAAAATTCTTGCACTGTTATTGCACATTATTAGGCTCCATAAGTATATTAACTATGCTTACATATTTACACATCCTTATTCTTTGCATTAGCTGAAGAAGAACTCCTCTTTGTAGTTTTAAATTCTGATTTAGAAACATATGATTATGGATGTGTATTAATCATTATAAGTTTTATTTCAGTTTTTATGTTAAGCCTTGTTCTATCAGAACTTTGCATATGAAAAATGGAAAACTATGTAAATTATGTTCTAAATAATGAAATATAAGCTTTATTAATGAGTTCCAAACATGAGAGAAGAATTAATCAGTATATACGTTTTATTCTTCTGTATTTTGTTTTGTTATATTCTAACCAACGGTAGCTTAAAGCTTGTTTCTAAGATTACTGTGCTTTTAAATGTGTATACAATTAATTACTTAATTGCATAATGAATTGATTGATCTATTGAATGATGAGTTTCTTTTTTACTATATAAGCTTTGAAATTTATTATGTTTTTTATGGTCTGAGGAAGCGTATCAGGAGATACGCGAAAGCGTTTACCACAGTATCGAATAAACCTTTTATATTTTACTTTGTCAACGTGGAGAGTCTGAAGTTTGTATTTTGTATATTTATGTTAGTAACTGAAAAGGTGGAGAACAAGTTGCAAAAAAATTCATGCTACAACGTGTCAACAAATGGACTGTTATCCAATCTCATAGGTAGGTACTAGACTATCGGCCCAAGGCCTAAGTAAGCCTAGCCAACAAGGTTCCCTGGCTTACGCCAACCAAGAAAGTTAATTTCCTGTACCCCTGTCGAGCAGAGCAACAGAAGTGATCCCTGGGGTGTATTTCCTATTTCCCATCCACTCAAGATTTTTCTTGAAGCGTGCTAATGAGGAACTTTGCTTGACATAGATGGGTTGCTTGTTCCAGAGTACACGAAGTCTCTGGGGCAAGATTCTATCCCTCCAGCATGTCCTGTTTATTGTGGTGACAAGGTTTAGGTCACTAGAATGTGTAGCTCAGAGGGATTGGGATTTCTTAAGGTGTAGCATGTCCAACAGCTCTGGGTTTAACACAGCTTTATATGTTAGGCAGAGATCTCCTCGGTGTAGGCAATATGCTACAGAGTAAAGATGGAGTTTGAGACGGTCAGTGTAGGGCATCTGTTTGAGGCCAGTAATCCTCTTTGTGAGATACTTCTGTGGCCTTTCCAGCTGCTGCAGATGTCTTGTGAAGTACATTCCAAAAGGGGTGTTGTATTTTATAATGGGTCAAATGAGTGCAGAGTACCTTTTTTCCTGGATGAGAACCCTTTTGTGATGGTGTGCCACATATAAGGATTTTCTGATACTGTGGCAATGTGATTATCAAAGGAGAGACTACTGTCCACCTGGGTCCCAAGGTCTCATCACACATTCGGCATTAAGTAGACTATCATTTATGTGGTAGTTCATGGGTACAGAGTTTTTAACAAAGGGATGACACTGCACTTTTTGGCATTGAGCTTGAGGCCATGCCTCTAACACCACACATCTGTCTCAGTGAGGCCCTTCTGTAGGATGTCCACATCATTTGGGGACTTTACTATGGTTCCTAGTTTGCAGTCATCTGCAAACTTTGTTAGCCAGAGGCCTTCTGTGTTAGCCTGTACTTCAGAGAAGTAAGACACCAAACAGGAGAGGTCCCAGGACTAAACCCTGTGGTACTCCACTTGTCACTGGTTTAAAGTCAGATTTGGAGTCTGCAACTTTTACAGTGTGGGTTCTGTCAGTGAGCCAGTTGGCAACCCATCTTGTGACATAGGGATTTATACCTAGTTTAGTGAGTTTAGGTACAATTCCAGAATAGGGGATGGTGTCAAAAGCCTTGGCGAGGTCAAGATAGGCTGTGTGAACTCCCTTACCCTTGTCTATGGCTTTGCTGACTGCCTCAAAGAAGTCAATCAGGTTCAGAAGGCATGATCTGCTTTTCACAAACCTGAACTGGGTGGGGTCCAGAGTTTGGAGGTTACCAATGTCTTTGTTTATGAGTTCCATGATGATACGTTCCATGGCCTTGCAGACCAGGCTTGTCAGGCTAATAGGGCGATAGTTCCCAGGATCAGTGATGGCTCCCCCTTTGTGAAGGGGGGCAACTGTTGCTGTGCGCCATTCAGTGAGCACAAAGCCTGACATGAGACTGATTGAACATGGTGCTTAGGTGGGGAGCCAGTTCATTCTGAAGTTCTTGTAAAACACAGCCTGGGATGTTGTCCGGTCCCATGGATGCTGTGTTTCTGATTTTAGAGAGTGCAGCTTTTACCTGCATAGATGTAATTACATGGAGTCTACATTCTTCCTGTATAGATATGGGCCCTTTAGGAGGTGAGAAGGGGGTAAAGTTAGCACTGAACCTATCTGCCAGGATGTTTGCAATATCAGTTGGTTCTGTCATTTTCGTGCTGTTGTGCTGTAACTCTGAGCAGATCTGGGTGTTGCCATTGAAATTCTTGACATAGCTAAGGAATGCTTTGTGGCTGCCTTTAGAATCAGTGGTGATTTTGTTTTTGTAGCTAGCTTTGGATGATCTTGTAAGGGATCTCAGCTTCTTACCGAGGCTGACCAGGCAGCTCCTCCACTCATGGGATTTTAATTCTTTTGCAACAGTTTCTTCCTTCTGTTGTAGAGTTTGTTTATGGCAGGGGACCACCAGATTAGCTTCCTTTTTTTGGAGGACAGCGTCTTGGTTCTGTTTGGAAAAGCACGATCCATGCACCCTTGTAAGTGCTTATAGAGTGCATTTCTGTAGGATTCAGCAGTCGTAACTGTATTGTCCCATCTGCATGAGATATAAAGGGAGCAATTGGTCTATATACCACAAGCACCAACCAAAAATAGTGCAGACCCATATTAGCTGTCAAATCAGCAGAAAAAATAAATATTAATGAAACTGTGGCAGAAAGGAGCAACTTTAAAAGCAGGAAAATCCAGAGTCTTTGTGGACGACGACTACTCAATGCTGACAAAGCAAAAAATAAATAGTTTCCTTCTCTTAACTATAAAATACACAAATATGAAACTGAGACTCAAGTTATTATATCGTGAACCATGTAGTGTTAATTATCCAAAAGGTATAAAAACACACTTAGAAGCTTAAAAAACACTCAAGGACCACCAATGAAGATAAGAGGAACTGGGTGATAAAGACAGTGGTGAATGAATGAGACAGTAAACCAACCTACCATGATTCAAGGAACTCAGAGACCTGCACAAGAGAGGTGGTCAGTGAAGCAATTTCTAGTTTTCCAAAGAAGGATGGCCTATAAACTCATTTCCATTTTTTCCAAAGAAAGATGCTAGACAAACAAAACTACGTTCGTGAGCATACAAAAATGGATAAAACAATACTAAATTTAGCAGATAATCTGAGACCAGGAAGAAAATTAATGCAAGACTAGTGTGAACATAACAACAACTGTCTGAACTGCTTTTGTCAAATATTTTAAGTAATCTCACATTCAGTTCAAATACTCTTCTACAAAAACATGTACATAGTTATCATTCACATATGAAGCAGTATAAAACCTGTTACTGGCAGTATTGGCAAAATGAAAATATATTCTCAAAGCTTAGGATGCCCATAATGCATACTACTACAGGGCACAAGGGGAGGTGAATTTGCTTGGAAAAATATTAGCATGGAATTTTAGACAGAATAAATACTAAAAAGTAAGAGTATAAGTTACTAAACGCATGTAAAGCCTCAGAAAAGTAACAAGGTTGATGGGTGGATCTAAAGAGCACACACTGAAAGTAGAGGTCACTTTAACAATAGATGTCTAATACTGTTGTGTAACACAAATGTGTTCACAGAGATAAAAATGGCTGAATTTGAAATAAACAACACATACCTGGCATTAACTGGCTTGGAACTAGCAAGAGTGTGAGGGAAATACAGTCTAGATTAAGAGGGGTAGTATGTTGTGTAGGAGATACTGCGGTGGTGGTGCTGCGGTAGCGTTGTCGCCTCACAGTAAGACGTTGTCCTGTTCGATTCTCAGATAGAGCGTCTTCTGTGTGAAGACATGCGTGAATGGGCGTACCTTTGTTGAAGGTTGTGCATCAGGGCTGGCAACTCGGCACGTAAAAATCCACTGCCAATCATTAGCAGACCGGAGTTCCACTGTGGCGACCCCTAACCGGGAAAAGCCGTAAGACACAACAAGTATGCTGTGTAGGAGCAGTTCATGGGGGAAAAAATAGGAAAGTGACTGGCTGAGGTAGGATGAACTCGAATGAAGGCTGAAATGTCAGAAAACATCTGGGATTGTCTATATGGCAAATAAGCTTGACCTGTAAAATAAGATTTCATGGCACAGTAGTTTGAGGTCTTAAAGTGAAAACATGGACTAAGAAGGAGGTTGCACACACATGGATTTGCAAAGTTAACAGGGCAGGATAAAGCGAATATGATGGCATAAGATTTACAAAACCATACACAAAGGAGAAGGGATAAAAAAGAAGCTGGTTAATGACAGCTGGCCAATTTGCAAACTGATTTTTTTTACACGGGGGGTGTTTATATAAGTAAAGAAGAATGGGGAAAAGCATTTAACTAAATGGAGTGATGGATCTGGGAAAGGAATGTATCTGCAGACAAACACAATCTGCACACAGATCATGGATTACATGTGCATCGCTTTTGCTAATGGGGATGCTACTAAATGCAAAAGAATAAGCAAGCAGCAAGGGACGAAAGAAATTAATACAGAAAAAATGGGGGCATACAAGTTTTAGAAGGTGGGACAATTTTACTAATGATTACAGGTTTATACAAAATGAGACTTGTCAGCCATTATATAAATCAGTAAGAAATGCTTGCTCCAACTCCCCTTATATAAATTGCTAATGATCTCCTTGGAGTGGATAAGGCATAGAGAATGCTTATATATCTTGATAATGCAAATATCTTCTAATTTTTTTTTTAACAATGAAGGTAGTATTAGGAAAATTAATATGGTTCCTCAAATCAGTAATAATCAAATACAACAAGCTGACAGCACATAACTCACTAGGAGGAATGAACCTTCTCAAACTTTAAACTATACTATTTAATCACACATGCTTCTAGGCTTTGAAAGTGCATAGATAAAATTTAACTGGCACTCAGTGGTACCCATTTGTGAGTACATACATAGCATACATAGAAAAGGATTTAAGTCTTACCATTTCAACCCACTACCTCTTCCATTCTTAGAACTTTCACGTATCAAACAATTCAAATTTCACATGTTCTTTTCCAACATACACTTTTTTTCAGAAAATTGATGAAATGGCTGGACTTGGAAGATTATTACTCTCTGGCATTACCAACAGACCCCAATCCTAACATTCTATTAAACAATCAAAAGGTACTTCAACAAAGTATTAGTTTAAGGGTGTGCACACTTATGCAACCAGCTTACTGTATATTTTTCATTTTCTGTATTTTCCCCCAACAGATCTGTTTTTCAGCTGAATTGTACAGGTTATAGGTCACATTAAAGGTGGGAAAAGTTCTGAAACGATTTATTGTGGTCTCATTTTTTTATATCACAAAAACCTGGCATTTTAACAGGGGTGTGTACACTTTTTAAATCCACTGTAAGAGAAATGGTGCAGGAGATTTTGAAGTACAAGATACAAATAGACCTATGAATAAAACATGTACTATTCTGTACATATTAGGAACATTGTTAAAATGTTTGATTTATAAAGATATTGAAAAAAATATAGTTTAATTAATATTAGCCAGGCTTAAAATGGCCCCTCAAGGCAGTTAGCCTAGCATTCACCTATGAAGATGAAGGGTGGGGGTGTGGGGGCAGTATAAAAGAAGGCTATATACACCTATGAATTCATTCTAGAATACTAGACAAATACTCTCAGATTTTCAAGAAAGTAGGTTGTAACAGTGGACTGGACATGCTTAAAAAAGGAGAACTCTTTTAGTGAAACAACAACATTATACAAATGCACCTATATGAGATAAGCCTAGTAAGCATTTTTTGTTGTTAGATGTAAATTAGGGAGGCAAGACTATGTCTTCTGAAATTGTCTACAAGACACGTATTCAGCTGTAATTTGTCAGTTTATTTCCTGGCTAAATAAATTGTAATTGTATGATAGACCATGTGGTGCTTTGACTTGCTTACTTAACTTCCTCTTTTGAGTTTTTTTCTCCAAGATTGGATTTGCTGTTACATGTGCATTAAAGGCTGGGACTAGATCACAAGCTGTGCCTCCGTACCTGCACAGAACACTCCCTTCTGGTATTTCATTTCTGCAGCTGCACTGCTACAGTTTTTTTAAAAACTGATATAAAGTACCCTCTGAAACGCACTAGTGCTTCTTATTAATGTAGTATGTCTCACACACTCTATACCAGTTGTCTGCCTGCTAATTGCAATATATCACACTACTGCAACCATACTGCACAGTTACCTCTAAACTGAAGTTGCCATTTCCCTGTAATTTCTCTGGACACTGGTCCTACTCAGTACAGGCCATATGTCTAACTCACATCCACTGCAGTAAGCCAAATCATAAAATTATTTGGATAAATTATCAAAATGCAGTTAGTATCATGTTTACAAGAATAAAAGAAACTTCAAAAGCAGTGGCCTGTATAACAACTACCCTATTAAAAAACAAGCCTGTTGCCATGGTGTGGTTATTGTTCCATGTGCGAATGCCTATTAAAATGCCATTTGCTTCTCTTACCTCATCTCTGAATGCAGTGCAGGCTTGTTTACAAACGTTTCATATCAACACTCAATACAGTTAAGAGTACATCTTAAGAGTACATCTTAAAAAAATAAAACAAGCAGTGTTGCTCTTAAGAGTAAAAACAAGCAGTGAATAATAACCTCAAAACTAACCTAATGGTATAAATGTATGACATTTGTCTGTGCCATTGGTGACCCAGGATAGACTTACTGCTTCCTAAAAGACAGAACAAGACAAATGGTGGGACTGATACATTTGATGGCCAAACCTGCCCATTCTGGAATGAAGGTGTGGGATTAAATCACAGCCAGATGAGGCCTGTTAGACTACCAACATAAAGAACCACACACACACTAGCTGAAATGTGTGCTGTACTGCGCATTTTCTACTGTTCTACAGGAAGGAGTAACAAAGCAACCAAAGATGCTCTAATACTATAAGCACTACAAGCAGTTAAGAGAATGTGGAGCTCAACAGATCTAAGAATATTCTGATTATGTTTTTTAAAAAATTGTGTCAACTATAATTTACCCCTGCTGGAGTAACAAATGCAGATGCAAAGAACTTGGCTTAACAAACAGACCTAAATTTCATCAACATAAAGGCCATCTCAGTACTTGCCTGGACTCCTCTTACAACAAATATGCATGCATCCGACGTTAACATACCCTTGTGCATATCCCATACATTAGCAAGATAAATGTAGAGGTTAATGGTCCATCTCCTAACTTTCAGTATAAACCACAACTGTGAAAAGAAAATTAATGCAAGAGCACACAATATGATAAATATCCTGTATGCATACCATTTGCTCCGTATCTGCCTTCAGAAAGTTCCTGTTCAATTTGCCAGCCATGTTTATAATCTGATCGATCATGCAGGAATTTACAGCTGTCTGCAAAAAAAAAAAAAAAAAAAGTACAAATGAAGCATGAAAAGAACATTAAAAAGGTCAAGCATATAAAAATTCACAGTGGTGATCTTACCATTCACACCCACCCAATCTATAACTTTTTTATTGTCTCTAAGCAGTACAACCTTAGTGTCTAGTCTGGTTACTGGTACTATGTCAAAACAGTCTGACATACAACAGCACCAACCCTGATTTGTACTCCTTTCAAATCTGTATGACAACTGCCCCCATACAAAATTTCACAGCACTCTTACCATGGCTTGATCCTGGGACTGTATATGCAAACACTGACAGAAAACAAAATGTGACACTTCATGGTTATGGGCAACCAAATTCAAATTGGGTACAAGACCTAGCAGCAATCTGCCATTTTCATTTTTTTAAGGTGGCTTTATTATTTTTATTCATTCATTTTATTTAGCTCCAAAAAGTTTTCAAGGAGGATGCAAAGCTCTTCCTAAAACTTTTACTAACCTGTTTATCTGAACTTGGCCACAATTTCATCTTCAACTAACTTATTACAATACAGCAACTATTACATTTGGGCTTCTCCTCTGTTGAGGAGTTGTCTGGCCGTTTTTTCCAAATGTGTCATTATCCCCGTGAAGACTAAAACTAGTGTTACACTATAAGGTGCTCAGTCAAGTGTGTTTTGGTAAAGCATGTCCAGGCTGTAGCGTCTAATATATCCTGCATAGATACATATCAACAAGCTGCAGAAGTGATTGCAGCTCTAGAAGAGTCCTTAGCAAACTCATCTAGTGTCTTCTAGTAGTCAAAGCAAAAGGCATTACAACCACTTGGATACAGCTTGTATACAGAAGCAAAAGCCTTCCATTCCTCTTTTAAACGGAAAGTACAGTTTGGTACCTACCATAAATGTAGATGTTCGAGTGTTCACCCTGCTGCAGTCATCACACTTGGGTTATCCTGTCATCAGGCGGTCCCGCAGTCGGCCGGAATTCCAAAGTCTTGGTCCGGCGTCGGTTGCTGTCGCCTCTTCCCTGACGTCAGTGCGCCAGGGGTATATATAATGCAACCAACGCCATTTTCTTCAGTTTTTCTTGCCCCAGATGTCAGGTGCCCCCAAAAAGGTGGTCAGAAATTAGTACCAAAAGGAGTAACCACAGCACAAACACAAAATCCCTTCAGCTATAAGCAAATACATCAGTAAGGCATAGAAGAGATTTAGCCAGTAGATCAGAGGGAATGGAGGGGGGGTAACCTGGACTGCAGCAGGGTGAACACTCGAACATCTACATTTATGGTAGGAACCAAACTGTACTATGTTCATCGTGTTACCCTGCTGCAGTCATCACACTTGGGTTGAATCCCAAAGCTAAGGTAGGGGGGGAGGTATCATAGAGGGTTAGTGGAGGCTATAAAGCCCTGCAGAACTGCAGTGGCGAAGCCCGCCCTGGACTTTGAGTAAAGAAGTAAGTGACAGTGTCTGGTAAAGGTGTGTACTGAACTCCAAGTTGCAGCTTCTAAAATTTCCTTGGTTGGAACCCCCCTGAGAAAGGCTGTAGAGGTAGCTGTTGCCCTGGTAGACTGGGATCTAATGGTAGCAGGAACTGGTTTCCCATGATGTGTACAGCAGAAAAGTACAGTTTTGTACCTACCATAAATTTAGATGTCCGATAGACATGCAACTGCAGTCATAACATGTGGGTTGTCCTGCCTCAGGCAGCCCTCGGTCGGCCGGATTCCAAAGTCTGGGTCCGACGTCGGCTGATGTCGCATTTCTCTCAGACGTCAGAGTGGCTGGAGTATATAAGCATCAGCCGACGCCATTTTCTTCAGTGTTTCTTGCCCCAGATGCCCTCCAAGGAAGGCTGTAATCAAATTGGAAGACAAAAACAGGATTCCAAACAAATACATGAGCAATAAAACAAATACACCATAACAGATATCCCCAGCTAAGAGTAAAGGGGATAGGAGTGGACCCTAAGCATAGAGGGGTATGGAGGGAGGGAAAACCCGACTGCAGTTGCATGTTTATCGGACATCTACATTTATGGTAGGTACAAAACTGTACTATGTCCTTCAAGAATGCAACTGCAGTCATAACATGTGGGTAGAATACCATAGCTTAGCTGGGGGAGGAGGTATGCTCTAGGAAAGAGATGGTGTGGCAATCAAACCCTGCAGGACTGCCGAAGCAAAGCCTGCTCTGGATCTGGAATATAGAGGGAGATTGTAGTGTTTGGAGAATGTATGCAAGGAGCTCCATGTAGCAGCTTCTAGAATATCCTTTGTAGGCACCCCTCTTAAAAATGCTGTAGAGGTGGCTGTAGCTCTGGTGGAATGTGGTCTGACATAGGCTGGAACAGTCTTTCCATGAAAGGAATAACAGAATCTGATGCAATGTCCAATCCATTTAGAAATAGTCTGTTTTGAAATTGCTTTTCCTTGGACTGCAGGGGCGTAAGCTACAAAAAGCTGTTCAGACTTCCTACTGGCCTTTGTTCTGTCCAGGTAGTATCGAAGTTGTCTATGAATGTCCAAGGTATGCAAAAGTCTTTCCCCCTTATTCTCAGGATTGGGGAAGAAAGCAGGCAGATGAATGGCTTGATTTAGAGAAACCCTAGATACCACCTTTGGCATAAAGGTAGGGTTGGTCCTTAGTGAAACCCTGTCTCTGTGGAAAATAATAAAGGGTGGTATTGCCATTAGGGCCTGTAGCTCCGAAACCCTTCTTGCTGAGGTAATTGCCAACAGGAAGGCTGTTTTCCATGAGAGAAATTGCAAGTCAACTGAAGCTGCTGGCTCAAAAGGAGGTAGAGTCAGTTTTTCTAAGACAAAATTGAGGTCCCAGGCTGGCACTGGGGCCTTTCTTGGTGGCTTAATGTTCTTGATTCCCCTGAGGAATTGTCTTAGTAAGGGGTGAGAGAAAACAGGAGGATCCGTGTTGTATCTAGCTGAAATAGCAGATGCATGTATCTTTATTGAAGAATATGAGAGTCCACTCTGTAACATATCTGCCAAATATTCCAAGATAAGTGGGATGTTCAGTAATGATGCATCATGTCCTTTGCTGGAATTCCAATTGCTGAATCTTTTCCACTTTGCTAGGTAGACCTTTCTGGAGGATGGTCTTCGAGCCTCTGTTAGTATCCGCTGAACTTCCTTGGAGAGAGATAAGCTGAAGTTATTTATGGGATCTCCCAGGCTGTTAGCTGCAGTGTCTGAAGGTTTGGATGCAGTGTTTCGAAATTGTGTTGAGTCAAAAGTAGAGGCCATTGAGGGAGGGCCCACCTCCTGGTGTGACATATGCTCCGTAGTAGTGGGTACCAGTGTTGTCTTGGCCAATCCGGAGCTATTATGATTCCCTTGGGCTTCTCTGCTTTGATCTTTAGTAATACTGAGGTCATCAGTGGCAGAGGTGGGAATGCATAGATTGCTAGGGAGTTCCAGTTGAATGAAAGGGCATCTATTTTCCAAGCCTTTGGATGGTATGTCCTTGTGCAAAATTTTGGTAGAAGATGATTGAGGTGAGAGGCAAATAAGTCCACTTCTGGCTTGCCCCATGTCGAAGTGAGCTGTCTGAAAACCTTCGGATGTAACCTCCACTCGTGTGGATCTGTGAAATTCCTGCTTAGGCTGTCTGCCAACACATTGTCTTTTCCTGGAACAAACTGGGATTGTAACTGGATGTTTAGACTCAGTGATTTCTCCCAAAGCTGCATTGTCAGTCTGCAAAGGGGGTAAGAGTGGGTGCCCCCCTGCTTGTTTATGTACCACATCACCGTGGTGTTGTCTGTCCGTATCATTAAGTGGCCTTGCTGGAGTTGGTTTTGAAAAGCCTCGATAGCATGCATTACTGCCAGCATTTCCTTTTGGTTTATATGCAGGTGTGTTTCCTTTGGAGACCATTGTCCTTGTATACACCTGTCTTCCATGTGCGCCCCCCATCCAAGGTCTGAGGCGTCTGTAGTCATGGTCTGTGTTATCTGTGGTTTTTTGAATGACATACCTGTGTTTTTCTGGCTCACTGAGGCCCACCATAGGAATTCCTTTTGTAGGCATGGAATGAGTGGTATGACTGTCTCCAAGTCGTTGCTGTGTTGAGACCAAATGCTTTTTAGGTACCATTGAAGCTTTCTCATATGTAGTTTTGCTAATGGAACCAGTAGAATGCAGGATGCCATGTAACCCAGGGCCTGTAGGAATCTCCTTGCAGTCATCTGGGTGAGTTTTGCTAAACCTCTGAAGTATTGAGTTAACTTCTCTTGCTTGTCTTCTGTCAGGTAAGCCATCTGAGAGGCTGTGTCTAGTTTGGCTCCTAAGAAGATTATTTGCTGGGATGGCTGCAGTCTTGACTTTTGGAAGTTGACTGTGTATCCCAGAGCTTGAAGTAATCGTATGACATAATCCAGGTTTTTGTCAACATCAGTTTGTCGTCCGCTTGTATGAGGCAGTCGTCCAGGTACGGGTAAATTTGTATACCCTGGAGCCTGCAATGAGCAATTACTGAAGCCAGGCATTTTGTAAACACTCTGGGCACAGTAGATAAGCCAAATGGCAATGCTGAGAATTGATAATGCTCTGGCCCTGCAAGAAATCTGAGGTATCTTCTGCAGCTGTGTCTGATAGGGACATGCAGGTATGCCTCCTTGAGGTCCAGAGTAATCAGCCACGACTCCTTGCCCAGCATGGGAAGAAGTTGCTGTAAAGTCAGCATTTTGAACTTTGGTACTATGAGAAAGGTGTTTAATGCGGACAAGTCCAGTATTGGTCTCCATTGAGATTCTTTTCTTGGAACAAGGAACAGTCTTGAGTAAAACCCTGCTCTTGTTCTTGTTGTGGAACTCTTTCTATTGCTTTCATTCGAGTCAACAGAGTGATTTGCTTGATAGCCTCTGCCCTTTGATGTTGTGGTAGATTTGGCATGCCTTGTTTTCTTGGTAAGGTATGAAAATGAAACCTGTACCCTCGGTCTATAATGTCCAAAATCCATTTGTCCTTTGTCAGTCTGTGCCAGTTTTTTGCAAACAGAGATAATTTTCCGCCCAAGGGAGCTTCTAGTTGTTCCCTGGTAGGCGGTAGTAGAGGAAAGTCATTGAGTTTGTGGTTGTTGGGCAGGTGAAACCCCTGCGTCACTTCTTTGGTTTCCTGGCTGCCATTGTCGTCCCCTGTAAGGGCCTCTGTATTGGCCTCTTCCTCGGCCACGTCTGTTCTTACCCCTTTGAAACTTTTCTTGATTAGGAAAGGACCAGTTTTTTGAAGGCCAATTCCTACTGAATCTGGGGGGTTGAACCTGGAGGAAATCCTTCACAGTTTGAACTGATTTTGCTTTTTCTTCGATGGTCTTTAACACTTCCTTAGCATTTGCACCAAAAAGCTTGTTCTTTTCCAAAGGTGCATCCAGAAGTTTTGCTTTTACATGATCTGGTAGAGGTTGATCTTTTAACCAAGCATGTCTACGCATCACTGCCCCTGTCATAGCTGCCCTACATGAAGCTTCCAGTGCATCATATCCACACTGCAGGAAGTTATTGCTTACTTGCTGAGTGTTATGTACAGCTTCCTGCAAAGTCTTCCTGTCTAAAGGATCAGGAGAAGCTAATGTTTTTTCTAAATCTTCTAAGAGATAATCCTGATATTGGAACATATGAAAAAGGCAATTTAAAGCTCTCATAGATAAGGTAGTGGATGTGTAAACCTTTTTACCCCATCTCTAATGACCTTGCTTCCCTGTTGGAGGGCAAAGGATTTTTTGAGGTGGAGGCTGAAACTCCTTTAGGCCCCTGTGAAATAGTTTCCAAATCAGCAGTATGGGCCCTGAATAAATGGGAATGAGTTCCTGGGACCCTGTAATACCTGTCTGGCTTGGCTGGAGCTCAGAATACAAATCATCCAGAACATCAAGTACAGGAGGAATAGCTAAGGGCCTGTGCTGAGGCTTCTTAAGGAAAGTCCTAAGGCGTTTCCGAGAATCAGAATATTCCTGACCCTGCCACTTAAAATGTTCCCTCATGGTGTGCAGAACTTCCCCAAAAGAAATATCCTCAGAAGGGGAGGCCGATGGTATGGAATCTTCTGCATCCGAGTCCTCATAGGTCTGGAAGAGCTCTTCCTGGCTATCAGAGTGGACAGAGCCCTCAGAGTCTTCATCTGAAGGGACAGAGGGTTCAACATGGGGCCTTTTATCAGGAGGAGGCTGGGATGCTCTCTCAGGATGGGCCTGTGAACCTCTAATCATGGAAATTAAATCAGCAGCCATGGACATAATTTGTGTCTCCGGAGTCAGCTGAGGCAAGGATTTGGAAGTAATATGCTTAGTTTTGCTGGCTGCCTTAGCCCAGGCCTTAATAGACATGGCCATAGGAGGCCTGGCAGCTCCACGTGCAGGAGTGACCTTGTCTACAGCAATGGTCACGGACATTTCCTCGGTTTCGGTATCCGGAGGAAAGTCTATAACTGGCGTCGGAGTAATGTCTGGAATCGGAGAAGTCGGTAATGCGGTGTCTTCGGTTCGGAGCGGTGGAGGGACAGTCTCAGAGGGAACCGGAGCACTTGCGCTAGGTTTTGGCGTGGAGTCGGTGGTAGATGCGGGCCGAGGAAGTCGGTCCCGGTCTTTTCGCTTTTTGGGAGTTTGCGATGTCGGAAGATCCGACGGCATGGTGTAAGCAAATTTATCGCCGAAAAAATCTTCAGCGAACTCCGCCCGGCGCCTGAGTGCGCTTGTTGAAGCGAGCACAGGCTACACAGGCCGAGACGTCGTGGCCTGGGCCCAGGCAAGGGAGGCAGTAAGAGTGGAAATCCTTATGAGGTATTTGTTTACCACAAAAAAGACAATTGTTAACTTTTTCAGTAATTTCTGACATCGGCTGAGGCAAGAAAAGGTCCCCAACGGGGTACTTAGCTTTTTTGATGACTTCGGTATCGTAGAATACAGGAGCTGACCGACCGGCACTTGCGAACTGCTTCTGCTTCGGGCACCGCGCGGCAAGAAAGACTGGAGAAAATGGCGTCGGCTGATGCTTATATACTCCAGCTGCTCTGACGTCGGAGAGAAATGCGACATCAGCCGACTTCGGACCCAGACTTTGGAATCCGGCCGACCGAGGGCTGCCTGAGGCAGGACAACCCACATGTTATGACTGCAGTTGCATTCTTGAAGGACATCGTATGCAATGACCTATCCATTTCGAAATGGTTTGCTTTGATATAGCCTTCCCTTGAGTAGCTGTAGCATAGGATACAAAGAGCTGGTCAGATTTTCTGAAAGCCTTAGTTTTGTCCAAATAGTAACGAAGCTGCCTGAGAATGTCCAAGGAATGCAGGAGTCTCTCATCTTTGTTCTGTGGATTGGGGAAGAAGGTGGGTAAGTGGATGATTTGATTTAAAGCTACACTGGAAACCACCTTCGGCATAAAGGAAGGATTAGTTCGTAGAGAAACTCTGTCTTGATGAAAAATGAGGAAAGGTTCCACTGCCATTAGTGCCTGTAGCTCTGAGACTCTTCTAGCTGAAGTTATTGCTAGGAGCAGGGCAGTCTTCCATGACCGGAACTGTAGATCTGCAGAGAAAGCTGGTTCAAAGGGAGGTAGTGTTAGTTTTTCCAGAACAAAATTGAGGTCCCATGTTGGTGCAGGAGCTCTCCTAGGTGGTCTGATGTTTTTTGCCCCTCTGAGGAACTGCCTTAGAAGAGGATGTGAAAATAAAGGTGGATCCCTGTTGTAGTGAGCTGAAATAGCCGAAGCATGGATTTTAATCGAGGAAAAGGAAAGTCCTTTCTGCAACATCTCAGCTAAATACTGTAGAATGTGAGGCATGTGAGGCTGAATTGTGTCTTGGCCTTTAGCTTGGTTCCAGGCACAAAACCTTTTCCATTTGTCCGAATAAGCCTTCCTGGTGCTTGGCCTCCTGGCTTCCAAAACAACATATAGAACTGCTTGTGAAAGAGGTGCTGGTTGGATGTTTAGAGGATTTGCCATGCAGCCAGATTTAAAGTTTTGAGCTGGCTGTGAAGAATCTGATTGTTTTGTTGCGTGAGCAAATGGGGGATTTGAGGCAATATCCATGGTGGGCTGTGGGCCATATTTTTCAATAGCGGATACCAGTGCTGGCGTGGCCAGTCTGGGGCTATGAGAATCAGTTGTGGTCTCTCCTTTTTGACTTTCAAAAGAACCTTTGTGAGGAGAGGCAATGGAGGAAAGTCATATACTGTCAGGTTTTTCCAACTGAAAGAGAGAGAGTCCACTTTCCAAGCTTGATGGTGGAATGTCCTTGTACAAAATTTTGCCAGTTGATAGTTTTGAGGACTGGCGAACAGGTCTATGTCTGGAAGGCCCCATTTTTGAGTTATCATTGCAAATATTTGTGGATCTAGTTTCCACTCGTGGGGATCCTTGATGTTTCTGCTGAGGTCGTCTGCCAATGTGTTCTTCTGTCCTGGCAGGAATTGAGCTTGTAACTGGACTTGGTAGGCCAGAGCTGTGTTCCATAAGGTCATTGCTTGCCTGCATAGAGGGTAAGAATGTGTACCCCCTTGTTTGTTTATGTACCACATTACTGTGGTGTTGTCAGTCTTTATTGCAAGTTGTCCTGGATGTAATAGATCCTTGAAGGCTGTCAGAGCTTTCTGTACAGCTAACATCTCTTTTTGATTTATGTGCAGATTTCTTTGATCTGCAGTCCATAGGCCTTGAATGCATTGTCCTGCCATGTGTGCCCCCCAGGCATAGTCTGAAGCATCTGTTGTGATAGTTTGCCTGGCTGGGGGCAAGGTGAAAGGCTGACCCTTGTTGAGGTGACATGCCTGTGACCACCATAGAAATTCCTGTTGTAGGCAGGGAATGAGAGATATCATTGTGTCCAAGCTGTGGCTGTGTTGAGACCATACGCTTTTTAGGTACCACTGTAATTTCCTCATATGCAGCTTTGCAAATGGTATTATTAGTATGCAAGATGCCATGAAGCCCAAAGCCTGCAGAATTTTTCTTGCAGTTAATTGGGTCTTTGTTGCCATTGTCTTGAAATATTGAGTCAGTTGTAGTTGCTTGTCTGGCGTAAGAAAAGCCTTCTGGGCCTTTGTATTCAAACTGGCACCCAGAAATGTCATTTTTTGTGAGGGTACTAGTTTTGACTTCTTTTCGTTTACTGTGTACCCCAGGCAGTTTAGTAGATGCTTTACAAAGGCCAGATGATGTAAGAGAATGTCTTTGGCTTTCTGCTTGGATGAGGCAGTCGTCCAGGTATGGATATATTTGAATTCCTCTTTGTCTGCAGTATGCAATTACTGGTGCCAGGCATTTTGTGAATACTCTAGGCGCAGTAGATAAGCCCAAAGGGCAGTGCAGAGAATTGGTAATGGGCTGAACCTGCAATGAAACGGAGGTATCTTCTGCAATTTTGTCTGATAGGGATATGCAGGTATGCCT
The DNA here is from genome assembly GCF_019279795.1 of Protopterus annectens. NCBI lineage: Eukaryota > Metazoa > Chordata > Ceratodontiformes > Protopteridae > Protopterus > Protopterus annectens. The sequence goes on along the minus strand of NC_056747.1, from coordinate 1,196,887,696 downwards.
CCTTGAGGTCCAACGTAACTAGCCATGCTTCCTTGCCCAACATGGGAAATAGCTGCTGTAGTGTTAGCATCTTGAATTTGGGCACTTGTAAGTAAGTGTTTAGAAGTGAAAGGTCCAGAACTGGTCTCCAGGCATTGTCCTTTCTGGGCACTAGAAAGAGTCTTGAATAAAATTCTTGGCCTTGCTCTCGAGTAGGTACCAGTTGAATGGCTCTCATGTCCATGAGAGCTGTAATTTGTTTTTGTGCCTCTGCCCATTGAATTTGTGGCAGGTTTGGCATTCCTCTTTTCATTGGCAAGGTGTGAAAGTGGAATCTGTATCCTCGTAAAATTATGTCTAGGACCCATTTGTCCTTTGTGACAATGTGCCAGAAGTCTGCAAAAATGTGAGAGTTTTCCCTCCAAGGGGGCTGCCAAGAGAGTATTGCTTGGCCAGATGAGGTGCAAGTCATTGAGTTTGCCTTCTTGTGGTTTGAGACCTGTCTTCTCCTCCCTTCTGTGTTGTAGAGCCCCCCATTGGCGAGGTTGAGGGACAGAGGTTATTCTTTGCTTTAACTGAGAGATTAGAAATTGCTGATACTAAGCATGTGAAATTGACAATTCAGTGCCCTCATAGCTAGTGTGGCTGAGGTGTAAACCTTTTTCCCCCCACCTGTCTAGTGCTCTGGAATCCCTTGGGACCCTGTGAGATAGTCTCTGGGTCAGCTACAGGGCTTTTGTAAAGAAATTTGTGGGAATCAGGCACTCTATAGTATCTGTCTGGCTTAGCCGGAGCAGGAGGTAGAGAGTCTGGGTTGAAACTGGATTCTAAATAGACATCATCCACAATGTCCAAAACTGGTGGGATGGCAAGTGGTCTGTGTTGGGGGAGTAAAAGAAATTCTCTGAGCCTTTTCTTTGAATCAGAGTAGTCCTGACCTTCCCAGTGAAAATGTTCCCTCATAGTGTGTAAAGTTTCCCCAAAGGAGTAGTCTTCAGGAGGAGAAGCTGAGGGAATAGAGTCCTCAGCATCAGAATCTTCATAAGGAGAGAAAGAGTAGTCTTGGTCCTCAGAGGAGTCTGAAGAAATGGACATTTGCTCAGAGGATGCATAATCTTCCTCTTGTCTAGGCCTTTTGTCAGGAGGGGGCTGGGAACCCCTGATTAAAGAAATCAAATCTTCAGCCATTTTGAGCATCTGTTTCTTAGGCATGGGGCCTTGAACAGGAGACTGAAGTGCAGTCCTTTTAGATTTAAAAGGAGTCTTAGACTTAGAAAACGTTTTAATGGTGAGAGTCGTCAGTCTGGAAACGCCTTCAGAAACAGATGGCATTTCTGTAGTACTGACGTCTTTTGTAGCAAAGTCGTCGGAAGGGCCTGAAGTAAAAGGCTGCGTTGGCCTGGTACGTTCCGTCAAAATTTCCGTAGCAGTCTCGGGTTCCAGATCTGCAGTAGTCAGGGGCTGCGTCGGAGCCTCACTGAGGACCGGATCGGCCGAGGCCTCGGAATCTGGCTTAGGCCTGGGCTGTCTGTCCTTATCCCTGCGTTTTTTGTGCATGCAGGTAGTCGGTTGCTCCGATGGCATGGTGTAGTTAAATTTCCTACCGAAGTAGTGTCATGCGAAATCAAAGCGTCTTTTAATAGTACGCTTATTAAACCTAGCACAAAACCGACAAGAAGTGACGTCGTGGTCTGGGCCTAGGCAAGGTATGCAATAAGAATGAAAATCCTTATGAGGTATTTGCTTCCCACAAGAAATACAATTGTTAACTTTTTCTGACATCGGTCTGAGGCAAGAAAAGTTTCCCCAACGGGGTACTTAGCTTTATAGAAGACTTCAGTCTGAAATTCGAATTCGAAATTCTCAGGAGTCGGCCGACTGGCACTTGCGAACTGTTTCTGCTTCGGGCACCGTGCGGCAGGAAAGACGGAAGAAAATGGTGTTGGTTGCATTATATATACCCCTGGCGCACTGACGTCAGGGAAGAGGCAACAGCAACTGACGCCGGACCAAGACTTTGGAATTCCGGCCGACTGCGGGACCGCCTGACGACAGGACAACCCAAGTGTGATGACTGCAGCAGGGTAACACGATGAACATCAAAAAGTTGGTCTGATTCTTCTAGGACAGTGAGTTTGTCTTGTGTAGTATCTCAACTGTGTTTGGATATCCACAAGTTGGATTCTGACAGTTTACTTATAACTGAAAGCTGGATGAGACTGATTCAATGTACAAATTACACTTGGGCATGAAGGAGACACTTTTTTTTTTTTTTTTTTTTTATTAGAGATTCTCTCATTTGGAAAACTGTGTACAGAAGTTTGCATGTTAATCGTTCTAATAAAGCAAGTAATTCATGCTGAGAAAGCAGAGACAGAACCCCAAAGAATTTGCAAACTTCATTTAAAAAAAGCAGACAAACAGCTCAGCATTCTTGGTATACGGCAGTTCACAGGATTTTAACCATTTGAAGAACTTCAGATGACAAAACTTTTCCACTTCTGGGGGCATCACTTCCTGCTTGTATACCTGTTCTTGAGAACTTCTGACTTGTGGACACAACAGTTCATTGCGGAGGATTAGATTTCTATTTTTCAAGCTGACAGGGTGGAGGACACTAACTGGACAGAAAACTCTTGCTTTATACTGAGTTATCAGCAAGTCCTTCTGAAATGAAAAATGCCATGGAGGAAAACAGGACTTGTCAAATCTATCTCAGAGGTTATTCAATACCAGCCTTCATACAGGCTTACTGCCAGATGAATGGAGGACAACAATCGCACCCTTGCACAAAAGTGGGGTGTCAATGGACAAAGATAACTCTAGACCCATAAGCCTGACCAGCCTCATATGTAAGGCTATGGAAAAGCTCATTATGAAATTAAGGACACAGGTAATCTACAAATTCTGTATCCAAGCCAGTTTGGATTCATCAAAGGCAGATACTACCTACTTAACCTGACTGAATTATTTGAGAAGGTTACTGAGGCAAGGGATGAGGGCAAATCAGAGCACACTGCATATTATCTTGGCCTCACAAAGCCATACAACACTAACCCAAACTCATGTATCATAGATAAACATTCCCAGCTAAATGTAAATCCCTATATAACTTGCTGGATAACTAAATGGCTCACTAATAGAACACAGGAAATTACATTCTCCCAAAGACCTGGCACTAGTGGTATACGCCAGTGTTCAGACTTTGGGGCACTCCTCCTGGACATTTACTTCTCGGAGGTCAAAGCAAATCTTATGGGTTTATAGCTGACCAAGTCTGCACATTACAGTTAACTTGGTGCCATCATTTACTCCCCAGAGGACTCCTAGATCCTCAAAGGTGGCCTTTCTCAAATAGCTGATATCAAAGCCATGGACTAAAAATAAATGCCAAGAAATGTGTACTAGTATCCTTCAGCAGCAAGATTTCCCTTGTGATGATCACATCAACAGCAACCCCCCTGACAGCTGATCCTATAGCCCCGGATCTGGGAACCTAAGAGAGACTTTGGAGTGATTACGTATCAGTGTTCTGCACTCTCTTGCTATGCTTAACTGTTTTCCACCTAAACACAGATTTTCCAGCATTTATTGTGATTTAAAAGCTTGTTTTTTTCACATATTGTACTTATTTGACTGCCTGCACTTTTAAAAAGTTGTTTTTTGTTTAAATAATTTGTTTAACTGTTGTAGGCTACACACTAAAGTGCAATAGCCTTTTCTGATCGTTTGTAGTCGTTTAAAGCTGTTTTAAGTGTATTTTTTTTACTGTTTCTGCCTTATCTTTTCAAAAAAATAAAAAAACAAAAAAATTCCTGGTTTCCCACCTTTCTAAGCTAGTATAGTCCAGTTTTCAGGCTAGTGCTGAATTCAGGGCTGTGATACTAGTTTCTGAGTTGCCCATACCTTACTTGGATAGAAGGAAGTTTCTCTGTTCACCTGTGAGAGAGGGGAGCTTTGAGCAACCTATCTGTCCCTGGAGGAGTGGTTCCAGCCCAGAAGTTGGTAGTTTATTGGCCATTTTGGGCTAATTTCTATCTCTTTCATTTCCCTACTATAAAAACTGCATTTGCACGGCTTTGCGCACCAGGCAGTTCCGGTTAGCTATGGTTAAATTATTAACAGCTCCGCTAAGTCTCCTCTTCAGTTTTTACATTGAAACTAGTCTAATTCTCAAATTAAGCACTCAAAAAGCATCTTACAGCCCAGCACTTGCTCAGACCCAATAGCAAGCACTAATATACCCTGACACTGACTGCCCAGCAGGGCAAGGCTCTTTATTCACCCCTTACCAACCAAGTGACTAAGCAGCTCACCCTACTAGTCAGGCATGACCAAAGGGCAACTTCAGGTGCACTCTCCAGTCCAGCTGGTGAATCTGGGTATCTTGAGGCAATGTTACAACTGCCTCATGTATACAGACAACCCTCTCCTCCTACCACAAAGCACTAACATATGTGAGAGATGCAATTATACAGCCAAACTGGAAGCTAAGCTGTCTCCACCAAAGACTGGAACAGACAGTCAAGAGGAGAAGGTTAACACTTGCACCACACCTTCAGCCGCACACAGACCTACTAAAATAGCACTGGCAAAAAATACACAAATACACAAAATCATACTCGGAGGCTCTAAATAAAAACCTGCAAAAGCATCAGAGACCTCCAAAGCAGACACCCAAACAACCTGCACTTCCCATCACAAACCAGACAACACATAAAACACAAAAATCAGTGTGCCGCACAATCACAGCCCTTAAGGCGAAATAACATACCTAACACACTAGTAATAGGTGACTCTATGACATCCCACTCACTAGGCTGGACAAACAGAAGGTTATTGTTAGCTGCCTGTCGAGAGCCAGAATCTGCCACATAACACAAGCACTCAGGTCACTCCAGAACAAGTACAAGTATGACTCTGTTATTGTTCATGTTGGTGGGAATGACCGGAGACGTACCTCCCTGGACTACATGAAAAGAGACATGGAAGAGCTCTCTGATCATGCAGCCCAGGCTGGTATGACCCTGACCCTGAGTAGCATCTTTCCCTCACCAAGAATGATACCTCAGAAAAAATGATCAATTTCAACAATTGGCTAAGCTTCTGGTGTCATTCAAAGGGGATCCAGTGTCTGTCAGCCTGGGAGAACATGCTCGACAAGCCGCTTTGCTTCACAAGAGACTACTTACACCTGTCACCCCCTAGGCTTTCAAATACTGGCCAAGACTCTTGCTGCCCCCATAGTGCCTTTTTTAGGCAAGGCTCAAAAGTCAAACCCACCTCCATAAACAACACAATTAACAAAAAACTGAGGGTTATGCTACTCAACGCCAGGAGTTTAAATCTCAAAATGCACATGCTCGAACCACTCCTCAGTATGGAAAACGCAGACATCTGTGCAGTAACTGAAACCTGGTTCAAGGCTCCAGGGAGCACCCCAGCACTACCGGGCTACAACTCAAAGCACACATTTCGGTCACAGAACATGGACCGAAAAACAAAAGGAGGGGGTGTATCCATATTCATCAGGAATACCTACACCTCCAGGTTAGTGGTGCAGCATGATACCTCTGAGATCATCCATGTGCAACTAACATCGGGCAAATCTGCAATGTAAATTGTGGCCTGCAACAGATCACCCTCCATGACCCAGGACCACCACTCCACCTTTCTGGAGACACTGAAAAACATGAAGGTCCTACCAAAAACCCTGATATTAGCCAATTTCAATTATCCTACCATTCACTGGGAAAACTACTAGAGTACAAATTCCCAGGCCCAGCACTTCCTGGAATTCAACTCAAATGCCCTGGATCAGCTGGTAAAGTAAACTCTCCTACCAGAGGTGAAAACATATTGGACCTGGACATCACCAACAGGGGCGACAGTTGTTCCACACTGGAGGTCAACCCATCACTGGTTAGATCAGACCATAAACTAATCACTAATCACTCTAGATGTCCACACCCCACCACCACCCCCAACTAAGGAAACCACAGTAAAAAACTTTGCTAAAGCAAACTTCACCTTACTTAAGGCAGAGGTGGCATGTTTTACAGCCCCCACACTAAAGGACAACACTGCCCAAGATGCAGAAACCTTTACAACTGCACTCTATGGGCACCTACAAGGATACATGGATTGTGCCATCCCTAGCAAAACCAAGACTCACTCCTCGGAGAAGGAAACCAGTTTGGTGGACCCCTGCAATAAACAGGCTATACAATAGGAGGAGGAAACTAGTTCACCAAAAAAGCAAATCCCAAGAAGGAAAGACATCCCTGACCAGTATCAGTAAGAAACTAAGGTCCCCCATGAAATCATCCAAGACTAACTTCGAAAGAAAAGTAGCCAAGGATTCAAAAGATAACCACAAAGCCTTATTTAGCTATGTTAAGAATCTAAGTGGCAACTCACAGATATGCACTGAATTATTGCAAAATAGCACAAAATATACTGAACCTACTGATATTGCCAACATCCTTGGCAGATAGATTCAGTGCAAACTTCATCCCCTCTCACCTCCAAAAGGGCCCACAACAATACCGGAAGTGTAGTGTCCCAAAAAAATAGACGCACAGGTTAAAACAGCACTTTCAAAAGCCAAAAACACATGGTCAATGGGACCAGATGGTGTCCCAGGCTTGGTCGTGCACGAACTACAGAACAAAACTAACCCCCCCACCTAAACACGCTGTTCAACCTCAGCCTCTCCACAGGCTACGTGCCTATAGAATGGCGCACAGCAACTGTTGTTATTACTCTCCACAAAGGAGGGGCCACAACTGACCCTGGTAACTATCACCTGTTACGTTACACAATACTTTGAAAATTAAGACAAATACAATTCTTTCTCTCTTTCAGTGGTTTTTATTATCTACAGTACACACGTGTGGGAGCCTCATGGAAAGTACCAGGGAGACTCCCAGAACAAAGGAATAAACAAAAGCTTATATACTGGTGATATTGCTGACAGTACAAAAATATAAAACTGAACCAATTAGATCATTATACAGGACAATTAACCAATCAAACGTTTACCCGTAAACATAAGACAATTCACATCATTATATCTCTAGGCAGAGAAAGAAAATCGGATGCACTTCCATAAAAGGCACATTTCCTGCTTTCAAACAGATTCTTGTTTTTCAGTATTTTCTCATTGCTCAGAGTTCATTCAAAGTTCACAGTACATTTTAATACATACAGAGTGTCACATACTCAATTCTCTCAAACACATGCTTTGGCTGTTCATATTCTACAATCCCCAATTTGATGCTGTGTAAACATCACCATTTAACCTATCATACATTTGTCCCAAATCTAACATAACCATGCTACTGGTCTTTTCATCACTGGAAAACATTGTCATTTCATCGTCTACATTCATAGCTGCAGGCATATAAAACTTAGGCACTTTCTTTACAGTTTTTGAAGACATTAATTTCAAGATCAGTGCTTTGTTAGAAATAAGACAAGAAAAGCAACAATTGCTAATACTGCAATTAATAAAATCAACTTCAACAGTCCACCTCCCCAGCCTGAGAACAGATTGGTTAACCATGCCCATGTTGAACTATCGGCTTCTTTGGCCTTTGAGAGTTCGGAAATTCTTTGAATCAGTTCAAGATGACTTTCAATTTCGTGCCGATTGTCAGAAATAAATGTACAGCACTCCTCCTGGATTAAAGCGCAAGTTCCTCCTTTCGCCACTAGAGTGAAATCGAAAGCCATATGGTTTTGGAGTACTACAGCTCTCATAGCAGTCAATTCATCATTCACTAGTTCTATGCCAGAAAATGTAGCATTACTTAATATTTCAAGCAATTTAGATAGCTTTCTCAGTTCCCAAATTGATTTCACTGCTCTGTATGACGGAATCATACCAGCCTATGATATGACATCACCCAAGTCCATATGGGACAGTCCTTTGGTGCTAGCATGCGCTAAATCATGGTGATAGATCCATGAAGCATCAACTCGATCTATAGGATTAGCAGGTTTCTTGACCTCTCGAACATTCCAAATTTTTCCTTTAGGTAATGCAGATACATGTCAAATAGCCGGGACTAGGTAGCCCAGGAAGCAGCTGCTAGTCCTGGTAGCCATTTATATGCTTTTCTTCCGCACACAAAATAACAATTTTCTACTTTCATGGTGATGTTGATTGACTTGAAGCAATCCCTGGTGTCCTGCAGTCCTTGGAATATTTTCCAATAGACAGTTTCTATTTTCTGGGAAAAGTTAGCTATAGAGTTTTTAACAAGTCTTTTTATAAGTGAGAAATCTGTTTCACAACCCGAATTGTCTGCAATGCAGTTAGGTACCACTGTTTTGTTACAATGGCTCCACCCCACTCTAGTTTTACTAAGTTTCTGAAAAAACACAGTTCCATTTTGGTGGAGGGACAACTGTAATGCTATCTTGTCCTTTGAAATAACATTTGATGCATCGTAGATCAGATTCATCCATGTTTCATTAACCCCTAAAGGGGCTATATTTAGCATCAATCCCCCATGAACAGTAGGAATAGCAGTGCAAATCCAGCAGTCCGAGACATTGAGGGATGATGCATAAGCATATTTAATGGCTTGGTAGGTGTTGAAAGGTGGATGCCATGTAGCTCGTTTGGCATGAGGCGTAGTTGGAGCAGGAAATAAAAATGGCCACAGTAAAAGTAACAAAACAACAAGAATAACCACCAAAATAGATGTGCAGTGCTTTTGTGGAAATGGTGGTTGCACTTGTATTGTGTCGGGAGGGTGAGGTTGTCCAAATGGATAAACGTCAGGCATTGTCAGGTGCTGGTACAGTATGGCTTAGAGTACGAGTAGCAATAGGTGGAGAATCAGGAGTTGCAAAAGGTAGAGGCTATTGATCTTTAGATGGGATGACCTTCTTGCCGTGCGATATGTGAATCCAGGTGGGTTAGCCTTGTAGTCGGTCCACTGATGATGTCGTCAGTACAACCAGGAAGGGCCCCTTCCAGCATGGCTGAAGAGCTGTTTTTCAAGAGAATGACTTGACGTACACCCAATCTCATGGTTGTAGTGTGGAGGACAGGAAAGTATCAGGGATATGTTGAGCCGCTGCTACCTGGCGGTGATGAAACTGTAAAAAAGAGACAAGAGAAGTGCAATATACAAGAATGTCATGATCAAATGCATCATACTCAGAAAAGGGTGGTGGTGAAGTCATGGGCATACACATAGGGCGGCCCATGAGTATTTCATGAGGAGAAAGACCTTTAGTAGGATGTAGTTGTGCTCTCATAGAGGGTAGGGCCTGTACCCAAGTGAGGCCCGTTTCAGTATTAATTTAGCCAGTCTGGTTTTTAGTGTCTGATTCACGCGTTCAGTAATACCTGATGCCTGTGGTCTATATGGACAATGAAATTTTAGAGTGATGCCTAACATTTTACACAGCGAATCAATTAACTGAGCAGTAAAATGTGTTCCACGGTCTGAATATATTTGACAGGGAACACCAAAACGAGGTATCAATTCATAAAGTTTCTTAGCAACTGAAATAGCATAATTTTTGACACATGGTTAGGCTTCTAACCACCTAGAGAAAAACATCAACAACAGTTAAAACATATTTGAAACGAGCACAAGGTCGAAGTTCAATAAAATCCCATTGCAAAGCGCAAAATGGTCCCAATGGTTTTGGCAGTGGTTGTGCGGAAGCCATAGTGCCTTTTGAAATGTTATACTGTAAACAAATGGAGCACGTGCTCAAAAAATGCTGTACAGAAGCAGAAAGTCCTGGGGCAAACCAATCCTTTTGGATTTGTTTTATTAATGCTTGTACCCCGACATGGGCTGGCAAATGATACGCTTTAATAAGAGAATTTAACATGGACATTGGGCAGACCAATCTGCCATCTGGATGTTGCCAAATGAGATCAGAGCGTTTAAAGCAACCTTGAGCCAGCCATGTTCTTTTTTTGATTCTGGGACTTCATCCTGTAAAGCTTTGTCCTGTTGTTTGAAAAACAATTTGAGGTTAATCTTTCTACAAAAATCTATAGTATCAGATACTAATGAACTCTCATCAATGAAGAATCCGGGGATAAAACCAAGACCTTTATTTTGAAAATTAGTATTTTCCTCAATATGAGGAAAACACTAATTTTCAAAATTGTCTGAGCAAATTATCATAGGTTCATAGGTTCATACTAGGCTATCTGCCCGAGGGCATTTATAAGCCTAGCCCATAGTTTTGTGGCTTAAGCCACCCCTTTTGTATGGGGAACTATACCCATTATTTTGCTGTGCCTCTGTCTAGCAGTGACACTGAGGTAATCCCTGGAGTATATCTGCGATCTCCCATCCATTGGTCAAGATTTCTCTTGAACAAGGCCAGCGAGGTGCTCTGCCTTACATATACCGGGATTTTGTTCCACAGCATAGGGAGTCTTTGGGTGATGAATCTATCCCTCCAGCACATCCTATTAATAGCAGTGTCGAGGTTTAAGTCTCCCGCCCTTGTGGCTCTGACGGATCTAGATTTTTTGAGGTGAAGCATATTCATCAACTCTGGGTTTGACATGGCCTTGTATGTCAGGCAAAGGTCACCTCTGAGCAAGCGGTAAGCGACTGAATAGAGCTGGAGTTCTTTCAGTCGAGCAGCATAGGACAGATTTTTGAGGCCCTTTGTCCTTTTGGTGAGGAACTTTTGTGGCCTCTCTAGCTGCTGCAAGTGTCGGGTCAGATACATTCCGAATGGGGCATTGTACTCAATCATTGGTCTGATGAGTGATGAGTAGAGGGAGACTATGACCTCCCTTGATCTAGATGTGAATCCCTTCATGATGAGGTGGGCAATGTAGAAGGTCTTCCTAACTACTTTAGCTACATGGGTGTCGAATGACAGGCTACTGTCAACCTGGGTAACCAGGTCCCTGATTAACTTCTTCTGTGCTCAGAGGATTACCACCTATATGGTAGCTAGGGGTAACCTTGTTTTTCCCGAAGGGTATGACTATGCATTTTTGGCATTTAACTTTAGGCCATGGCTCTGGCACCAGTCATCCGTTTCTGTGAGACCCTTCTGAAGGATATCTGTGTCAGATGTGTTTTCGACTTCAGCGCCCAGTTTGCAGTCATCTGCAAACTTTGTCAGCCATAACCCTCCTGTGTTTGCTTGTACTTCGGAAAAGTAGATGCCAAACAAGAGTGGGCCCAGGACTGAGCCCTGTGGGACACCACTTGTGACAGGCTTCGAGTCTGACATGGCGCCAGCAACTCTGACCCTGTGGGTTCTGTCACTCAGCCAGTTTGCAACCCATCTTGTGATGTATGGGTTAACATTTAAGCTGATGAGTTTTTCAATGATACCGAGTGGGGTATTGTATCAAGGCCTTCGCCAGATCGAGGTAGGCTGTATGGACTGCCTTTCCCTCATCAATGGCTTTGGTGACTGTTTGAAAAAGTCAACCAAGTTTAAAAGGCATGATCTGCCTTTGACAAAGCCAAACTGGGTTGGATCCAAAGTCTGCAAATTCCCTATGTCTTTATTTATGAGGTCCATTATGATCCTCTCCATAGCTTTGCAGATAAGGCTTGTCAAGCTAATGGGCGGTAATTTCCAGGGTCTGTGGAGGCACCGCCTTTGTGAAGTGGGACCACAGTTGCAGTGCGCCACTCCTGGAGTGCGTATCCAGAGGTGAGACTATGATTAAACAGCTGTCCTAGCTGTGGGTTTAATTCCTCGTTGAGTTCGTGGAGCACACAGCCTGGGACACCATCAGGTCCCATGGATGCTGTGTTTTTGCTTTGGAGAGAGCAGTTCTCACTTGGGCGTTTGAGATGTTTGGGGGCTGCAACCATTTGGTATAGATATCTCTCCTTTTGGGGGAGAAGTTTGCACTGAACCTGTCAGCCAGTATGTTGGCAATGTCTGTAGGATCAGTAATCTTCACATCATTTTGAACTAGTTCTGAGCATATCTGGGAGTTTCCTCCCAGGTTTCTAACATAGCTAAAGAAGGCCTTATGATTGTCCTTTGAGTCTTTAGCTATTTTTCTCTCAAAATTTGCTTTGGATGATTTTATGAGAGCTCTTAGTTTTTTACTTATAGTGATCAAGGGTGTCTTACCTTTTAAGGATTTTGCTCTATCTTGTAGTAGCTTCCTCCTTTTGTTGTAGAGTTTGTTTATGGCTGGGGTCCACCAGACTGGACACTTGCCCTTGGTACAAAGAGTCTTTGTTTTGCTTGGGATTGCCTTATCCATGCAGTGCTGCAGGTGCTGGTAGAAGGCATTTGTAAGTGATTCAGCGGCTTGAGTACTGTTTTCCTGACTCGGGGGCCTTAAAGGAGACCACACTAGTCTTTAGAAGTGTGAAGTCGGCTTTCGAGAAGTTTTTACTGTGGTCTTTTTATTTCAGGTGGGGTGGGATCAGGACCTCCAGCAAGATTAGTTTGTGATCTGATCTCACCAGTGAGGGGTATACTCCCGGTGTTGAACATTGTGCTGCCATGTTCGTGATGATGAGATCAAGTATGTTATCTCCTCTTGTGGGGATGGTGACCAGTTGTTCCATGGCATTTGAGTTTATGAATTCCAGGAACTTTTGGGCTAGGGTGTTTGGGCTTGAGTAGTGTTCCCAGTCTATATTAGGGTAATTGAAGTCACCTAGTATGATGGTGTTTGGAGATACATTTATCCCCTCCAGTGTTTTCAGGAAAGCCATGTGAGGTTCCTGAGTTTGTGAGGGTGGCCTGTAACATGCTACAATTTGCAGAGCAGTCTTGCCTATGGTTAATTGCACCTGGATGGTCTCCGATGCATCGTTGCCACCAGTCTTGAGGTGTGGGTGTCCTTGATGAATATGGATACCCCCTCCTTTCTTGGTATTGTCCGGATTTTGGGGCGAACGCATGGTATGAGGTAAAACCTGTTAGTGCTGGGGTGCTCTCAGGAGCCTTGAACCAGGTTTCTGTCACAGCACAGACATCGATGTTCTCCATACTGAGAAGGGCCTCGAGTGCATGCATTTTGAGATTTAGACTTCTGGCATTGAGCAGCATTACCCTTAGTTTTTTCCTTTTTGTGTTCTAGGGTGGTAGGTTTAGAATTTGAGCCTTGCCTAAAAAGGCACTATGGGGTGGCAAGAGCCTTTGCCAATATCCGAATCTCAGGGTGACAGGTGCACGCCGTCCCTTGAGAAGCAGCGTGGCTTGTCCAGCATGTCATCCCAGGCAGACAGACATTGGATCCCCTTTGAATGACACCAGAGTTTAAGCCAATTGTTAAAGCTGATCATCTTATCTCTGTATTGTGGCATCATTCTTGGTGAAGGTAGGATACTGCTCAATGTCAGGGTCATACCTGCCTGGGCTACATAATCAGAGAGCTCCTCAATGTCTCTTTTCATGTAGTCCAAGGAGGTACGTCTCAGGTCGTTTACACCAGCGTGGACAATGACTGAGTCGTATTTGTACCTGCTGTTGTCAAAGGAGATATCCACTTTGTCAAAGGAGATATCCACTTTGGAAAATAATCCTAAAAGTAAAAAACTTCACAAATTTGCCCGAGAACAACTGAATTCCTGCAGATTGTATCGGAATCACAATTGGAACCTGAATGGTTAATGTGCACCCTAGATGTAAAATCTTTATATACAAGTATCCCACATTGGGCGGGTTTAATGGCCTTGGAGTTTTGGTTAAATAAATCCAACATGTACCCCCCCCAGGATTGAATACACTGCTGGTATGCCTGGCTGAGCACATTCTTACCAAAAATGTGTTCTACTTTCAACAAGATTGCTACTGGCAACTTCAGGGCACGGCCATGGGTGCCTCATTTGCACCCATTTACGCAGATCTCTTTCATGGGTTTTATTGAAGAACAGATCATTTATGATCCAATGCATAACATATATTTACCCAGAGATTGATATATGGAGAAGATACCTGGATGACTGCTGGCTAGTGTGGAAAGGAGGTAATGACTATCTCCAGGAATTTATTGAGCATCTCAATGGGAACATCAGGAGTATTGAATTCACTGTGGAGTATCATCAGAAGAAAATAAATTTTTTGGATGTCCATCTATCAAGACAATCTGACAATACACTCAAAACTTCTGTTCACAGAAAATTCCCGCAATACAATACCCTTCTGCATGCAGACAGTCTCCACCCAAAACATATCAAAAATATACCAAAATCTCAGTTTCTCCGGATTAAAAGAATATGTTCTTCTGAGGATGATCTCATCACATACCATGAGGACTTAACAGATTTTTGTCCAGGGGATATTCCCCACAGATTATCAATTCTGCGGCCAACTGGAGCAGCAACAAACCTAGGGATTCCCTTTTACAATATCATACGGGACGAAGAGAGCAAAGTTCTGATACATGTAGATTCATTACCACTTATGGTAGGAATAGTAGAAACTTGATTAATACTATCAACAATCATTGGAACATACTCAATTCACATCCTCTTTTGGAAGGCTATCTTGGGGAACGGTGTTATTTTTCATATAGGAAGGGTAGAACGCTTGGCTCTCACTTTTCACACTATAAAAGAGCAAGCTCTAAGGATGACACTCACACTCAGAGGACACTTACAGGGGATAAACTCATAGGTATATTTCCCTGTGGTCACTGCAGCTTTTGTAGTTACATTTTTAAAACTACCAGTTTTACTAGTAAAAATACTGGTCAGATTTACAATATTGAATTCTTTGGTAACTGCAGTTCCGATTGGATAATTTATCTTGCCCTATGCACTTGTCAGGCCTTTTATGTTGGACAAACATCTAGGCAGTTCCGCATAAGGATTTCTGAACACCTAGGGGACATCAGAAACCATAGAATAACTAACGCATTATACAGACATACAATCAAGCATCCTACTGCCAAATTCTCATTCATCATTACTGATCATATAACTGGTAACCGATCATTCAAAACAGGGTGGCATGACATTTTGAATAAGAAAGAGAAAAGATGGATCATTAAACTTGGGGGGGCTTTTCCCTCCGGGATTGAATGACAAACTATGACTTATGCCCTTTGTCCCTCACTCAATAATATACTTTTTATTTATCTCTTTTTGAGATATTATAATATCTGGATGACATTCCCAATCATATCATGGTAGCAATGATGGTTTTCTTTTTTCTGCTTATCCATCATTATGTTCTTTAGTACAGTTACTTAATATATGATAATAACATTTGTAATTTATTTGTATTCATGAACATAGATGAAGTGTTTATAGCTAATTAATACCATCATTATATTTTCTATGTTAACATATTTTCATGGTTTTTACCATATTAATTTTTAAATTAACCATTTTTTGGTTTTTGTTAACTACAGGAAGTGATGTCATTCTTTTTTGGATTTATGGAAGCTATTTAAGCAGGTGATTCTTTGAAACACATGAAATATACTACTGAAGAAAGCCTTGTGCTGAAACCGGTCTAGTTTCAGTTAAATAAATATTGAATCTTCAGATCTTCTCTGGTGCTGGCAATTTTTTTGTTGGATTTACAAAAAGAACTAAATCAGGATTCTGCAAAAGAGTGTCATATAAATGCAACCTAGGAGACAGAACAGAGTTAACTACAAGCACACAATCATGTGGTTCACCCTCATCTAAAGTTGGTATTACAGAGGCATGGTTCAGTGGTGGGCAGTGTATGACTTGCAGGGCAGGATTATTTATTAAACTTCGTTCATATTTAGTAAGGTGTGCATTTGAAAGATACTGTGTTTTTGTCTTTAGAAGTAGTGCTTGAACAGCATATGGGACTGCTAAGATAGTATCATGTCCCAAGGTTAGTGGGGCTGCCATATCAACCAAAACAGCAGCAGCTGCTACAGCCCGTAAGCAAGCCGGGTAACCAGAGGCAACCGGATCTAGCTGAGTGCTATAGTAAGCAATAGGTCGGTAGCCTCCAGTGCGTGGGCTAGGAGACCCAAGGCAGATTTGTTTCGCTCACAGCAAAAGAAAACAAAAGGTTTGGAATAATCTGGCAACCCTAAGGCAGAAGGATTTACCAAGGCTGTTTTGATAGCCTGAAAAGCCTCATTGTGTTGTGATGTCCAGGGTAAAGGTTCCGTAATATCCTTTTTTAGTAGTTGTAACAGGGGGGCCGAAATTTCCGAAAAATTAGGAACCCACTGTCAACAGTATCCTGCTAGGCCAAGGAATCCTCAAAGCTGCCTCTGGGTTACAGGGCGTGGGGCATTTTGAATATAAGTTATATGATTTGGGAGTATTTGACGAGAACCCATTGCAATAATATGTCCCAAATACTGCACCTTTTCCTGACAGAATTGTAATTTTGATCTATTTACTTTAAACCCTCGTGTAGCTAAGAAGTTTAACACTAGAAGGGAATCTTTTCTACGAGTTACTGTCTGGTGAAGCTATAAGAATATCGTCCACATATTGGACTAGAACTGAATGTGATGGTAGCTGCAGATCCTGTAACTGTCTATGCATCTCTCTAGAAAATAAGGTTGGGGATTCTACATATCCCTGGGGCAATCGAGTCCAAGTATACTGCTGACCTTTGTAGGTAAATGCAAATAAATACTGACTGTCAGGATGTACTGGAACAGAGAAAAAAGCTGATGAAATATCTATTACCGTAAAACATTTTGCAGTAGGTAGGTGGGATACAGCTCAAAATAGTAGCTGGGTTTGGTACAATTGGGAAAACAGGCAAAACAGCTTTGTTAACTTCCTGCAAGTCCTGCACAAATTTGTAAGCTTGTTTGCCAGGTTTTTTTACTGGTAATATTGGGGTGTTACATGGGCTTGTGGTGGGTACTATGATCCCTTGCTGTTCCAATGCAGAAATAACAGGGGCAATACCAGATATAGCCTCAGCTGTCAAAGAGTACTGTGGTACTCGCGGTAACTTTGCTCCTGGTTTTAGGGTTATTTTTACAGGAGAAGCTGAGGTCAAAAACCCTACATCATTGTCATGAGTAGTCCTCAGGTGAGAGGGTAGGGAATATAAATACTCGTTTCTGTCAGAATTTGGCTGGATACACATCGTCTGTAAAATGATGGAGTCATCTAAAGCTGCCAGGGTACTATCCTGCTGGTCTGAAGGTACTTGGAGATGAACTCCATCAGCTGTGCAAAAAATGGTGGCCCCCATTTTGCAAAGTAAGTCTCTTTCTAATAAATTTAAAGGTGCTGAGGGTCCTACTAAAAATGCATGGTTATCCTGTAGAGGTCCCAAAGTTACAGGGACTGGAACAGTTTCGGATATACTCAATAGGTATACCAGAGACACCCACTCCTCTAGTTATTTTGTCGGAGAGGGGAACATTCATGGCTGCTTTGCCAGCTAGCATGGATTTAGTCGCTCTGGTATCAATTAAAAACGGATAGGGTTTATATTTAACCAGTAACATAACATGTGGTCCATCCTGATCCACAGGAATAAAGGACACAATTTCTGTTGTTTCTGTTCAGGGAATCTTCATTGTGGTTGCTGTCGATTGGACGGCGTCCAGTTAGAATTCCAATGATGCAACGCATCAGTGTATGGTGCAGGTTGCTCAGCCAAATATGGACACTCATTTTTTCAATGGCCTACTTGGCCACAGTTGAAACACTCTCCCCCGGATTCACGAATCCTCAGTGTAAGACTTAAGTCTTACTCGGAGGCTGCAGTTGAATGGTATGATGTCAGTGTGCCATGAATATTCATGAGGGCACGCTG
This sequence comes from Protopterus annectens, assembly GCF_019279795.1. Classification (NCBI taxonomy): domain Eukaryota; kingdom Metazoa; phylum Chordata; order Ceratodontiformes; family Protopteridae; genus Protopterus; species Protopterus annectens. The sequence continues at coordinate 1,196,870,002 of NC_056747.1, read as the reverse complement.
ACTCAACAGTAAGTCTTACATGGACCGTGTAGGAAAGCAGGGGGTGTGTCCGACTGCCGAGCAGTCTAAATGTCCATGCCCCTGCAAGGTTTGGAAAGATAAAATAAAATTACACAAGAGCGAGTCCGCTCAAATGTCCTTGCACCCAAAACCACACTCTCTGACATTGTAAACCCCCATCACAGTTATAAAAAGTAAAACATTAATTTTATTTTTTTAAAGTCCAGAAATAGCTGCCCGTATTTGCGCGTGTGTGCAGGTGTGCCCATTGCTTAGCTGCAGTTAGCAATTCCAACATGGAAGAGCATAAGAAAGAATGTTTATGCAAATCACACCAAATAGCAATAGTGTAATGGTAGAGCGTTCGCACAAAGAAGAGGCATTCACGGTTCGAGTCCCACCACTTCCCTTATTATTTATGTTTTAAATCAGTATATGGACTAATACCTGACAAATATGATTAAAATATTAGTAAAAAGCAGTGAAATGGCCAATGTATCAGTGAACAAAACATATATTTTTAAAGGATCCTGATATATAATTGCTTGCAGTTAAGCAGCGCTTTACTCAGCGCAATAGAGTTGCCCAAAGTGCAAGAGCGCTTTACCCAGCGCAATAGAGGTGCCCATAGCGAAATAGCACTTTAACCAGCGCAATGTGTTTGCTCAGACGTGCGAGCCGCGCCAACCAGGGCACTGTGGAGCAACGTAGAGCAAAGTTGCTTAAACGCAGCCACACCCCCTAGCCTGTCTAGACAGTATGAAAATAAAATGAATGACAAGGTTCGAACCCAGGACTCTGTGCATCATAATCAAAGTACAGAACCACTAAGCCATGACAACGTAAGAGAAACAGCCACTGTTAATATACATATACTTAGTAATGGTAGATTAACCATTACTAAGCAGGTCTGCAGTCAGCCGAGAATTTTCAAAAATGGCCAATCATAAAGAAATGTGGAAAATGCGACATATTTAAGCCCCATAGGCGGGAATACTCGCCATAACTGATTGCAGCTCACATCTGCAGTTAGAATGGCTGGTGCTGGAGAGGGTACACGCTTCCGAGCGCAACATTGGGGGATCGAGGAGTCGAAATACATGGTTTGGCTCCTTGTCCACCGCCATGAGTCAAGACTCCTGCAGGGCCAGTTCCAAGGGATGGAGTACAAGGCAGAGGCTTGGAACCGGTTAGCTCATGACCTCACCAGTGTCATAGGCGTTCCTCATACTGGTGAGCAGGTCCGTCACCACCATGCAGACCTAAAGAGATGGAAGCAGGACCGCCTGAACCAATGGATACAGGAGGCCCGTGGGATGCCGGATGCCCCACAACTGAGTAGGTAGCCACGGAATGCAGTATGTAAGAATTGATAATTGATTCTGTATAATGGATAGGTATGTCTCAATATCCCTTCATTTACTTTACAGCTGCAGGTGACCGTGCTGCGAATCAGCAAGCCTATGCAGATAGGCTGCTAAGGCTGCGCCACCAGGCAGGTTAGTGAATATTCTGCATGTATTGTTATATAAAATAGGGGAGAGAGCATAAAAAAGTGTTGTAGTCCAATAATACAGCCATAAAATGGCCTGAATAAGTCCTCTGCATGTACTGTCAGATAAAAAGGTCAGAGAGCCAGAAAAAGAGTGTAGTAACCCATTAAGAAAGATAACATATGTCCGGAATAATATCTCTGCAGGTACTGTCATATAAAATAAGTGAGTGAGCCTGAAAAAGAATGTTCTAACCTATTAATAAAGGTATAATATGTCTTGAATATGTCTTCCATATGCACCGTTACAACAAAGGAGTGAGCCTGTGGAAAAGTGTGTAATGTCATTAATAAAGGTCTAAAACCCGGAGTGTGTCTGTGTCACTTAGTTTGAAATGTTGTTGTACCCTTGCATTATACAAATAGTATTGTTTTAAAAAGTGCTGGCAACCCAGAGTTGTGCAGTCCCATATGAAGTGGGTGATGGAAGTGCTAGTAGCTGTGAAGCATATATACAGTCCTCAACAGTCAGTTACTGGCTGGCATGCATAAGTAAATCTGGCACATGAGTAGCATGTTAATTTGTTCCCCAGAAATGTGAGTGTGTATCAAGAAATGCAGGGTTCTGTACAAACTGAAGTGAAAATGTCATGTGAAAACATCCAGATATGTAGATAAAGAAATATAAATGCAATCAAGGAATATGTAGCAGTAACATCTGCATCTTGGACAGTTAGTATATCAGACATAGGTCAGGCATATATTGAACTATCCAAACCCATTACAAAACCTAATGCATGGTGGCAAGTGTAATAATAAATGTAGGGGATATAAACTTGCAGTCACTAGGAATGTAGTGTAGACTAAAAGTAATTATAAGATGTTAATCGAGTTTTTTTTCTACACCCTACTGTATGTGCATAAACCATGCAATTCCACACCTCAATGGGTATGTGTAATCTTAAATATTTGTTTGGACATATGTCCTATTGTTCTATAAATATTCAAACACCACAATCATGGTGGCCTGTTGCTACCAAACATCCCTGCATGCTGTTGGAATATCCACTGTCGTTCAATATATGCATGTGTTATGCTTGCTGTTCAACTGTTGGAACCTTGGTGTGTTGGGTTAATGGGAATATTACTGCATGCTGTTACAACTAATCTGGAATGCTGTTGTTTATGCTGTAATTAAACACACCTAATCACAGAACACATGGGAAGGCCAGTCCCAGCGGACCCACCTGTCCCTCCTCAGCTGGCAAGTGCACCTGGCACCAGCAGGTCCGGTGCCCAGCCCGGGCTCCCCTCCTCCATTGGTCCTGTGTCACCTTCGGGTGGAAGCACTGCAGGGGATGGGGCTCGTCCCCCCCATGCAAGCGTGGGCAGAGTAGGGCCACCTGTCACCCTTCGAAGGGTCCGGGCTGTGGTGCATAGGGAGATCCAGCGTTCAGTCGCTGATCCCCTACGCCAGCTCGAGGCAAGAGTGGCGCGTCTCACGGGTGAGCCTGCCCATCCTATGCAGCCCCCAGCAGAGCCACCATCGGGGCTGTGAAGGTGCAGTGGTGACTGCCCATGGGTGGGGATCTCAGTTCCATTGTTACCATCTGTGGGCTCTTGGGCTTGCGATTTCCAAACATCCGACCCAGTCAATTGTGTTCACCCACCCCATGTGTCATACACCACCCCTGTATGCGTCTTGTCTGTCTACCTCCCCAACCTACATCCCCAAACATACCTACTTCCTCTACCACACCTTCCACTCTCACCTGAAAAAAAAAAAAAAAGGGCAATCTGTACCCCCAAAAAAATTACACCCCATACATAGCTGCCCATTTCACACACATGTCCATTGGACATGTAAACTGATCATTATAATTGGCAGTACAACATACTTTGTTGTCCTCGCTCCTCTCCCAGGGGTGGATGGTTTCAAAATTCACTCCAAATTTATTGCATATGCACAGCTGTTGCTGGTAAAGAAATGGGCAGCAATGGACCTTCCCTACACCCGTCCTGCACATCCCGAGCTTGTTTACCTACTGTCTCTGTCCCTCTTTGTGCCCCCTTTTTCACCACTTTCCTATCTCCCCATTTTCTTTTCTTTAAAAGAAATTAGCGCGGGTGTTAGCGGGAGTAAGCACTTTTAAACAGTAGTAAGCGGGTTTAAGCGAGTGTGCGCATATGTGCGCTTAGCTAAGCATCGTGCAAACCCACGCAAACCCGCTTACAACTGCTTAAACGTGCCTTAGTCACTCTATGGAAGGGCCCTTGTTCTGTTCAGCAGCAAAAGAAAAGACCTCTGCCAGTCTCGAACCTCAGACCATTGACACAATAGACTGCATGAATTACCACTAAGCCACAGCAGATATACAAATAACTTTGTGCTGAAATAAATATATCATGCATTACAACGAGGGAATGTAAATGGAAATTAGGAATGGTACAACACAAATCCTGTTCTGTGGGTCTTTACCAGCAGTTGTTGTGGAATGGCATGACATGACTGTGAAAAGAGAACCAGCCATCCAAGCAGGGAATAATGTTACAGTAACATCATACAAACACCACACAGTATCAGACCAGGATAAATACTGGCAAAGTTGAATAGGGCAGAGGCCAGACACCCCAACTGTGACTGCTTTACAGGGATGTCCCTGATTTGTAAACAAATGTTAGCTGTGTCCCACTGAATCACTCTGAAAAGTACTAACTTTAGGCAGACAAGTGTGGAATCACATGTAATGAATAATGTCAATAGGTGAGAGTAGACGCTGCTTGCACGTCAGAAAAGGTGTAGGTATACATATACTCTGATTCCCAAGAAAGTCTCAACTGCAATATGACTGTAATATATTGCAGGTGTATCTCACTTATATGTACCTTTCACTGAGGCTGTTCAAATATATACCTGAGAGTATCTGAGGCCTGGCAGAGGCAGAAACACACAGGCATATCAGCATTACTGCTGTTACACACTCTGCAAATAGCTTTGCAAGGAGTTCCACAAGCATGCCCTTATGTAGGAGTACAACACAGAAATATCACAGGATGTAGCCATGTACTGCTAGCAACCAACTGTGACAATGCCAATGTGCCAGTGCTGAAAAGACTGGTGTGGTGCACAGACAAAGTATAACAAGCTAACCTCTAGCTACCATCTGGATATGTCCACAGGTGAGAGCTACGCAGACAGACTACTTGCCTTGATAGACTAACAGGTACACAGCAACCCTGTATGTTCAGCAAGATAAACCTCACATGATGATAAAAAATGCTCTTTGCAGTTCTGCACCCCTACCCAAAGGTACAACACACCTGTGTATTCAGGCAAAAACCAGGGTGTAGGTAGGCATACTCAGTACTGAAATATGTCCAGTTGTGTTGAGCAGCCTGCGCTAATGTCAACACAAACAAACCACAAACTGTTCAGAAGTGAGTAACTTAATAATTACAGTATAGCAGTTCACAAACACTGCATGTGCCACAGGAATACAGTGCACTAACCAAATTTGTATGGCAGTTAAATGTCTAATTCAGAAATAAAGTACATACTCCCATGTATCCTGTGTTAGCAGTTGGAGGGGTGAGTACATGTCTACACTGAGAAGTGTGCACTGGAAGCAGCAACATTCAGGTTCGAGTACAACATGCATATCACTGGCTACAACCCTAGCTGCAGATAAGAGACATATACCAACCTTCTGACTGACACAACGGTGTCCAGAGCAAACAAGCATGGGCCCCACCTTGGAAAGCTGAAAGGGCTACGCCTACCTAACCTAGCATTTTATAGCAGTGGGCTGAAATCACCATCACCACACAGCACTGCATGCAAATACTGAATGGTGGGCAGCAATTGGTGCAGAGGCTGTCACATGCACAACTGCAAATACCTAGAAAAGCAGGCTGTACCCGCTGTCCACACATGCAATAATATCATTGCAGGTACAGGAAGATAGAGAGCGAGAGAGACACACAGACAGAGACACAGACAACAGAGAGAGAAACAGAAACAGAGGGAGAAAACCCAAAACAAACAACCAAAAAAAAAAAAAAAAAACCTACAAAACTGTAACAGACGGAGCAGGGAAATACAAAGGTAAGGTATGTAACTCATATGTATGTGTTGGCATGTAGTAGATGTTCCTGAATAGTACTCTACACACTGCACATCATCCATGTGTGGCAGCAGTACGTATCTATCTGTATCTGCACATGTGCATAGGGCAAGGGACATACTGCAACTGTTAGTGAAGGATGGAGAGATATCTGTCGTTGAAGGTCATGTGCATATATCTATGTAGGTCGTAGTGTGTGGCATAGAAAACAGCATGCAGTGCTGATATAAGTCATGTGCTGGTTAAACGCTGTGGGACTGATTTGTCAGATCTGCTGTGTTACAGCCAGTGAGGCCTGCTAAAGCTACATGGGCCGAGGACACCCACATGCATTCGGCACAACACTGTGCAATATAATCACATAACTGTACATCCCACAACTGTCACATAAGTGATATCCCCACCATGAAAGGTGGACTGTACATGTCCCTATATGTACAGGTGTGTGGTGACCAAGGCATGGACTGTAGACAAGTGTTGATACTGCAGTGCCATTCCTCCTGCCCAAAACACTGTACCCAGTAACTACCACATAGGTAGAGATCTACCCAACACCGAAGGTGTGATAAGGGAACATGGGACACAGGTGGACAGTAGCCACCTCTTTGGTAAAGACAGTGCCACACTAGACCTGTAATCTGTCTGTGTGGTATGTGTCATGACAACAGGTGTATCATCTAGGGAAATATAGGTCAGTGTTCCCCTCTACTCATCACAATGCCCTGTGTGGTATGTATCTCACATGACAACTAGAGCAGGTGGAAAGGCCACAGACATACCTCACAAAGGGTACTACTGGCTGCAAACAGATGCCCTATGCAGACTGACTCACAAAACCACATCTGGACTGTATTGCATACCGGCCACACAGAGGTGACCTCTGCCGGACATACAGAGGTATGTCACACCCATAGCTGGGTGACAACCAACATGGCAACATATCACAATCACTCCGGGATACACGCTCTAGGGCCCTAAACCTAGTCAGCTCACTAAACAGCACATGCTGGAGGGATAGGTTCCTATCTCAGAGATATGCCACTGGAATAGACCACCTAGCAATAGCAAACAAGACTCCTCATTAGCAGTTGTCATAAATACCCCTGATGATTGTTTGGGAGATTGGTAATACACCCCAGGAACCTCCTCTGTGGTTCTGGTTGGCAGGGGCATGTGAAATCAAAGTACATGCATGTCAAAGGCCAGGGTATCATACGGCTAGGCTGCTGTAGGCCCTAGGGACAATAGCATATTACCTACCTATAACACTATGCACTCACACATGTACTCAATGCAATACCTGCTATGTGAGGTTGAATAAGTGTAACGCTGAATGTGTTCAAGATCTGTAAAGGTGTGATAGGTTAGTGTGAAGTTGTATCTGACATGGTAGTGTCTATCCTAGCTGTGACGCCAGCAAAAGATGTGTATTGTATTGTTAGGCAGACACAGTAGTATGGCATACGATGTGACGTAGTTCCTTGTTGACGACCGTGGTGTCTCATTGTAGGCTAAAGCAATACATGTATGCTTAGTGAGTGGTACTGCTGGTGAATCCAACTCCCATATGAACTGTAGTACTACCTGAAGCTGTAGGCCTAAACAGCACAGTATGGTGTGTGTTCACATTGCTTGGAAACGCTGTCTAGTGTGTTTCCTGTAGTCTGCACAGAGGACAAAACTCAGGCATAAGGGTTTGTAAGTAGTGGCACACAGTACTGTATGGTACACAGGTAATGCTCATCTGTGTTGGCATACAGTGGTGCGTTGTATGTTTGTCTGATGTGTGTGTAATTATGCCTGTACCATGGCTGCAATCATGTGTGTTACAGGGTATACATGTGTATCCAGCAACATATATACTCTGTTACAGCAGTATGCCACCTATAGTAACAACTGTACACATATGTTAGGCAGGGCTATGGCATCAATGACTAGGGTGGTTGACTAGTACTACTGTAACTGTACTTTACATTCATTGCAATGGATGAGATCTCTGTTCGTGCATTGGCGTGATATATACCCCTGTGTCGAGGTTGTGCATTGTGTCACAAACAGTGTGCCGGGTACTGCTGTATAGTGGTGTGATATATAGTGTGCCAGACATGGTTAGTTGTGGCCTCAGAACCAATAAGTGGTATTTAACGTGTGTAAACTCTGGCAGACAAATGGATGGTATATATGTCAGTAAAGTGATATCTTTGGTTAAAGGTTTAAAGTGTGCCACAGGACTCGCTCACATATATTGTTCATATCTTTTTCAGCCAGATGGCCCACCAACGCAACCCATCGTACACAGCAGCGGAGGAAGATGAGATTTTGCAAAGCCTGGTGCAGCAGTACACAATGCTGTTTTCCTGAAGCAGCCATCACCAGCAGGAGCGGACTGCACTGTGGCAGGATCTTGTTCGTCGGTTAAATGACATAAGCATGCATAACCGGACATATGAGCAGGTACGCCATCACTGCAGTGATTTAATTAGACATGTCCAGCGGCGTGTGTCTGATATCCAAAGACAACAGCTTGCCACAGGTGGTGGGGTGGCCATTCATCCCCCTCTCACCAGAGTGGAGGAGCTGCTCCTAAGCGTGTTGGCTCCTGGACAACAGCAGCAACAACCTCTGACATGTGTTGTCATGGAGGCCGGAGCCACCCAGCATGTTCACAAGGAGCGAGCAGGTAACATGCCCCATCTGTAGACTACAGTTAACTGTATTGTTAGATTATGTCTACGTGAGATGTGTACTGTGTGTTTAGCAGTTGTGCTGCCTAGTGTTGTGCAATACTGATATTTGGAATATTATCTCTACACCTGTGACTGTTCTTCTACTGTAGTTTAGCATACCTACTGTAGCAATGCCACAGTTGTGGCCACTGACTAACTCTCTTATATTCTCGTAGGTCCCTCTGGTGTGACAGCAGGGCAGACGATCCATGCTGGTGAGTGTGGTATAACTGCAATGTTGGTAATGAAATGTGCATGTCATAGGTGAGGTGTAGGCCATGTACACATAACATACCTACGCATAATGCATGCCGTGCATGTTTGCTGTGAGACGTTACACAGCTCAGTAATGTCAGTAGCTGCCTCAATGACATGCAATACACACAGCATTAGACACAGTTGTGGCAACACCATACTGCACATTGGATAGGCATAGTTGCTACAGCTGCACACAACTTAACACGTTTATCATACGCAGTACACAAAATCATGCTACATATGGCATTACCACACTCCCGCTGTAAGGTCACACTTCAGTATCCCATGTCATCCACACACACATGATGTACCTCAGGGGTAGAGGCCTATCATGGGGCTGTGCAACACTCTTCAACACATAACACAGTCATGTTAGGCAATGCTCCCTATTGGGCACCTCACACACCCATGTACAAAGTGGCTGTGTAATTGTGAACGTAGCCACGGCACTGCAGTTCAGGTACTGCATGCTAGGCGGTGGTCTGTCACACATTAGTAGCCATGAGTGACCACAAGATGCATGATGATGATGGCACATGGTACTAAACCCCATACAGTTACAGTGACCACAGTACTACACATAGCAGTCATTGCTTTGCACCTCAATGTTGTGTGTGTGCAAACATATGCACCTATACAAAATATGCATAGCATGTTGTGTGTGTGCTTACATATGCCAGTATACACAATATGCACAGCAGTCGCCATCTGTACAAAGTGTCACATACATGTCCTGGAATGCTATTGGGTGTATAGGTCACATGACACACATTGGGTATGTTAATGTTGCAGTCGTGTAGCATGCCATGTCATGGCTGGCACCGACATATCTGCAATATGTCCCACACTCACCATAACCACTGTACAATGGCCATGTTGAGCATTGGGATTCCTTCACGTCTACATGCACCACTCATCCCGTGTGTGTACATAGCATGCATGTGCTACACCTGTGCCCACTATTACCTGCAATGGCCACAGACACCGTAAGCACACATGGCAATCTATGTGTCACACAGATAACACATGCAGCCATGGTATGTATGCCTGTGAGTGATGGTGCACAGGACATTGCATAGCTGATAATACATGCACAGCAACGTTGTGTCCATGTACACATTGTGTTCCAGGGTGTAGCCAATCACTTGAACAACTACACACATGCATCAAAGCCATGTATAATGTCATTAAATATGGCCGTCTACACTTGCACTGCATGGTCTTGAGTAACACATTCTGCATGCTGACACGTGTGAGATGACTGTTTGCCTTGTGATACTGTCACCCACCTTCACCCACTATTGAGTATGTGTTGGATTGCTGATGTGTGTGTGTGTGTGTGTGTATGTGCTGTAGTGAGGAGTGTATTTGTGTGCATGTGTGCTAACATCATGTACAGATTGTAAAGTGTGTTTCCTGTCTTCCTCTCACAGATGCTGAGTTTGGGGTGGCTGAAAGCAGCAGGGAACCTGAAGTCACTGCCACTAATAGTGGAGATGATGAGACATGTATTATGGCAAAGGAAGGTTTGACAGGGTCTGTCGTTGGTCCACCAATCGACAGTACACAGCGTTCAACCCCATCTATGCACACACTCATACTGACAATACATCCCTCATCACCAATGGCCTTAGCAGAGGGACAGCATACAGTTGGCATTGACCAGGAAAGTGTGGTACCCATGGCACATGCATCCCCTCACGGCAGCCATAGCCGGATTCCTGGAACGGTACCACATAGGTGGATATCCAGGGGTTCTCGGGGGAGCACCACTGGTCGTATTGCCCCTGGCAGATGTGCCCCCAGAGGTATTACAACCTCCAGTATGCTCCGGGTTGTAATGTAGGCACAGGCACATATGGAATGGTACACCAGACAAGGACCAAGGGCGCAGAGGGCCCATTACACCGTTATCAATGACAGCATCCGTGACCTTGGCAGTGCCATCTGGAATTACACAGAGGTCATTGATAGACGTTGGGGGGAGACATGCAATGCCCTCCACAATGTGTCTTCCATGAGCCAGGACCGTGTGGGACGGTTGAGATGTCGACACAGATGCATGCCAGCAACAGCAACAGCTGGCAGTCGTCGTGGACGGCACACAGATCACAGATGCTCCCGTAGTGGCAGTACCAGCCCCAGCAATGCTGGGGCTGGCCGGTCTATTGACTGTCCTAGTAGACCACGTGCACATGGCTCTGGCCAGTCCCAGCAGGGACATGGGTCCAGTCATCATACCTCTGCCTCTGATGATAGTACCCAGTCAGGGTTGGTACCTGATACTGCCAGTAGCACCCCTGCCAGGCACAGGTACTGTGTCCGTGCCCAGAGACAGTGATCTGTACAGCCTAGCAGGTACAGTCTGTGGCCGTCCCACAACCTCCCGTATATGGCAGCCACATGGTGGAGCTGTGTGCATGCAGACACACACACATTAACCAAACAACTAGGGCTCACACATACATACACATTACATCAACATTGGCCCATGCTGTACTGTTGACCCCCCCCCCCACACACACACACACACACACACACACACACACACACGTCGATTGGATGGGTCAATGTTGGGCTCTGGCAAACCAACAACACACCCTGTGCATATGATGACACCTGTGCCACCTCCTGTCATCTGTAACATTGATGGAGGAATAGGCTAACATGGTTCTGATGCACAGGGTGACATTATAGCAGTGTAGCAATATTAGCAAGTTGTCAACAGGAAAGTGTAATGATATCCTTGTAAGTATAGCTGAACAGGCATTATGCATCACAGCTCAGATTGTCAATGTAGCATTGTTTACACCAGTGTTAGGTCTGAGTATGTATTTTCCACCCATGTGCCACTTGGCTGAAGTGTACAGTGTTGCCAGCATGTGTTAGTGAGTGGACAGTACGTGTGTGGTGTGTGCATTACAGATTAGCAGGTGTACATCTGTGAACATGGTGGGTGCGCACTGTTTGCATGTACATGCATAGTGGACACATGGGACGTGTGACATACCCTGTTGTACACTAACATCTCATAGTATCTTTCGATGGGCAGTATGCATTCTACTACAGATATGTACTAACATGGGTACACATGTGTGTATGACATGGGTTGGTTGACACTATGCTGTGGGTGATACTGTTAATACCTATCAATGATTTTGCAGTCTGGTAGTATACACAACCTCAACAGCATGACTATAACCAATTATTAGATGATGTCCTGACAAATGACACACAGTTGTACGAACTCAGTAACAGTTGGATCCTTCCAGTACTATACTATAACCATAACCAGTGGTACTGACCGCCACCCGTTCCTGGGACCACACCTGTTTGGCATATAGCCCTCTTAGGTACATGCAAACACACTAGGGACATGTCCATCCACATCTGGAAATGCATGCATTGGCCTACATGCATTCCCTGGATGGGATGCATATCCTACACAAGGGTATCATACAGACAGATACCTGTTGTCCAATACATGCTGTATAGCAGTAAGCAGACTATGGCATAGTCATCCACATTTACTATACATACTATCCCGACAGTACCACATAGGTGGTAGCCCTCAACATGCATGTTGGGTACCAATGTGTATATACAGCCACTCCCTGGATGGGATGCATATCCTACACAAGGGTATCATACAGACAGATATCTGTTGTCCAATACATGCTGTATAGCAGTAAGCTGACTATGGCATAGTCATCCACATTTACTATACATACTATCCCAACAGTACCACATAGGTGGTAGCCCTCAACATGTATGTTGGGTACCAATGTGTACATACAGCCACATGTTATGTCATCTGTCCCTTGGTATCCACATATCCATAGGTATTGTGGAGTCCCTCGGTGTGTCACATAAGACATTAGGGGCCTGAATGCATATCCACAGGGCTGTTGTACACCTATAATGACTGTCCATTATTGCCAGTTGTTGTTGTGTATGAACATGTCTGACATATACCCCAGGCATGTACCCTCACTCACAGTACTCTATAGTAACTGTCATGGGTGTGTGTGGCACAGATGATCTTGGACACAGATCACTACAGTGGCCGGGCTTGTCACATACATACATATGTGACCTATGATCTGAGAAGCAGCGGCACAATCTGTCAAAGGAAACAAGTGTATTCATGTAGTATGCAGGCTTCACACCTATGTACTGACTGAGATCACATGTACACATTTATTTGCCACGCAGATACCTGGTGTGCAATGCACATACTGTTTTAATCATGATATGTCATACCATATTAAAAGCAAAACCCACACTGCATTGACCAACTGTGTCTCTCTCACACACACACACACAGCAATTGCAGGATTCAAACCCCTACCCAACTATGTTATGATACTAGAGAGATACGCATTAACACGGCGTGCAATATGCTTTGCTGGGTGGTTTCTCTTCTCCTGCTATATTTGTAGGATGCTTGACATCATCAGACTGTCCAAAGAGGAATACATCTCTTTTAATGTGTTTTCCCAGTCTACAAAAAGTGCACTCCTCTGAAAGGAAATCACACAAATACACCTCCACACACACACACACACACACACACACACACACACACACACACACGCACACACACCCAAACACACACTGTCAGTGTTTGCAGGATTCAAACCCCTACCTAACTATGTTATGATACTAGAGAGACACGCATTAACATGGCATGCTACATGCTTTGCTGGGTGGTTTCTCTTCTCCTGCTATACTTGTAGGATGCTGACATCATCAGACTTTCCAAAGAGGAATGTACCTCTTTTAATGTGTTTTCCCAGTCTCCAAAAAGGGCACTCCTCTCAAAGGAAATCACACACATACACACACCCAAACACACACTGTCAGCGTTTGCAGGATTCAAACCCCTACCTAACTATGTTATGATACTAGAGAGATACCCATTAAAACGGCTCGCTATATGCTTTGCTGGGTGGTTTCTCTTCTCCTGCTATATTTGTAGGATGCTGACATCATCAGACTTTCCAAAGAGGAATATACCTCTTTTAATGTGTTTTCCCAGTCTCCAAAAAGGGCACTTCTCTCACAGGAAATCACACACATACACATACCCCCCACACACACACACCCAAACACTCACTGTCAGCGTTTGTAGGATTCAAACCCCTACCTATGTTATGATACTAGAGAGATGCGCATTAACATGGCACGCTATATGCTTTACTGGGTGGTTTCTATTCTCCTGCTATATTTGTAGGGTGCTGACATCATCAGATGGGACATGGTAATGTGTGTACACTTTGTTTTATGCAATCCCAAGAATGAGCCATGTGGGTCGGCAGGTGTCAACAGCTTGAACAGGACCCTATAATTCTTACCTTGTGTGATCTATCTATGGACACATTGACATTCCTTCATATGTCAACACATATTTAGGCACAGATTGTTGGTTTTGTGGATACGACATGTGTCTGGGATGTTGATAAAGGGCTATTCAAAGTCTATGTGGGACATGTGTAGCTCTGTTCAGTGATGTATGTCCTGGGTGTCTACCTTGCAAACAGTCTAGCATGTTTGGGAACCATGATCTGCACATGAACATACCACAGTTGGTATGGTTGTGTGTTTGTCAGCTTCCAATAGCTCTGTTTATGACTTCAACCATGATGGACTCCATGGCCTTGCAGATCAGACTTCATAGGCTTACTGGACTATACTTCCCATGGTGTGTTGTGCGCCAACACTTATGGGGAGTGCCATATGTTGCTGTAACACATTCAACGGTTCCAGATCCTGTGGAGAGGGTGAGGCTCAACAGACTGTTCAGGTGCAGGGTCTGTTTGTACTGTAGTTCATGCATGACACATATTGGGAAACAATGTAATCCAATTGCTGCCATGCTTTTGGCTTTGGGGGAACTGTTCAGCCATTCTTCATGTGATATCTCCTGGTATGATGACTGGGACTATCGTCAGTGGGAGGTGGGTATGTCTATATGGGCCTGTCTTGACAGGATGTCTGCATTGTCAGTCAGGTACAGTTGGCCCCGACTCAGGACATATATGAGTGTACATTGCTATTTATGACATAGCTGAAGGAGGTGTCATGATTAAGTCTGGAATCCTTCTCAGCTACTCTTTACAAAACACCAACAAACCTGAGCACTAATCCCTATTATACTCTTTTACACACTTAACACCCTACTGATCCTTTGTGATCAGGCTACAGAGTATGTCATCATAATATCCTGGCATGTCCAGTGGTCGGTTTTGTGTGTACTCTCCAGTCCAGCTAGTGAATATTGTGGTTTTGACACAATGCCACATCTGCCTCATGTACAAAGACAACCCTCTCCTCCTCCCAACAAACTCAGATATATGTGAGAGATGCAACAATATTGACATACAAGAGGCTGAGCTCTCTCGACCCATGACTGGCATAGTCTATCAGGTGGTGAAGGTAACCACACACACCACATATCAGTCTCACATAAACCTATAGCAACAGCAATCAAACCACATTATCATACATAAACATACTCGGAGGATCTACATAAACTCTGCCTAAGCAGCAGAGACCTCCAAAGCAGACACACAAACTGCTGCCCCACTACAATACCCACATCACATAGTTCACAATGTCAGTGTGCCACACAGTCACTGCCCTTCGGGCAAAACAACACACCTAATACACTTGTAATAGGTGACACTTATTGTCAGACACACTGACGTCCCACTCACCAGGCCAAACAAGGGAATAGTCACTTTGAGCTGTCTCTCTGGTGCCAGGATCCGCAACATAACACATGCACTCAGGTCACTCCAAAGCAAGTACAGGACTGGCTCCATCATTGTCCATGCTGGTGTGTACACCCTCAGACGTTCCTCCCTGGACCACATGACATGAAACATAGAGGAACTCTCTGATCATGTAGCCCAGGCCAGTATGACCCTGACCTTATACTTGTGAAAAACGAAAACACAGTTTACCAATAAAACAAACACTGGAACCAGCTAAGGGAATCCAAAAGTCCTTGCAGATAATGCAGAGTACACAAATTAGTGAAAATGAAAAAAGCACCAGGTAAGACGACTCCAGGACCAACGTTTATTAAAGCGCTTTTCGTTTACCAAATAGGCAAACTTCTTCAGAATCCGTTTCATTTTCACTAATTTGTGTACTCTGTATGACCCTGACCTTGTCTAGCATCTTACACTCACCAAGTATGATGCCACAGTATACCAACAAACTGATCATGTTTAACAGTTGGCTAACATATTGGTGTCATTCACAGGGGATACAGTGTCCGTCAGCCTAGGGTGACATGCTCGACATGCCACGCAGCTTCCCTATGGACAGTTTGCACCTGTCACCCTTGGACTTTCGAATACTGGCTAAGGCACTTGCTACCACCATACTGCCTTTTTTAAGCGGGGCTCAAAAGACAAACCCACCTCCATAGACATTACAGAGTACCTGACACTGAGGGTAATGCTGCTCAACACCTGATGTGTTACCCTCAAATTGCGCCCACTCAGGAATCTGCTCAGTATGGACAACAGCAATATCTGTGCACTAATAGATACCTGGTTCAGGCTCCAAAATGCACACCAGCACTAACAGGTTATATTTCATACCATGCTTTCTGACCACAAAACTCGGAATGGCCAACACAAACAGGGGGAGTATTCATATACATCACAGCTACACATACCTCCGGGTTGGTAGTACTGCACAAAGCATCACAGACCATACATATGCACCTAACATTGTGCAAATCTGCCTTCTGGTTTGTTGCCTGCTACAGACCACCCTCCCAAACTCAGGAACCACACTCTGCTTTCCTGGGAACACTGGACAATATGAAGGTCTCCCCAAACACCATTATATTGGGTGACTTCAAATACCCACAAATTGACTGGGGATAGTACTCAGGCCCCAACAACCTCGCCCAACAGTTGCTACTATTTGTAAACTCATATGCTATGGCACAACCGGTCACCACACCCACAAGAGGGGACAACATATTGGACATGATCATCACCAACATGGGGACTCTATGTTCCACACCTGAGATATACCCCTCATTGGTAAGGTCAGAACATACATTTATCTCACTGGACATCCATATCCCGTCCCCACACCCATCCTGGGTAATCTTGGTGAACTTCTCAAAAGCAAACGTCACACTTCTCCAAACCAAGGT
Organism: Protopterus annectens; assembly: GCF_019279795.1. Classification (NCBI taxonomy): domain Eukaryota; kingdom Metazoa; phylum Chordata; order Ceratodontiformes; family Protopteridae; genus Protopterus; species Protopterus annectens. The sequence goes on along the minus strand of NC_056747.1, from coordinate 1,196,853,217 downwards.
GGTATCCTTCAGAGACCCTGGGACAGTGGTAAGTATGGCTCAGACTGCTGAATCCTTTACATACACATTCTATGGACACCTAGTGGACTGCATGGATCATGCTATCCCAAATAACAACTGGACTCACTCCTCCAATGGCAGGGGACCTGTCTGGTAGACCCCGGCCATTAATAAGCTATACAATGAAAGGAGGATGCTACTACATGATAGAGCACAATCCCAGACAGGGAAGGCATCTGTGATCTGTACTAACAGATGGCTACAATCACTCATGTATTTATGTCAGGCCCGCTTGTAATGGACAACTGCACCAGACACGTAGGACACTCACAAGGCCTTCTTCAGTTAATTCAGATACCTGGGTGGACACTCACTGATATGCTGTGAGTTACTGCATACTGACTAAACATACCCTGAACCCACAGACATAGCCAATATCCTGGCAAACAGGTTCAGTACAGATGTCTCCCCCATCCCCCCTAAGGAGCTACTGTCCATCCCAACAGAGTGTAACCTCCCTGACATCACAAATAAACAGGGGAGTGCTGCCCTCCCCACAGCGGACAACACAGCATCAATGGGACAGACGGTGTCCCGGCCTGCGTCTTACATGGGCTTCATGACGGACGTAACCCTCACATTATGTCTGTTCAATATCAGAGTTACTGCAGGATATGTACCCTCGGAATGGCGTACAGCGATAGTGGTCCCGCTCCACAGAGTTGCTGCCACAACGGACCACAGACAATATCGGCCTATAAGGCTAACTAGCCTGTTCTGCAAACCTATGGAGCGTATTGTAATGGGACTCATGCACATAGACATCGGGAACCTACAGACATTGGGTCCTACACATTTCAGCGTTGTTGCCTCTTGGACCTGTTCGTATTCTTTAAACAGTTACCAGGTCCATCGGTGTAGGGACGGTTGTCCACACAGCCTGCCTGGACCTTGCACAACCCATCAACACAATACCCCACTCGGCCATTACATAGGCTCACCGGCGTCGATTTCAACACATATCTCACACGATGGATTGTTACCTGGATCAGGGATAGCACCCACATGCTCAGTATTGCAGGTGCCATGTCTGACTATACACCAGTTACACATGGCATCACACAAGGCTCAGTCCTGGGACCTCTCTTGTTCAGTATATATTTGTGTGACGTACAGGTTAACACAGGAGGAATATGGCTGACCATGTTCGCAGATGACTGCAAACTGGGTGCCATAATCAACTCTCCAGCTGGCACATGCATACTCGAACAGGGTCTCACAGAGATAGGATGACTGGTGCCTGAGCCATGGCCTACAGCTAAATGCCATTAGTTGCATAGTCATCCCCTTTGGGAATAACAACATGCCCACACATTACCACATAGGTAGTAATCCATTACATACGGTAGTAGTTGTTAGGTGCTTGGGGACACGACTTGTTCGTACTATCGCCTTTGACAATCACATTGCCAAAGTGGTTAGACAGAACTTCTATATAGCCCACCTTATCCCATATGGTTTCATATGTTGATCAAGTGAGGTCATTGTGCCCCTATACTCATCACGACCATGCTTGGTTACAATGCCACATTTGGGATGTACCTTACTCGACATCTGCAGCAACTGTAATGGCCACAAATGTTCCTCAACAAGCAGATGTAGGGACTCACACGGATGCCCTGCACAGTTCAGATACAGTAACCCCAGCTCTACTCAGTCGCTTACCAACTACTCGGATGTGTTGTGTGCCTGTAGTTTAAGGAAATATCCACCCCAGATTTAAATGAACATGCTCCACCTCAGGATATCAGACTCCCTTGGAGCTACACACTCCAGGGACATAAACCTCAGCACAAATGTTAATAGGACATGCTGGAGGGACAGATTCTTATCCCAGAGGCTCCACTCACTCTGGATAGTAATCCCGGTTTCGCATGGGCAAAGCCACACACTGACCACCTACAGGAGACATCTTGACAAGTGGATGGGTGATCGTATGTTTACCCATGGGATATCTTCTGGGTCCCTGCTAGACAGAGGCACAATACACTAAACGTAAATGGGCTATCTTGTGTGACCTACTATTCACAGGCACAGTGTTCTACTTTGACAAGGTTGCGAAAGCCAAACACACTCTGGCTAGGCTTGTACATGCCCTAGGGCAGATAGCCTATTATCAACCTCTGAACCTATGATAATGTTCAGGATGCACAATGTTTATTGCTGATACTGTTTGCAGGTTTTATCGTCTTTGCTTTCCCACTTTCTATGAACAACTTAGGTATCTGCAGAACATATTTGATTATGACAGGGTTCCACTATATTATATATGTGTCTGTTGTCATATAACTGTGTGCACAGGGCAGATTGCTAGATAGTGAGAGGTTCCCGGGTTAACACATCCAACTGCCCAATATGTGTGGCCCACTGCTGTACTCCGACATGGCCTAAGTGTGTGAGCATGCCCAGTTCAGACTGTCAGTGTTCTGTTGCCTGACATTTGTCTCATTTATTCAAGTGTGTGAGCATGCCCAGTGTGACCTTTCAGTATGTTGCTGTCTGAGGTCCACTACATTTGTTGATGTATGTGTACATGTCCAATATTAACATTTCTACTGTGTGTGTGTTGAAAGTGAGGTTCTATTCTTACTGCGGGACTCACCTTTGTGTCATAACTCGACAGGGATTATGCTGTGCCTGCAGGGTTTCCATGGAATACTTTGCATAGACTTATCAACATTTCTTCATACAGGCTGACCACTGCAATACTGTCATGGTTTAGTGGTTCAGTACTATGACTATAGTACACAGTATCCTGGGTTCGAGGCCCATCACTGCTTTATATTTTCATACTGAGCAGACCAGACTGCTTAAAGGCCAGTAGAGCAAATATGAGCATGTTGGCTTTTGTTCAGCTATGCCCTACTTAGGTTCATAGGTTCATACTAGGCTATCGGTCCTAAGGCATTTACAAGCCTAGCCAGAGTGTTTGGCTTTCGCCACCCTCTGAACTGATTTTACTGTGCCCTTTTTAAGGTTAGTTTACTGTGCCTCTGTCTAGTAGTGACACCGAAGTAATCCCCGGGGTAAACCTATGATCTCCCATCCACTCATCAAGATTCCTCTTGAAAAGAGTCAGTGAGGGGCTCAGCCTAACATGGACTGGGATTCTATTCCAGAGCGAAGGGAGCCTCTGGGTTATGAATCTGTCCCTCCGGCATGTCCTATGTATTTCTGTGCTGAGGTTCAAGTCCCTCGAGCGCGTAGCTCTAAGGGATTTGGATTTTCTTAGGTAGAGCATGCTCATTAATTCCGGGTTGGACATGGCTTTATACGTCAGGCATAGATCGCCTAAGTAGGCGGTATGCAACTGAGTAGAGCTGGAGTTTCTTTAACCGAGCAGCATATAGCATCCGTTTGAGTCCCATGATCCTCTTTGCGAGGTACTTTTGGGGTCTTTCTAGTTGCTGCAGGTGTTGGGTAAGGTACATCCCAAATGGGGCATTGTATGCAATTATGGGTCTGATGAGGGATGAATAAGGGGCACGATGACCTCCCTCGATCTAGATGCGAATCCTTTCATGATAAGGTGGGCTACATAGAAGGTCTTTCTAACCACTTTGGCAATGTGGTTGTCAAAGGAGAGATTACTGTCTACTTGGGTCCCCAGGTCCCTAATTACTTCTTCCGTACTTAATGGATTCCAGCCTATGTGGTAATTTGTGGGAACTTTGCTTCTGCCAAAGGGCATGACTATACACTTTTTAGCGTTTAGCTTTAGGCCATGGCTCTGGCACCAGTTATCCGTCTCTATGAGACCCTTTCGAAGGATGCTTGTGTCAGCTGGACAGTCAATTATGGCACCCAGTTTGCAGTCATCTGCGAACTTGGTCAGCCACAGTCCTCCCGTGTTAGCCTGAACCTCCGAAAAATATATACCGAATAAGAGAGAGAGGTCCCAGGACTGAGCCTTGTGTGACACCACTTGTAACTGGTTTAGAGTCTGACATGGCTCCAGCAATTCTGAATATGAGGGTTCTGTTCTTGAGCCAGTTTGCAACCCATCTTATGACATAGGGATTTATATTTAAGCTGGAGAGCTTATCTATGATGCCCAAGTGTGGTATTGTGTCAAAGGCTTTTGCGAGGTCCAGGTAGGCTGTGTGGACTACCTTCCCCTCATCAATGGCCTTGGTGACTGTTTCAAAGAAATTGACCAGGTTTAAGAGGCAGGATCTGCTCTTAAAGCCGAATTGGGTAGGATCCAGTGTCTGTAGGTCCCCAATGTCTTTGTTTATGAGATCCATAATGATCCTCTCCATAGCTTTGCAGACCAGGCTAGTCAGGCTTATGGGGCGATAGTTTCCAGGGTCCATAGAAGCACCACCTTTGTGGAGTGGGACCACTGTTGCTGTACGCCATTCTTTGGGTACATATCCTGTAGTAAGGCTGAGATTGAACAGCAGCTTTATGTGGGGGTTTAGCTCTTCTTGGAGTTCATGTAGGACGCAGCCCGGGACACCGCCTGGTCCCATTGATGCTGTGTTTTTTGCTTTGGAGAGGGCAGCTCTCACCTGAGCATCTGAGATGTCAGGGAGGCAGCACTCTGCTGGGACAGATATTTGCTCTTTAGGGGGGGAAGGAGGGGAGACGTTTGCACTGAACCTGTCAGCCAGGATGTTGGCAAGGACTGTGGATTCAATGTATTTTTTGTCATTTTTGACCAACTCTGAGCATATCCGGGAGTTGCCACCCAGGTTCCTAACATAACTAAAGAAGGCCTTGTGATCATCTTCAGTGTCCTGTGCAATTTTTCTCTCGAAGCTGGCCTTGGGAGGATTTTATGAGGGATCGTAGTTTTTTGCTAGTACTGATCAGAGATGCCTTCCCTTTTAGGGATTTTGCTCTATCATGTAGTAGCTTCCTCCTTCTGTTGTACAGCTTATTTATGGCTGGGGTCCACCAGGCAGGACTCCTGCCTTTGGAAGATTGGGTCTTGGTTTTGTTTGGGATAGCATGATCCATGCATTCCTGAAGGTGTCCACAGAATGAGTTTATAAAGGATTCTGCAGTTTGAGCCGTAGTTTCCACTGGCCCGGTGGCCTTGAAGGATTCCACCTCGGTTTTGAGAAGTGTGAAGTCAGCTTTTGAGAAGTTTTTCACTGTGGTTTTCTGGGCTGTGGGTGGGATCGGGATGTGGATATCCAGCGAGATTAATTTATGGTCTGATCTTACCAATGAGGGGAATACCTCTGGTATGGAGCATAGAGTCCCCATGTTGGTGATATCGTTATCCCCTCTTGTGGGGGTGGTGACTAGTTGTTCCATAGCATTTGAGTTTATAAATTCTAGGAACCTTTGGGCTAGGGTGTTGGGGCTTGAGTAATGCTCCCAGTCAATGTTTGGGTAGTTGAAGTCACCCAATATAATGGTGTTTGGAGAGACCTTCATATACTTAGACCCAGCTTGTCCAACATTGCTCAATATTAACCAACATTGACCACAGTTGTGTTAGTTGGTGTGTGCAATTTTCTTATATACTACATGGTGGTAAATGCTGTTTAGCACTGCTTTATATTGCTTAACGCATGGCAATCATGCCTCAGGTGGTGCTGCGGGGCTGGCTATGTCGGATGCACATACTACACTCCCTATACATGTTTGAAAGCAGGTAGTGTCAACTTAGGCATCCCTTTTACTATATGTGCGAGTCAGAGAGAGGTATCATTTCCAGGGTTCCTACTGAGCCAGTGTATGTGCTATGCATTGCCTCTTTGCCAAGGCCAAAGCATACTGGGCACACCTCCTTCTGCCTACTGGGGCAGGCTCAGGTTGTTCCTCCTCAGAGTCACGCTCTGCCTGTGATGGCCTTGGCAATGGTGGGGGGCTGTTTGGCCCAGGCCTATGCTGGTCCTGCTGCAGCTGTTTTCGCAGGATCGTATTATGTAGCATAGCACATACCATGACTATTTGGGTACATGTAGCTGGTGAGTACTGCAAGGCTCCACCAGATGTGTCCAGGCACCAGAACCGTGACTTGAGCAGCCCAAACACACGCTCAATTACATTTTGTGTTTGTGCATGTGTCTCATTATGGCGTTCCTGTTCAGGTGTGTGTGAGTTTCTGATGGGTGTCATCAGCCACGGCTCCAGTGCATAGCCAGCATCCCCCACTAGGTGACCATGTGGGATGTCCCCATTGGCAAATGTCTGGTACAGCTGCGCCAGATGCCAAATATAGGAATCATGGTAGCTTCCAGGGCAGCCAGCACACACATTCAGTATTATGCCCTGGGCATCACACACGACCTGGCAGTTGATGGAGGGGAAGCCCTTGTGGTTGAAGTAGACCCTACCCTGCTCACCGGCTGGTGCTTTGATGCATATGTGTGTGCAGTCTATTGCACCCACTACCTCAGGGTATTCCGCTATTTGCTGAAGAGATGCATATTGCTGGTGAATACCTCATGGGAATTGGGGAAATATACATGTTCACCGACATGTGCTGACATGGCATCCAGGAACTGGTGCAGTACCCTGGATGCTGATGCCTGTGATATCCCCATCATATCACCAGTTTGTCTCTGGAAGGTACCTGTTGCTAATATTCTTAGGCCAGCACATACCTTGGTGTCCACTGGGATGGGTTCCCCTCTGTTGGTTCTGTGTGTGAGGCGTGGCATGCACAGCTCAACAATTTGCTGCAAGAGGTCTCTGTCCACTCTATAGCGCTCCACTATCTCCAGCTCATGTAGCCCCTGGTAGGTTATCCTGGGCCTGTACACTCTTCTTCATCTCCTCACTGTGGGTTGTCCAGCAGCATTTGCATTATCACCACCCTCAGCATGTTGCATATGTCGCCTTATAAACAGCAATGGCAGCCCCTAACATTTTTTGTCTCAGTAAAGCTTTTTCAGTTTTGACTTCTATTAGCTTACTGCTTACTTGAGCGAAACATAATGGACTGTTGTTGCAGAGTTTTAAGTGCTGGGCTGGGCTAGTGTACTGCCTGTGTAATTGCCTGATTCTGATTGTTTTCACCTGCTAGCTCTGCTAGTACTCCCTGGTAACTTCCTACTATTTGGTGTGCTTCCTTTTTCCTTTCTGTTTCCTCAGGGGGGAGCGCCGCGCAAACATGCACACAGCAGCTAACACACGCGCACACATGCTTACACGGACTAAAACTTGCTTATTCTTGTTAAAACGCACGCGCACCGGCGCAAACGCGCTTACAACTGTTTACACAGCCTTACATATGCTTACTCCGGCTTACACGCATGCACACACGCTAACAAGCGCGCACACTGTCTTACTCGGGTTTACTGGGTGTTATCCACGGCATACACCTTCAATTTCTTTACTTTACCTAGCCTACCTGTTGACACACCTCTTTCAATGATATGTAAATGTCAGCTGACACATGCCACTCTGCTCCAATGAGCTTCACTTCTTTCATACATACCCCCCTCGTGATGTCACCTATCTTCTACTCTGTTACTCCCCTTATCCTACACCTACACTCCACTGACTGTGCTCATTTGCTATGTAAACTTGCGATTCACTATCCTAACCCTCATTTGCATAGGATTGCCTACTAATGCTTTGTTACATCTCTTAGACTGAGCTTCCCCCCTTAGCAACCTCTACTTGGTGGCCATGCTGTCTTCAGCCTGCTGTTCACTTGCATTGTAAATTCATATCAGCAATAAAATCCACATTTGTGGATCTTAATTATTGATTTTCTGCTTTTTAGGGCGCAGGGCGTTTGCGCTGCGCTAAGTTTAAACCCCAGAGAACGGCATGAAAAAAAAAAAAAAAGTTATTTTATTTTCATTTTGCATCACTTCACATTGCCAATGGCTGTATTTTTGGCCATTGGCATGCTTCCTCCTGTAAATACATCCTTTTTTTGGACCTGTCACGGCTCAGTTTTGCTATTTGCAGAACCGTACTCAGTTGTCAACCGAGTACATTTCTGCAAATAACACTACTCCTACGCGGACAGGTTTGGGTTTCCTGGATCGCAAATTTACCTAATTTGCATTGCTTTTGCCTGCGATTGAGGTAATTTACACATCCAAGCCCTGTCCGTGTAGGACTAGTTTTGAGAGCTCTGTTGCATGCCCCTACCGGCTGTTCCTGGATCGCTCGGTGGACATGTTGGCTGCATGGAGTCTTACTCTACTCTTAGACTCCGTGCAAGCCTTCGTGAATCTGGCTCTCTGTCTGATTACTAGAATTCTGGGGTGGGGCCGACTGTGTTCCCTGCTAGTTTTGTCTATTCTTATTTCCTGCTCCTTGTCGTCCACTCCTCCCTCACCCTCTACCCCGCTGACCAAAAGCACTACACATTTGGATTTGTGCTTTTACTAATTTCTCCTGTAAATCCTTCTTTTCTTTAGCTAAATGGTCAGATAGGTATTGTACCTGCTGGACTAGCTCATGTAAGCCCAAACTAGGCCAGTTTAAGCATACGTCCTTTAACTTGTCCCTCACCTGAGGGCATAACCCATCTAACAAAGGCAGCTGACAGCCCGCTTTGTGCTGGTCCTTCGGTGGGCTCTGGGCACCCGGAATATGCCTCAAAGGCTTCAATGAGTCGATTTAAGTATTCGTCTATAGGCTCATCCTCTTTCTGTATGACTGATTTAATTTTCGACCAATTGGGGGTAGGTGGCACTATTACAGTGATAGTACCAACTATATGTTGCCTAACCACTTCAAACCCATTCTCCCCCTTGTATGTTGTGCTTCGATATTGGGGTAGGAACATTAGCATGATCCCAGATACGTTTCATCAGATCAGCTGGGACAGCATATTGCAGGACAGCTCTAACCTCTTCTATGGTGGGATTTTGCAAACTGATATGTCCTGCCAATACGCGTTGAAACTTCGCTGGGTTAGTACGAATAGGCGCGAGTGATTTAGTGATCGCTTGAAAATCAACTGCTGACCGAGCCCTGGGTACCACTACAGTAGCCGGTTGTCCCGCATCTCTAGCATGTGCTGGGTTTGCGACTTCTCTCAATGGGAATACTCCTTCATTTGATGGGCTAGTGCCAGATTCAGAATCTGGATTAGATTTGTCCGGACCAATGTAGCCATCATTATCTTTAATCACAATTGGGCATGGCTTGTAATATTTACCTTTGTGTAACTATACGGCTTTTTTATTGTGATATATTTTCGGCTGGCTAGACCTAGGGTCAAAAAGCATTTGTGCTTTTCTTTTCTGCTGTTTTTTTGTCTTAGAACGGGTTAGTCTAGGTGATGGTTTACCTGTATCTGTTCAGTCAGGTTGTTCTAGAATCGGTCTGCTAGGCTGGCCCTCCCATTGCCTGATCTCCGCTTCCAGAGTCGGGAGCGGTCTGCTGTTCTCCCTGCCAGCCTTCACACTCTGTCGTGGAGCTCACTGCTCCATCTTGAACCTGTGAAGGCTGATATTGCGGTGGAGGAGCCGTAGGGGGTGGGGGAACTAGGGGTCGTCATCCTCAGATGCTTTAGTTATTTGTAATTTACTTAATTCCTGTACAGGACATAAGGGTGGTTCCTTTAAGCGTTTACCATCTGCTACATCTAGATTACTCGCAGTATGCCGCCGTTCCTTTATCTGTTCTTTTAGTTTCTTTTGATTGCCTTTAAGACTACTGACGACAGAGTCCTTTTCTCTTTCTTTAGCCTCATACATCCAATCATTAAAAGCTGCCCAGCACAACCCTGGTATTTTTTCTTTTTTAATTTCTTTTGCAAATTAGTCAATATATCTTTATTAAAACTACCATTTTTGGGAAAAGCAAGGTTACCGTCATCTTTAGTAAGGGCGATTCACTGATTTAAAAACATGCAACTGTCCCGGGACACACGGTAAAACATATAACCAGCTGGTGTACCTTTTTCTGGCTCATCTATTTTTCCCGCACTTGCTCCCATTTTTACTCAAATAGAGCTATGCTTGTGTAATACAGGTTTAGCTAAGGCATTATATAAACGTCTTGTTACCCCCACTATCATACCTCCTTTCATACGTATGTCGCCAGTATTTTTCCGTATTAACCCACACTCATACGATAGCAGAAAAAGAAATGCATGCCACTTACCTCAAAACAACTGACTAGCCTGGTCTGCAAGGCTATGGAGCACATCATCATGGAACGCTAACAAAGACATTGGAAACCTCCAAACACTTGACCCGACCCAGTTCGGCTTTGTTAAGGGCAGATCATGCCTACTAAACCTGGTTGACTTCTTCGAGACACATAACCCACAAAGTCAGTGTGCCAAGCAGCCACAGCCTTAAGGCTGAATAACACACCTGATACTCTTGTTATAGGTGACTCTATTGTCAGACACACCGACGTCCCGCTCACCAGGCTGAATAAAGAGAAGGTCACGGTGAGCTGCCTGTCGGGTGCTAGGATCCGACACATAACGCAAGCACTCCGGTCACTCCAAAGCAAATACAAATATGACTCAGTCATTGAACATGCTGGTGTGAATGACCTGAGACGTACCTCCCTGGACTACATAAAAAGAGACAGAGGAGCTCTCTGATCATGTAGCCCAGGCTGGTATGATCCTGACCTTGAGCAGCATCTTACCCTCACCTAGAATGATGCCACAGTACAAAGACAAAATGATCGATTTTAACAACTGGCTAAAATTTTGGTGTCATTCAAAGGGGATCCAGTGTCTGTCAGCCTGGGATGACATGCTCGACAAGCCACGTTGCTTCGCTAGGGATGGCTTGCACCTGTCACCACTGGGCTTTCGGATATTGGCAAAGGCTCTTGCCACCCCCATAGTGCCTTTTTTAGGCAAGGCTCAAAAGTCAAACCCACCCCCAAAGACAGCACAAGCAACAAGAAACTAACGGTAATGCTGCTAAACGCCAGAAGTCTTAACCTCAAGATGCACGCACTCGAAGCTCTCCTCAGTATGGAGAACATCGATATCTGTGCAGTGACAGAAACCTGGTTCAAGGCTCCAGAGAGCACCCCAGCACTACCAGGCTATACCTCGTATCATGCTTTTCGGCCCCAAAACCCAGACCGAACCACAAAAGGAGGGGGAGTTTCCATATTTATCAAGGATATCCACACCTCCAGGTTAGTGGCATTGCACAAGTATCGGAGACCATCCATGTGCAACTAACAGTGGGCAAGACTGCTTTTCAGTTTATAGCATCCTACAGACCACCCTCTCAAAGTCAGGAATCCCATCCGGCTTTCCTGAAAACATTGGAGAACATGAAGATCTCTCCGAACACCATTATATTGGGCGACTTCAACTACCCAAACATTGACTGGGAGCACTACTCAAGCCCCAGCACCTTAGCCCAAAGATTCCTGGAAATTATAAACTCAAATGCTATGGAACAACTAGTCACCACTCCCACAAGAGGGGACAACATACTAGACCTGATCATTACCAACATGGGGACTCTATGCTCCACACCAGAAGTATGTCCCTCATTGGTAAGATCAGACCATAAATTAATTTCACTGGATGTCCACATCCCGACCCCACCCCCAGCCCAGAAAACCATTACCAGACCATAAATTAATTTCACTGGATGTCCACATCCCGACCCCACCCCAGAAAACCACAGTGAAAAACTTCTCAAAAGCGAATTTCTCACTTCTCAAAACCGAAGCGGAATCCTTCAAGGCCCCAGGGCCACGGGAAACTACAGCCCAAACTGCAGAATCCTATATAAATGCATTCTACGGACATCTCCAGGAATGCATGGATCATGCTATCCCAAACAAAACCAAGACACAATCATCCAAAGGCAGGCGTCCAGTCTGGTGGACCCCTGCCATAAATAAACTGTACAACAGAAGGAGGAAGCTACTACATGATAGAGCAAAATCCCTAATAGGGAAGGCATCTCTAATCAGTACTAGCAAAAAATTACGATCCCTCATAAAATCCTCCAAGGCCAGCTTCGAGAGAAAAATTGCACAGGACACCAAAGGCCATCATAAGGCTTTTTTCAGTTATGTTAGAAACCTGGGATGCAACTCCCAGACTTGTTCTGAGTTGATTCTAAACGACAAAAAATACACTGAATGCACAGACATCGCCAATATCCTGGCAGACAGGTTCAGTGCAAACGTCTCCACACCCTCCCCCACAAAAGAGCAAGTATCTATCCCGGCAGAGGGCTGCCTCCCAAACATCTCAGATGCTCAGGTGAAGGCTGCCCTCTCCAAAGCAAAAAACACTGCTTCCATGGGACCAGATGGTGTCCCAGGTTGCGTCCTACATGAACTACAAGAGGAACTAATCCCTCAAATAAACCAGCTATACAATCTCAGCCTCACTACAGGATATGCGCCCACAGAATGGCGTACAGCAACAGTGGTCCCACTCCACAAAGGTGGAGCCTCTACGGACCCTGGAAACTCTCGCCCCATAAGCCTGACTAGCTTAGTCTGCAAGGCTATGGAGAGGATCATCATGGAGCTCATAAACAAAGACATTGGGGACCTACAGACACTAGATCCTACCCAGTTTGGCTTTGTTAAGGGCAGATCCTGCCTTTTGAACCTGGTTGACTTCTTTGAAACAGTCACCAAAGCCATACATGAAGGGAAGGTAGTCCACACAGCCTATCTGGACCTTGCAAAGGCATTTGACACAATACCCCACTCGGGCATCATAGATAAGCTATCCAGCTTAAATATAAACCCCTATGTCACAAGATGGGTCGCAAACTGGCTCAAAGACAGAACCCACAGAGTGAGAGTTGCTGGAGCCATGTCAGACTCGAAACCGGTCACAAGTGGCATCCCACAGGGTTCTGTCCTGGGACCACTCTTGTTCGGTATATACTTTTCCGAGGTACAGGCAAACGTGGGAGGACTATGGCTCACCAAGTTCGCAGACGACTGCAAACTGGGCGCCATAATCAACTCTCCAGCTGACACAAACATCCTTCAAAAAGGTCTCACAGAGACAGATAACTGGTGCCAGCGCCATGGTTTAAAGCTAAATGTCATACCCTTTGGCAAAAACAATGTGCCCACAAATTACCACATAGGCGGAAACCCATTAAGTACAGAGAAAGTTATTAGGGACCTGGGGACCCAAGTTGATAGCAATCTCTCCTTTGAAAACCACATTGCCAAAATGGTTAGAAAGACCTTCTACATAGCCCACCTCATCACAAAGGGTTTCACATCTAGATCAAGAGAAGTAATCGTGCCCCTTTATTCATCCCTCATCAGGCCCATCATAGAATACAATGCCCCTTTTGGGATGTACCTTAACCGACACCTGCAGCAATTAGAAAGACCCCAAAAGTATCTCACCAAGAGGATCAAGGGTCTCAAACAGATGCCATATGCTGCTCGGTTAAAAAAACTCCAGTTCCACTCAGATGCATACCGCCTACTTCGAGGCGATCTATGCCTGACATACAAACTATGTCAAATCCAGAATTAATGGACATGCTCCACCTCAGTAAATCTAAATCCCTTAGATCCCCATGCTCGAGGGACTTGAACCTCAGCACAGAAATAAATAGAACTTGCTGGAGGGACAGGTTCATAACCAAGAGGCTCCCTTCGCTCTGGAATAGAATTCCAGTTCATGTGAGGCAGAGCACCTCACTGAATCTCTTCAAGAAGAATCTCGATAAGTGGATGGGGGATCGTAGGTTTGTCCCAGGGATTACTCCCGTGTCACTATTAGACAGAGGCACAGTAAACTAAACCTTAAAAAGGGCACAGTATACTCAAATCAAGGGGTGGCGTAAGCCATACAGAATCGGGCTAGGCTTATAATTGCCCCAGGGCAGATAGCCTAGTATGAACCTATGAACCTATGAGACAGTAATCAAGGCCATAAACAAGGGAAAGGTGGTTCACACAGCCGACCTTGACCTCGCCAAGGCTTTAAACACCATTCCCCACTCAGGTATTACAGAAAACCTCACCAGCCTGAACATAAAACCCCTACGTCACGAGATAGGTTGCCAACTGGCTTACAACAGAACTCACATGGTAAGAATAGCGGGCTCCAGGTCCAACTCTAAACCAGTCACAAGTGGTGTACTGCAAGGCTCGGTCCTGGGACCCCTACTGTTCGGCATATACTTCTCAGAAGTACAGGCAAACACAGGAGGACTATGGCTAACCAAGTTCACCGATGACTGCAAACTGGGAGCCATAACTGACTCTCTGGCTAACACGGACATCCTCCAAAAGGGCCTGAGACTGACACCTGGTGTCAAAGTCATGGCCTCAAGCTAAATGCCAAAAAATGCATAGTCATCCCATGTGGGAAAAACAAAACACTCACAAATTATAACATAGGTGGCAGCCCCCTTAATACAGAAGAGGTAATAAGAGATCTGAGGACCCAGGTAGATAGTAATCACTCCTTTGACAATCATATTGCCAAAGTAGTTAGGAAATCCTTCTATGTGGCCCATCTAATTACTAAAGGGTTCGCATCTAGACAAAGAGGTTATAGTGCCCCTCTACTCGTCACTCAGACCCATCATAAAGTACAATGCCTCATTTGGGATGTACCTCACAAGACAATTCCAACAGCTGGAAAGACCACAAAAGTACCTCAACAAGCGGATTACTGGCCTCAAACATATGTCATATGCAGCCAGACTGAAAAAACTCCGGCTGTACTCAGTGGCATATCGCTTACTCAGAGGAGATCTCTGCCTGACTTACAAAGCCATGTCCAACTCAGAATTGATGGACATGCTCCACCTAAAGAAATCCAAGTCACTGCGAGCCACGCGCTCTAGTGAGCTAAACCTCACCACAACAATAAATAGAACATGCTGGAGGGATAGATTCCTGTCACAGAGACTCCCCCATGCTTTGGAACAAAATTCCAAATTACATCAGGCAGAGCCCCTCACCAACACTCTTCAAGAGACACCTTGACGAGTAGATGGGTAACAGAAAATACACCCCTGGGATCACTTCATTGGCTCTGCTTGACAGAGGATCAGTTAATTAATCAATGGGGCGGTGAAAGCAGACACACTCTGGCTAGGCTTATAAATTCCCTCGGGCAGATAGCCTAGTACCTACCTATGTAGACAACTAAATGTCCATTGATCACCATGTATCCACTATTATAATAAAGTCATTCTCATTGTAAAGCTTATACTGAAAAGTATGGTATCTAGGTGAAAGAATATAATCATTCCACTGTACTCGGCTCTCATTAGGCAGAATAAGTACAATGCCCCCTTTGGTGTATACATGTCCAAATACTTGCCACAACTGGAAAGACTGCAATGTTTCTCCCTAAAAAATCAATGGCGTAAATCATAAAAACTATACAGTCCATCTTAGGTTCATAGGTTCATAGTTTAGTACTAGCCTAACTGCCCTTGTGAGCCATTGTAAGCCTAGCCAATTATCTCTTGTGAGACTCAAACCCTGCACTTGTGTTTGTAAGGCAAATACCTTAACCATTAGGCCACCCTCCCAACCCTATAGGTTGGTACTAGGCTAACAGCCTTTGTAGGCCATTTAAGCCTAGCCAATTATCCACTGTAAGAATCAAACTCTGTACCTTGTGTCTGCAAGGCAAATGCCTTAACCATTACACCACCCCCCCTCCAAAGCCTTGTCGCTCTTCTTAATATCATACAAGCTGCCAAGAGGCAACCTCGGTCTTGCATGTACAGCCTTAACAGACTCTATCCATTCTGATTTATTTCACATTCCCAAGCCCAGTGGTACCATGAACATCCACTCAAGGGATCTCAAACCTTTCGGCGGTACAAGTAAAGATGCTGAAAGGATAGGTATGTGTCACAGAAAATATTGTTTCCATGGAATTATCTTCCATTATGTGTTTCTACGGAATTCTCTTCCATACCACATAAAGTTCTTCTCTTACTCTATTCAAATGTAATTTGTACAAATGGATGGGGAACTGCAAATTCACCCAAGTTTAGCAGTCATGGCTCTCATGGACAAGGGCAACAAATAACTGTCCCAATATATCCTTCTTGTTCTGGTTACTCATATGGTGCAGCGGTTAAATGCCGCCTCACAGCAAGAGGTTCTCCGGTTCGATCCTTAGCTGGGGTGCCTTCTGTGCGGAGTCTGCATGTCCTCCCTGTGGTCGCGTAGGTTTCCTCCGGGTGCTCCGGTTTCCTCCCACATCCCAAAGACATGCTGTAGGTGAATTGGACACTAAATTGGCCCTAGGTGTGAGTGTGTGCATGTGTGCCTTCTGTGGAAGGTTGGGCGCCGGGCTGGTAACTCGACACTGTAAAACTCCACTGCCAATCACGAGCGGACAGGTGATCCGCTGTGGCGACCCCTAACCGGGAAAAGCCGAAAGAAAACAAAGTAGTAGTAGTAGTAGTTTTGGTTACTCATAACAGAACACAAGAGCCAAAAAAGTACCATGGAAATGTATGGTTAGGCTTCTTAAAGACCCTCACAGATCATTAGCCTAGTAAGGACCCTCACAGATCATTAGCCTAGTAAGGCGATCTCTGCTTGACTTACAAAGCCATGTCTAACACAGCTCTGTTAGAAATGCTACATCTAAAGAAATCCCAATCCCTACACACCACACGCTCCACAGACCTCAACCTCATTGCCACAATCAACAGAACAAGCTGGAGAAACAAGTTTATAACCCAGAGACTGCGCATGCTATGGAATAGACTTACCATACATGTCAAACAGAGCACCTCACTGGCCCTCTTCAAGAGAGATCTTGATGAGTGGATGGGAAATAGAAAATTCACCACGGGGATCACTCCAGTGGCTCTACTCGACAGAGGCACTGGGAAATAAGGTGGGGCAGCACGATGTTAGGGTAATCCTATGGGCTAGGCTTGTAAAGGCTCCAGAATCATTAGCCTAGTACACACACATGAACCACTGAAATACCTATGAACTAGGGCAATGGTGGCTGCCTTGCACAGGTTGGAATAATGGGAATGAACAGTGATTTGTCTGGTCTTGTTTTAGAAAATACTTTCTGCATCACTGGAATAGCAGGGAAGATACAGATCGATTCTTATTCTTACTGAATACAGACTCCTCCATTTTCCATACATAGTAAAGCAATAGTAGCCAACTGCAGAAATGACCTGCAGGGAGATCCACTTCTGGAAATTTCAAGATTTACTATCGTATGAAAAATTAGGTTTCAGCATCCACTTGTAAGCTAGACAGATCGGTCTTCTCAGCGTTTCTACCAGTACATTTTAATTTTCAGGGAGATAAGTACAGTTGTGTACACTTACCATAAATGTAGATGTTAGAGTGTATTCACTGCTGCAGTTCTGGTTACCCTCCCTCCAGCCCCCTGACTTCTCTTGGCTATACATTTCTTCTTGTTTAGTGTATTTCAGCTTTCTGGTGCATTTGCTTTTTGTTGGAGGTGTAGCCTTATATTGCTCCCAGGAATACAATTTGTGTGGCAGGGTACTAGATGATATTTCTTTTCGTTTATGGTATACCTCAGTGAGGTTAGGAGTTTCTTTACAAATGCCAGATGATTTAGTAGCATGCCCTGGCTTTCTGTCTGAATTAGACAATCGTCCAGGTATGGATATATTTGAATATTTCTTTGCCTGCAAAATGCAATGACTGGAGCTAGGCACTTTGTGAATACCCTGGGCACAGTAGATAAGCCAAAGGGAAGTGCAGAGAACAGATAGTGCATGTAACCTGCTCTGAAGCGTAGGTATTTCCTGCAAGATTACCTTATTGGAATGTGCAAGTAAGCTCCTTTAAGTCTAAGGTTGCCAACCAGGCATCTTTGCCTAGCATAGGAAGCTAGCTGATGAAGTGTTAACAGTTTGAATTTTGGGCTTACCAAAAAGGTGTTTAGAATAGAGAGGTCCAGAATAGGATGCCAGGAGCGATCTTTTCTGGGTACCAGGAAAGTCTTGAGTAAAAACCTTGTCGCCTTTCTTCTGCTGGGACAGGCTGAATAGCCTTGATACTTAGAAGACAGAACCTGCTGTTGAGCCTCTGCCCACTGACTTGGAGGTAGGTCTGGCCAACCGTTTGGGGTTGGTAAGGTGTGGAAATGGAATCTGTATCCTTGGGAAACTGTATTTAAAACCCATTTGTCCTGGGTAATGAGTTCCCAGTTTTTTGCATGCAGTGCGATCTTTCCCCCTAAGGGAGCATGCAGTTGAGCAGAGCTGGGAAGGTTTAAGGTTAAGTCATTGTGACAGTTTTCCATAGGGGGATGTCTTACTACTTCCAGCTTTGGAAGTGGAAGCCCCCCACTGCTTAGGCCTGTGAGCACCTTGAGACTGTAGCCTAGGTGGTCTGCTGTTCCTGGGTTTGGACTGAAGGCCTGGAAGAGACAGGAAAGGACCAACTCTTAGAAGGCCAATGCCTACTAAATCTGGGAGGCTGTACTTGCAGGAAATATTTAACAGCTTGCATAGATTTAGCTTTTTCCTCCATATTTTTAAGGACGACTTCTGCTTTGTCGCCAAACAGCCGGTCTTGATTTAAGGGAGTATCCAGTAATTTAGCTTCAACATGATCTGGCAAATTTTGCTCCTTAAGCCAAGCATGCCTTCTAAGAATAGACCCAGTGACAGCAGCCCTGCAAGATGCTTCTAAAGAGTCAAAATCACATTGCAAAGTAAATTTACCAACTTGTTCAGCAGAATGCATTAAATCCTGTAATTCTTTATTTTCAGCACAGGCAGGAATCAACATCATTTTCTGTTTAAGTAGTCCCTTAATATGGCTGCTGATACTTATGAAACTGGCAGTTTAAGGCCCTAATGGCCAAAGTAACAGAAGTGTATACCGTCTTACCCCATCTGTTCAAGGCCCTGGAAAGTCTATCAGAGGGGGTGGGGTTTTTGGCAGTAGTAGCCTTAATGCCTTTAGGTCCCTGGGAAATTGTCTCGGAGTCCACAGTAGGATTCTTAAAAAGGAACTTGTAAGAGTCAGGTACTCTAATACCAGTCAGGTTTCCTGGGAGCCGGAGGTAAAGTGTCTGGGGTCAGGCTAGATTCCAAGAAGGCATCATCTACAATGTCCAGGACAGGAGGGATAGCTAAAGGCCTGTGTTGTGGTAGGAGTAAGAATTCCCTAAGCCCCTTTTTGGAGTCAGAGTAATCCTGGCTTTCCCAGCGGAAATGCTCCCTAAGTGTGTGCAAGGTTTCTCCAAAAGTCCCAAATGATGTGGGCATCCTACAGAAGGGCCTCGCTGAGACAGATGCCTGGTGTCAGAGCCATGGCCTCAACCTCAATGCCAAAAAGTGCAGTGTCATCCCCTTTGGTAAAAACTCTGTACCCATGAACTACCACATAGGCAGCAATCTACTTAACACCGAATGTGTGATAAGAGACCTTGGGACCCAGGTGGACGGTAGTCTCTCCTTTGATAGTCACATCACCACAGTAGTCAGGAAGTCCTTCTACGTGGCACACCTCATCATAAAAGGGTTCTCATCCAGGAAAAAAAAAGGTCATTGTTCCTCTCTACTCTACACTCATTAGACCCATTATAGAGTACAATGCCCCTTTTGGAATGTACCTCACAAGACATCTGCAGCAGCTGGAAAGGCCACAGAAGTACGTCACAAAGAGGATTACTGGCCTCAAACAAATGCCCTACACTGACGGTCTCAAAAAACTCCAGCTTACTCCGTAGCGTATCGCCTACTCCGAGGTGATCTCTGCCTAACATATAAAGCTATGTCAAACTCAGAGCTGTTGGACATGCTACACCTAAAGAAATCCCAATACCTCAGAGCTACACGCTCTAGGGACCTAAACCTGGTCACCACAATAAACAGGACATGCCGGAGGGATAGATTCCTGTCCCAGCGACTTCCCATACTCTGGAACAGGCTACCCATCTATGTCAAGCAAAGTTCTTTATTAGCACTCTTCAAGAAAAATCTTGATGAGTGGATGGGAAATAGAAAATACATCCCGGGGATCACTTCTGTGTGTCTGCTCAACAGTGGCACGGGAAAATAACTTTCTTGGGCGGCGTAAGCCAGGGAACCTTGTTGGCTAGGCTTACGTAGGCCCTTGGGCCAATAGCCTAGTACCTACCTATGAACCTATAAAAGAAAAATCTTCTGGAGGGGAAGCGGAGGGAATTGTATCCTCTGCATCAGAATCCTCATAGGTAGATAAGGGCAAATCCTGGTAATCAGAAGAAACAGAAATTTCAGAATCCTGATCAGAAGAATAAGAAGAAAAATTAATTCTAGGTCTCTTAGAGGGAGAAGGCTGGCTTCCACCAATTAAAGTAATAAGGTCTTCAGCCATTCTTATCATTTGTTTTTTAGGCATATGAGCCTGACTATGTGGTTTGAACATCAGTTTTCTAGGCGTGGATCAAGTTTTAGGCCTTGAAGATGATGGTGTCAGTTTGAAATGCAAGTCCATATGCCTGAATACACCCTCAAAAGCCGGTGCCTGCACAGCGGCTCCGGACCCATCCAAGGTACAGACATCCGCAGGTTCCATAGTCGAAGAAGCATCTCGTGGCATACCGGACTCCGAATGGGTCTCAGTAGAGGCCTGCGAATCTGAAGTAGCGGGTATCAGGGACTGCGAAAGCGCCTCACTGAGTACCGGCGAACTGGTGATTAGCTTAACTGAAGTGTTGTCGGCAGCTTTGGACCTATGCAGTCTGTCTCTGTCTTTATCTTTATGTTTTTCCAGAATGTCGGTAGTCTGATGGCTTACCAAAGCCATTTCTGGATAATTAAAAAAAAAAGAGTACTGAAATAGCTTGCTGCAAAAATGGACCGACGAATAGTTAGAGGACTGAATAAGGCACAAAACCGACAGGGACGTCGTGGTCTGGGCCTAAGCAAGAAATGCAGTACGAATGAAAACCTTTATGAGGAACTTGCTTTCCACAGGTAATACAATTATTAACTTTTACTGACATCGGTTTAGAGCAAGAAAAAGGGGGGGTCTATATTAGAACATATAAGTTTCACAATTTCGAATGTCCCAATATCGACCGCTATTCAGCGAACACTTAAAATAGCAAAGCTGCAGAACACCGAATTTCTTCCTAGGGTAGGAATTCGGTTGGCCGTTCCTGTGGCTTTGCTATTTTCAGCACTGTGGTGGAAAGTTGCGGGTCGGGATCAGGTAAGTGTGCGATTGTGTGGATGTGAGGGTTAGGGCGCGGGTCAGGTAAGTGTGCGATTGTGTGGACGTGAGGGTTAGGGCGGTGTAGGTGAGTTGAGTGTACGATAGTGAAGGACCTTCAAGTTAGGGTTTGGGTTAAGGTAAGTGGATAGCTAGTGGTGTATGTACAGTTTAATGTAGGGTTAGATGTGTGTGTCTGTGTCTAACGGCGAATTTTTTCCCTGGGAAAAAATTTGCTGTTCTGCACGTTCGATATTGTCAGCGTTCGCTGAATAGGGGTCGATATTAGAACATTCGACTTTTTAAAAAGTTGATGTTTTAATATAGACCCAGATAAAGGATACCCAATGGGGTAACTTAGCTTTTTTGAAGACTTCGGTTCTGAAACTCGAAAATGAAAATTTCAGGAGTCGGCTGACCGGCACTTGCAAACTACTTCTGCTTCAGGCACCAAGTGGCAAGAAAGACTGGTGTAATGGCGTCGGCTGCATGCTTTATACCCCTGACTGATGTCAAGGAAGAAGAGACAGCATCCGACGCGGGACCCAAGACTTCGATATTCAGGCCGGCCAAGGGCTGCCTGCAGGCAGATAACCCAAATGTAATGACTGCAACAGTGAAACAAGAACAACATCTGCACATTATTGGTGTGTGTGATGCATCCCTCAATTCCAAACTTGGATCCTCTTTCTACAAACAGAAGGATGTGCAGCTACTGGATCTGAACTGGTAGGGTCTTGAAACAGTCAAAACTCTTTTGGGCCGATGTGAACAGACCTATCCTGAGGAATCCAGAAACCTTTAACCGAAAGGGTCTTGAATGCGCAAGCAAAGTCTGAGGAGTCTGTTTTCAGGTAATATTTCACTCCTGGAGGTGAAAGGACATTTCTGTCTGCAGATGTTCTCCAAGAATAAAATAAATAAAATTCATGATTTCCAGGAAGTTTATGCCTTGGTTTCAAATGTTCTTCAAAACCTACGTTTTGTTTTCTAATGTGTAAACTTGCACTGAAACCATCCAAATACATAACATGCAACTCACAGCCCTAAGGTACTATCTTTTTGCAACAATCTAGAGAAATGAAAGATGTTATAGAACTACTGCTGCATCCATTTTTCCGGGATGATGAATACTTTAAGTTCAGCAGAAGCTATGAAGGATTCAAGAAAGGTTGCTCTCTTCAATGGACAAACAGAGGACTTCTTGTAGTTTACTGTGATTTCAGGGTTCGGAGGAGAATCACTACTGCAGAAGTAGTTCTTTGGATTGTGCTGTTATCCAAGTATTAAGTGTTGTTCCTTATAGGAGTAGAAATTAGTGCTTAACATCAGGTAAATACCCTCAGTGCAGTAGATAGATGAGTCAAACCCAAAGAGGGAATGAGGTACTTGGAACCTCAGAACATTTTCTCTGTGAAGGCCTTATGGATATGTGAAGGTAGGTGTTTTCCACATCCAGCACTGCCTTTTAAGATTTTTTTCTATTAAAAGGTAAAAATGCCTTTCAAGGTCATCTATTTGAACTTCTTTGTAATTGCAAATTGGTCCATATTTTATATCAAGAACTGTCCTTCAGGATAAGTCATGCTTGGATACAACAAGTAACAGCTTGAAATAGAAACCGCCTTTTTGGTGTATTATGGGGTCGACTGTATGGGCGTTTCATCAGTACTACAGCCTCATAAATCTGTTTGGGTGTTTCTGGAATGTAATCTGAGTAAACATTTTGCAAAAAAAGTTGTTAGTATAACCTTGAGAAAGTGTCCATTTATTTGACAAAGTGGATTATCAGACATGTAGGGATGCACAAGCCAGTGCATTTCTTTGTGCCAGTCCCAAGCCAGGATAAATGGGAAGGGTTGCGTCAGGAAGGGCATCCGGTGTAAAAACTTTGCCAAATCATACATGCGGACAACAGTACAGATATACATACCGGATCGGTCGAGGCCCGGGTTAACAACGATCGCCACCAGTACTGTTGGCCAACAGGGCGCTGGCAGAAATTGGGTTACTGTTTGCCGAAGGAAGAGAAGAGGGGAAAGGCATGCCCGAAGGCAGGTAAAGACTAGGACTGTGGTAGTGAGGGTCGGAACTTTGAATGTTGGCAGTATGACTGGTATAGGGAGAGAGCTAACTGGTATGATGGACGAAAGGAAGGTTGGTATATTGTGTGTGCAAGAGACCAGATGGAAGGGGAGCAAGGCTAGGTGTATCGGAGGCAGGTTCAAATAGTTTTATCATGGTGTGGATGGGAGGATAAATGGCGTAGAGGTTATATTGAAGGAAGAGTATGCTAAGAGCGTTTTGGAGGTGAAAAGAGTGTTGGATAGAGTGATGTTTATGAAGCTGGAAATTGATGGTGTAATGATGAATGTTGCTAGTGCATATGCTCCACAAGTTGGGTGTGCGATGGATGAGAAAGAAAAATTATGGAGCGAGTTGGATGAGTGGTGATGACTGTGCTCAAGGGTGAGAGTGGTGATTGGAGCAGATTTCAATGGGCATGTTGGCGAAGGGAACAGAGGGGATGAGGAAGTGATGGGTAGGGTATGGTGTTAAGCAAAAGAATACAGAAGGTCAGATGGTAGTGGATGGACATGGCTGTGGTGAATACGTACTTTAACAAGAGGGAGGGAGCATAGGGTGACATACAAGAGTGGAGGAAGATGCACACAGATGGATTATATCTTATGTAGAAGGGCTAGTCTGAAGGAGATTGGAGACTGGAAAGTGGTGGCAGGGGAAAGTGTAGTTAGGCAGCATATGATGGTGGTTTGTAGGATGACATTGGTGATCAAGAAGAGAAGGAGTGTGAGGGCAGCACCAAGGATCAAATGGTGGAAATTGAAAAAGGGTAATTGTGAGGTGGAGTTCAGGGAGGTGTTAAGACAGGCACTGGGTGGCAGTGAAGAGTTTCAGAATAACTGGGTAATTACAGCAGAGCTAGTAAGGGAGATGGCTAGAAAGGTGCTTGGTGTGACATCTGGAAAGAGGAAGGAGGACATGGAGACCTGGTGGTGGATGAGGAAGTACAGGAGAGTATACAGAAAAAGAGGTTGGCGAAGAAGTGGGGATTGTCAGAGAGATGAAGAAAGCAGACAGGAGTATAAGGAGATGAGGTGCATGGCAAAGAGAGAGGTGGCTAAGGATAAGGCGTATGAAAAGTTTTATGAAAGGTTGGACACACTAAGCAGGGAGAAAAGGACCTGTACCGACTGGCTAGACAGAGGGACCGTAAAGATGTGCAGCAGGTAAGGGTGATAAAGGATAATGAGGGAAATGTACTCACAAGCGAGGAGAGTGTGTTGAGCAGATGGAAAGAGTACTTTGAGGTGCTGATGAATGAAGAGAATGAGAGGGAGAGAAGGTTGGATGATGTGCGGATAGTGAATCGTGAAGTGCAGTGGATTAGCAAGGAGGAAGTAAGGATAGCTATGAAGAGGATGAAGAATGGAAAGGCTGTTGGTCCAGATGACATACCTGTGGAAGCATGGAGGTGTTTAGGTGAAATGGCAGTGGAGTTTTAACTAGATTGTTTAATGAAATCTTGGAAGTGAGAGGATGCCTGAGGAATGGAGAAAAAAAGTGTTTTGGTACCGATTTCTAAGAATAAGGGTGATATGCAGAGCTGTAGTAACTACAGAGGAATTAAACTGATCAGTCACAGCATGAAGTTATGGGAGAGAGTAGTGGAAGCTAGGTTAAGAAAGGAGGTGATGATTAGCGATCAGCAGTATGGTTTCATACCAGGAAAGAGCACTACAGATGCAATGTTTGCTCTGTGTGTGTTGATGGAGAAGTACAAAGAAGGTCAGAAGGAGTTGCAGTGTGTCTTTGTGGACTGGACTTACAGAAAAGCATATGCCAGGGTCCCTAGAGGTTGTGGTATTGTATGAGGAAGTCGGGAGTGTCAGAGAAGTATGTAAGAGTGGTACAGGATATGTACGAGGGTAGTGTGACAGCTTTGAGTTCTGCGGTGGGAGTGATGGATGCGTTTAAGGTGGAGGTGGGATTACATCAAGGATCAGCTCTGAGCCCTTTCTTACTTGCAATGGTGATGGACAGGTTGACAGATGAGATCAGACAGGAGTCCTGTGGACTATGATGTTTGCAGATGACGTGATCTGTAGTGAGAGTAGAGAACAGGTGGAGGAGACCCTGGAGAGGTGGAGATAGGTCTAGGGAGAAGATGAATGGAGGTCTGCAGAACTAAGACAGAATATGTGTGTGTGAATGAGAGGGAGGATAGAGGAATGGTGAGGATGCAGGGAGTAGAGGTGGTGAAGGTGGTTGAGTTTAAATACTTGGGATCAACAGTTCAGAATAATGGTGAGTGTGGAAGAGAGGTGAGGTGGAGAGAGTACAGGCAGGATGGAGTGGGTGGAGAGGAGTGTCAGGAGTGATTTGTGACAGACGAGTACCAGTAAGAGTGAAAGGGAAGGTCTGCAAGAGGGTAGTGAGACCAGCTATGTTACATGGGTTGGAGACAGTGGCATTGACAAAAAGGCAGGAGTCAGAGCTGGACATGGCAGAGTTAAAGATGTTAAGATTTGCACTAGGTGGGACAAGGGTGGACAGGATTAGGAACAAGTATATTAGTGGGTCAGCCCAGGTTGGAAGGTTTGGAGACAAAGCCAGAGAGGCAAGATTACGTTGGTTTGGACATGTGCTGAGGAGGGATGCAGAGTATATTGGGAAAAAGATGCTAAGGATGAAGCTGCCAGGTAACAGGAAAAGAGGAAGGACTAAGATAAGGTTTTTATGGATGTGGTGAGAGAGGACATGCAGGTGTGTGACAGAGCAAGATTCAGAGGACAGGAAGAAATGGAAACAGATGACCCGCTGTGGCGACCCCTAACGGGAGCAGCCAAAAGAAGAAGAAGATGGTAGAAAGTGAAACTGCCTCCAAAAGGTGAGTAAAGGAATATTTAGATGGATCAACAGTCATCTGGACCTTTATCTGCTGCTGATCTGACTTGCCAACTTAAGAATCTGTTGAGGAGGACTGTCTCTTTCCATGCAGTCTTTCAGTAGGAGTTTGCTTATATTTTTATTGATTTGAGAATTTCTGCAAAATTTTTGAAAGAGGGTGTGAAACAGCTGCATGATAACACTATTTTTTTCCTTTTATTTAAAGTTCTTCTAAGATATTGTCAGCAGGTTTGCAAAAAGGGTATCGGCAGAGACTGGAGCATCAAGAAGTCAAGTTTTTAAATCCCAGAATAAAATTCTGCCCCAACACAGGTACACCTGAAGTAGATGCCCTGAAATACTCTACTCTCTCAAAATGAATGCTTTAGCATGTGTACACCAACTTTGTTGTAGCATTTTATTTCTCAAGCTTCGAAAGTCATCCTTTAATAAATTCTAAAAGCATTCCTGTACATGACCAAGAATGGAATTATGACAGGAAACCACATGTGCAACATAGTTTAATAATCCATTGGTTAAACTGTCAAAGGTATATACGTTTTGCCACATCCAAGATATACAGATTCGCATTCAAAAGATGACAAAAAGTCTTCTTTTCCTCACAAAATGATCACAAAAAGTCTTATTTACCTCACAAAACAAAAGGTAAACAGTAGCAGTCTCAACCACCTGGCTGTTAATGGAGTTTAGCTTTATCTACTGGTGCTCTGTACCTTATATCTGCTCTTTTTGGAGCAGATACTTGGATGTCAAAGTCCTGGTATCTTATCTGGATGACATTTTTAGAGAACAGGGATCCCCAACAGCCAAGTCAAGTATTCACACATAAAGTTAACAACTGCAAAACATGGGGTGGGCAGAAGATGGTAAACAGCATTCTTGTGGTTTAAATCAGATTCTGGAAGGAGTTAATACAAGACCCCTAAAATGACTGCTCTCCATCTGTTGGCAAAGACAAATACATTGTTTTTCTTTTTTCTCTCATAAAACTTCAGAGGTATAGGCAAAGGTCTGCATACAATATGTTTTGTCATTGAATAACAATAGTCTAATTCAAATGCATGTAATCTTTGTCCACAAATGATGAACGGTCCAGACCTGGGACTAAAAGATTCTGACAAAGAAGGACAGCTTCATGGAACATTTCACAGTGCTTTTCAATGAACAGACTCGTAAATATAAGGTCTGGAGAAAGGAAACCGTAGGACTGAAAGGGGCCTTTACAAACAGAGGCCTTGTAATGTCCTACAAAGTAGTAGGAGCCTACAGCTTCAAATGGGAGGTACATAAACATACACACTCTTTGCAAGAGAGCTCCTGGACTAATCTCCGACAGTTCTTGAACTAGCATCTATTATGGTAGGACCAACGACGAGAGTGATTTTGTTTTTAGAGCACAGAGTCGAGAAGCATTGTGAACAGTTTAGAAGACTATGTTCTGGGAGACGATAAAGCAACATCCAAAGTAGTTTTGCAAGGACTTGATCTTTTCTGTCTTTGTCAAGCCTTTTATCTGTCAACAAACAGAAAACAGTTTTCAACCTCTTAAGCATGGTGGTCTTACTAAATTCTCTAGTCACATCACTAAATTCTGTACTATGTTCGGGGGCCCAGTCAAATAAATACTGAATGTGGTAATTCTTGTGATGAATTTTTGTCTATCATAAGCACAAATACTTATAGATATATACACCCTTTCAGCAGATGAGAGGATGTCAAAAGTAAGATCATACTGACAGCAACAAGAGAAACAACTAAAAAATATATGAGGCAAATTTCCAGTTTAGAAGGAAGGTAATTGAGATCCCAGGTTGGTATTGGTGCTCTCCTTGGGGGTCTTATGTTTTTTGCCCCTCTGAGGTACTGTCTTAGTAGAGGATGTGAAAAAATAGGAGGTTCCGTATTGTAATGAGCTGAAATGGCAGAGGCATGGATCTTAATTGATGAGAAGGATAGGCCTTTGTCCAGCATCTCAGTTAGGCATTGTAAAATCTGAGGTATATTTGGAACAAGTGGTTCGAGCCCTTGAGCCTGGTTCCAAGCACAGAATCTCTTCCATTTTTCTGCACAAGACTTCCTAGTGCTGGGCCTCCTGGTTTCTAAAATGACATCCATAACAGCTTTAGAGAGACGCAGTCTAAGTGGCTACATTATCTGGCAAGCTGCCAGAGTTAAGATTCTGAGTTGACTGTGCAGAATCTGATTGTTTTGTTGAGTCAGAAGATGAGGAATTTGAGGTAAAGGCCAGGCTGGGCCTTGAGACAAGCCCTTTAGGATTGGGTACCAGTGCTGGTGTGGCCAGTCTGGGGCAATCAGGATAATTTTTGGCCTCTCTTGTCTGACTTTTAGGAGCACCTTGGTAAGAAGAGGCAGTGGAGGGAAGGCATAAACTGTCTTGGTTTTCCAGCTGAATGATAGAGCATCCACTTTCCATGCTTGAGAGTGATAAGTTCTTGTGCAGAATTTCTGTAGTTGGCAATTGTGAGGGGAGGCAAAAAGATCTATGTCTGGGCGTCCCCATTTCCTTATTATCATGCTGAACACCTGTGGATTTAGTTTCCATTCATGCGGATCCATGAGATTTCTGCTTAGTTCATCTGCCAGTGTATTTTTTGTTCCTGGCAGGAATTGTGCCTGCAGATGTACTTGATAGGTCAGTGCTGTGTTCCACAAAGTCATGGCTTGCCTGCATAGGGGGTAGGAATGTGTGCCCCCTTGCTTGTTTATGTACCACATAACTGTGGTATTGTCCGTCTTTATTAATAGTTGTCTTGGATGTAGTAGGTACTTGAAAGCTGTCGGGGCATTCTGTACAGCTAGCATCTCTTTTTGATTGATGTGAAGATGCATTTGTTCCTTGGGCCACATGCCCTGAATACATTTTCCTGCCATATGTGCCCCCCAGGCATAATCCGATGCACCCGTTATTGTCTGCCTGGCTGTGGGTAAAGTGAAAGGCTGTCCCTTGTTGTGGTGACAGGCCTGGGACCACCATCGAAACTCCTGTTGTAGGCAGGGAATTAAAGTTATGATTGTTTCCAGGCTGTGGCAATGTTGAGTCCAAACACTTTTTAGATACCATTGTAGTTTCCTCATATGCAGTCTTGCATATGGAATTAGTAGAATGCAGGACGCCATGAAGCCCAGGGCCTGCAGAATTTTTCTTGCAGGGAGCTGGGTCTTTGTTGTCATCATTTGAAAGTAATGAGTCAGTTGCCTTTGTTTGTCTGGCGTGAGATAAGCCATCTGGGCAGTTGCTTGCACCTAGGGATAATATCTCTTGAGAGGGCACTAGTTTTGATTTCTTTTCGTTTACTGTGTACCCTAGGCAAATTAGTAATCTTTTTACAAATGCCAGATGCTTTAGAAGAATGTCCTTGCGCTCTGCTTGAATAAGGCAGTCGTCCAAGTAGGGATATATTTGAATTCCGTTTTGTCTGCAAAATGCAATTACTGGTGCCAGGCATTTTTGTGAAGACCCTGGGTGCAGTAGATAAGCCAAAGGGCAGTGCAGAGAATTGGTAATGCATTGAGCCAGCTATGAATCTGAGGTATCTTCTGCAAGTTGCTGTAGTGTTAACATTTTGAATTTTGGAGCATCCAGGAAAGTATTTAGGATTGACAAGTCCAGTATTGGTCTCCAGGCTTTGTCCTTTCTGGGTAAAGTCTCGAATAAAATCCTTGTCCCTGTTCTTGCTGTGGTACTCTTTGAATGGCTCCCAAATCCATGAGAGCAGCAATTTGTTTTTGTGCCTCTGTCCATTGGTTTTGTGGCAGGTCCGGCATACCTTTTGATTTTGGAAGGGTGTGAAAGTGGAATCTGTAACCTTGAGAAACAATATTCAGTACCCATTTGTCCTGGGTGATTATGTGCCAATTTTTTGAGAAAAGTGCTAGCTTCCCCCTAGGGGTGCTGCCAAAAGGTAAGTGCTTGGCATCTGTAGAGGGAAGTCATTGGGACTGTTTCCTATAAGGTTGTGATTTGTCTTCTCCTCCTTTGGGGGCTGAAGCACCCCACTGTTTAGGTCTGTAGGAGCCTTGGGGCTGAGATCTGCCTCCTGGACATCTGTATCTGCCCCTCTGTGGCCTGTCTGACATCGGAAAGGATATTTTGAAGGCCAGTTTCTGCTAAACCTGGGTGGTTGAACCTGTAAGAAATCCTTTACTGTCTGCATTGATTTTGCTTTATCCTCCATTTTCTTTAACACCTCTTCTGCCTCAACATCAAAGTATCATGCTGTAGTGGAGTATCCAATAATTTCACTTTAACATGTTCAGGTAAACTTTGTTCTTTCAACCAAGCATGCCTTCGAATGACAGAGCCTGTAACTGCGGCTCTACAAGAAGCCTCTAATGAATCAAAACCAGATTGTAGAGTATGCTTTCCCACTTGTTCAGCTGCATGAAATAAATCCTGCATTTCCTTACTGTCAGGACTTTGAGTTTGTAACCATTTTCTGTTTTAACAAGGACATGAGGTACTGTTGATATTTAAGCATGTGAAACTGGTAACTTAAAGCCCTTACAGCTAAAGTAGCAGAAGTGTAAACTTTTTCCCCCCATCTATCCAGAGCTCTGGATTCCCTATCAGAGAGGACAGGATTTTTAGCAGTGGAAGCCTTAACCCCTTTAGGACCCTGAGAAATTGTTTCTGGGTCTGCAGCAGGGTTTTTGTAAAAAAATTTATGAGAGTCAGGGACCCTGTAGTACCTGTCTGGCTTGACTGGTGCAGGGGGTAAAGAATCAGGAGACAGACTGGATTCAGAGAAAACATCATCAATAATATCAAGCACAGGGGGAACAGGGGCCTGTGCTGAGGCAATAAAAGAAAGTCTCTGAGCCTTTTCTTGGATTCTGAGTAATCCTGGCTCTCCCAATGGAAATGCTCCCTCATGGTGTGCAGGGTTTCCCCAAAAGAATAATCCTCAGGCGGAGAGGCTGAAGGTATAGACTCTTCTGCATCAGAGTCCTCATAGGGAGGGAGAGAATATCCCTGATCAGAAGAGGAATCAAGAGGAAATAGAAACCTGGTCAGAGGAATCATAGTCGGTGTCTTGCCTAGGCCTTTTGTCAGGAGGGGGATGGGAACCCCTGATTAAAGTAATTAGGTCTTCGGCCATTTTAAGCATCTGTTTCTTTGGCATGGATGACTGTTCAGAAGAATGCTGTACTTGTTTCCTTGTCTTTAATGGTGTTTTTGACTTTGCCTTGGTTGCTGTAGTTGACTTAATAATAAGCTGTGAAGGTCTGAAAACACCCTCAGAAGCCGATGCCTGCTCAGCGGCTCCGGACCCATCTGAGGGAATATTTTCCGCAGGCCCAATACCTTGAGTTTCCACAGGCCTCAGTATCTCCACATGGCTGTTGGAGCCGGCCTGTGGCTCTGAGGTAGTGGGTGTCAGGGGCTGCAAAAGCGCCTCACTGAGAACTGGCGAATGGCCTAGAAGAGGCTTTGTCATCGGTTTTGGACCTCGGATGCCTGTCCTTTTCTTTGTCTTTGCACCTCGGATGCCTGTCCTTTTCTTTGTCTTTGCGTTTTTTATAAATTCCGGTCGGTTGTTCCGACGGCATTATGTAGTTAAACCTTCGGCAAAAATAATGTAAAGCAAAATCATACCGACGTTTTAATAGTGCGTTTGTTGAATCTAGCACAAAACTGACAACTTATAACATCGTGGTCAGGGCCTTGGCAAGGAATACAGTAAGAGTGAAAGTCCTTATGGTATTTGCTTCCCACAAGAAATACAATTATTAACTTTTACTGACATTGGTCTGGAGCAAGTAAAAGTTTCCCCAATGGGGTACTTAGCTTTATTGAAGACTTCGGTTCTGAAACTCAATTTCGAAAATCTCAGGAGTCGGCCGACTGGCACTTGCGAACTGCTTTTGCTTCGGGCACCGCGCAGCAAGAAAGACTGAAGAAAATGGTGTTGGTTGCAGCTTTTATACCCTGGTGCACTGACGTCAGGGAAGAGGCGACAGCAACCGACGCCGGACCTAGACTTTGGAACTCTGGCCGACTGCGGGTAGCCTGCCAGCAGGATAACCCAAGTGTAATGACTGCAACAGTGAAACACGATGAACATCAGGTACAAATATGACTATGTCATTGTACACGTGGGTGTAAATGACCTTGAGATTTACCTCCCTGGACTACATGAAGAGGGACATGGAGGAGCTCTCGGATTATGTAGCCCAGGCGGGTATGACACTAGCCCTAAGCAGCCTCCTACCATCATCCAGAATGATACTGCAGTACAAGCAAAAATGATTGATTTCAACAACTAGCTAAGTTTATGGTGTCATTCTAAGGGGATCCAGTATCTGTCTGCCTGGGATGACATGACTGACAAACCTTGATGCTTTGCCAGAGATGGCCTGCATCTGTCACCCATGGATTTCCGAATACTGGCCAAGACTCTTGCCACCCCTATAGTTCCTTTTTCAGGTGGTGTTACAATGACCAAATTACCACCGTAACAGCTACAAACAAATGCAATCTGAGGGTCATGCTGCTCAACGCTAGAAGTCTAAATCTCAAAATGCACTCGCTCGAACCACTCCTTAAAATGGAGAAAATCGACATTTGTGCTGTAACAAAGACCTGGTTCAAGGCAGCAGAAAGCACCCCTGCACTACCAGGCTATAACTCATTCCACACCTTTCGGCCCCAGAACTTGGAACGAACCTCCAAAGGCGGTGGTGTTTCCATATTCATAAAGGATGTGCACACCTCCAAACTGGTAGCCCAACATAATGCATCAGAGATACTTCAGGTGCAGCTAACATTGGGTAAGACAGCGATTCAGGTCGTAGCCTGCTATAGGTCCCCAACCATGTCCCAAGACTCACACTCGACATTCCTAAGCACCCTGGAAAATATTAGGGTCCAACCTAACACTCTCATACTGGGCGACTTCAACTACCTCTCCATTAACTGGGAAAACTATTCGTATACCAATGCACTTGCCCAACGTTTCCTTGAATTCATTAATTCCAATGCCCTGGACCAACTCGTTCTTACCCCCACTAGAGGTAGAAACATCCTGGTCATTACTAACATGGGCGACTGTTGCTCTACACCAATAATCAACTCTCTCTGGTTAGATCCGACCACAAACTAATTACCTTGGAAATCCACCCCCCGCCCCCCAACTGCAAAAGTAACCACCATGAAAAACTTCTCCAAAGCTAACCTTAGGTTCCTAAAAACAGAGGTGGCAAACTTCAAGGCACCCATGCAAATGGAGAACAGTTGCATGACTGCTGAATCATACACCAATGCACTGTACGAACATATAAACAAATGCATGGAACTCTCCACACCCAATAGAAGCAAGACGCACTCCTCCAAAAAAGAAAGCCAATCTGGTGGTCCCCTGCCATATACAAACTCTACTATAGGAGGAGGAAACCGATGCAGAATAAGGTAAAGTCCCAAGACTGGAAAAACTCCCTTATCAGCCTCAACAAAAAGATCCCTCAGCAAATCCTCTAAAGCTAGCTATGAAAACAGAACTGCAGCAAATAGTAAAGACAACCACAAGGCCTTCTATAGTTATGTAATGAATCTCCACAGCAATACCCAGATTTGCTCTGAGCTACTGCAGAATGGTACCTCCTATACCGAGCCAACAGATATTGCCAATATACTGGCAGACAGATTCAGTGCCAACTTTACCCCTCTCTCCCCCACCAAAGGACCAATCACAATACCAGTAGATTTCCAGGTACACAGTATTGCTGCTGCAAAGGTTAAAACAGCACTGTCCAAGGCCAAGAATACAGCTTCTATGGGACCTGACAATATCCCTAGCTATGTTCTACATGAACTACAGAGTGAACTGGCATCTTCACCTGTGTGCCCTGTTCGATCACAGCCTCACCTCAGGCTTTGTCCCTACCAAATGCCGCACTGCAAGTCATCCCTCACCACAAAGGAGGAGCGACTACAAACCCTGGGAACTATCGCCCCATTAGCCTGACGAGTCTGATATGCAAAGCTATGGAACGAATCATCATGGACTTAACAAGGCTGTAGGGAATCTCCAAACTCTGGATCCCACACAGTTTGGTTTTGTGAAGGGTAGATCATGTCTGCTCAATCTGGTCGACTTTTGTGTCAGTCACCAGAGCTGTGGATGAAGGCAAGGTGGTTCATACAGCCTACCTTGACCTGGCCAAGGTCATTGATACCATTCCCCACTCGGGAATCATAGAAAAACTCACTAAGCTAGGCATCAACTCCTATATCACTAGCTGGGTTGCAAATTGGCTCACAGATAGAACCCACAGTGTTTAAAGTAGCTGACTCCAAGTCAGACTGCTGACCAGTCATGAGTGAAGTCCTACAGGGTTCGATCCTGGGTCCTCTCCTGTTTGGTATCTACTTCTCTGAAGTCCAGGCCAACACGAAGGAACTTTGGCTGACAAAGTCCGCATATGATTGCAAGTTGGGAGTTATTAACTCCCCAAGTGATGCTGATATCCTAGAGAAAGGCCTCACTGAGATCAACGACTGGTGTCAGAACCATGGCCTTCAGCTCAATGCCAAAAAAATGGGTCATCATCCCCTTTGGAAAAACCCTAGTTCCCACGAATTATCACATTGATGGTAGTCCACTGAACACAGAAGGCGTTATAACAGATCTGGGAACACAGGCTGACAAGCAATGTCTCTTTTGAGCACTACATTGCCACTGTGGTCAGAAAGCCCTTCTATGTGGCACATCTCATTACTAAGGGTTTTGCATCCAGGAAGAAAGAGGTCATAGTCTTCCTCTACTCTTTCCTCATTAGGCCAATCAGAGTACAATGCCCCATTTGGCATGCACCTCGCTAGACACCTGCAACTGGAGAGGCCGCACAAAGAGGATCCTAGGCCTTAAAATACTTGTCCTATATGGACAGACTCAAAAAACTCCAACTATTCTCGGTCTCATATTGCCTACTTAGACGCACTCTCTGCTTAACTTACAAAGCCATGTTTGACCCAGCTCTGTTAGAAGTGCTAAATCTAAAGAAATCCCAATCCCTCCGCACCAGACGCTCCAGAGACCTCAACCTCATTACCACAATCAACAGAATAAGCTGGAGGGAGAGGTTCATAACCCAGAGACTGCCCATGCTATAGAATAGACTTCCCATACATGTCAAACAGAGCACCTCACTGGCCTTCAAGAGAAATCGTGATGAGTGGATGGGAAATAGAAAATTCACCCCAGGATCACTCCAGTGGCTCTACTCGACAGAGGTGCTGGGAACTAAGGTAGAGTGGCACGATGCCAGGGTAATCCTATGGGCTAGGCGTGTAAAGGCTCCAGGGCCATTAGCCTAGTACACACCTATGAACAGGAAAGATAATGCTGTCCTGCCAACATACTTTAGCATGGTAAGCCTTGGCACTAGTTATCTCTAAATAACTCAGAGTAAACTGTGTTGTCCATATCAGACAATTTTCTTTTCAGCAGTCTTGGATTTCAGTTGATAAATTTTTACAGCTTTGAGTGATGTATACTGGCAGCACTTAAACAAATGACTGCTGAGTCTTCGGCAATATTAACTTTAGGAAAGTGGCCATCTACACAAGTTTGACAGCACCTTCCTTCCAACTCTGGGGTAGTCAGATGTCAAACTCATCCTTCATCGTCCCTGTAGATAAAAGGAAAATGGCACACTACAATCCTTCAAGCATACTGAAAAAATATTCCTGTTATTTTAATACTTAAACCAGCTTCCTGCAACGACCTACCTATACGAGTCCAGTGAAAGCAAATGCCATCGCAGACACTCCCTTAAAACACTTCATCAGAAGTTTGCCTCCATTTACTCTGCACTTTATCAAACAATTAATTTCAGCTTTCTTGTAAAGCTCCCAAAAACTATTTTAATGTTAATCAGCATGCTATCCCAGCAAAACTATTAAAAGCAGCATTTTAAATAAAACAAAACATTTACAATTATTTTCTGCATTTTAAAATCAAATTATAAAATTACCACCAAAGCCGCAAAATCCTGTTTCTTTGTAGTCTTTACATATGTCTGGCTGGTAGTCCCATCTTACAGTTGCTCTCAGGTGATCAGGAGCTCTGATTGGCCCCTTTCTACAAAAAAGAAAAAAAAAAAGTGCAAACTGATCAGAAAAAAAAGTGTGTACAATATCCTGTTTCACTGCAACTACAGTCAAGATGATGACAGTGCAATGCTGACGAGGAAATAATTGACAAGGTTTAATTACGAATATGATTAGGAAATAATGGATAAACTTTAATTACGCATATGTATTATGAACTATATGACTTCCAAACAGGCAAGAACAATGTGTTCAAATTTTCAGAAAAAATGAAAATTAGTGGATAAAAACAAGGCATCAATTTGCCTTTTATGGAGGTATTAGTTACCCAAAATAACAGCAGTACAGATGTACTAAATACTCCTGTGCAGGTTATGCGGACAAACTATTACTTCTATCTGATATTGCTGTGCAGCTTATGGGTCTTGGTCTCATTCAGTTACAGTACACTGCTCTCTGTTGCTTTATATTTTCATAGTTGCTACTTTCCAATTCAAAAAGCAAGCTCTAATTTCCAGTCTTTCAGCACCTATGACATACAAGACAGTACTGTCTTTCTCTCTAGTTTTCCTTCTATTTTATCATGCAACAAACGCACACATCTATTCCACATTACTATAACACTACTATAACACTACTTGTACAGACATCCATGGTTCCAAAAATCTCTTCTGATAAATACTATATTAACCTTCTAGATTTTTTTCTCATTCTCTTTACTCATTCTTCTACCCCTCAGCCTCTATAACTATCCTACGCAATGTAAATACTATAAAAAAGCAATAATGCTTTCAAAAATTAAGGTTCGTCTACTAATCAATGTTTATGTACCATATGCTTACCTATACTATACATACTGTTTACTTCTTTGACTGCTTACACTGAAATGTCTACGGTTGTCACTGGGCTGAACTTGAAACTAGTCCATTAGGATCTGAGGTCTATCCTGTTAAATACATAAACAAATACTGCAGTTGAAGCAAACAATGCTATTTCGTCCTTCTGAATTTATAAGCCAAAAACATACCTAGGAAGGAGATTAGGAGATAACGGACAGCAACAGACCTTGTGTAACTGCAGGTCTGGAATACCAAGTGATGTTACAAATGGAGATCTAGCATTCTCCATAATTACATGTTCCTATACAATTTACTCTCATAATCAGGAACTGCAGAATATTTGAGTAAAAGAT
Organism: Protopterus annectens; assembly: GCF_019279795.1. NCBI lineage: Eukaryota > Metazoa > Chordata > Ceratodontiformes > Protopteridae > Protopterus > Protopterus annectens. Next base: position 1,196,815,910 of record NC_056747.1, on the reverse strand, counting down.
CAGCTACATGTCTATTTTAGAAAGTTCGTATACAACAAATTTCAAACGCGATAAACACGGTGATCGACATGTAAACTCTCTAGGTTCTGGTTTTGAATGCCTAGGTTTCCTTTTAGTTTTTGCAGGAGGCCAAGCCCCCCTGCACCCCCCCACATATTATATATACCAACTCCAAGGTCACACTACAGTGAGGGAAAGGATAAATTTCCTGATCCACACAGTACTGCGATCTCCATTCAGAAGGTAGACTTCATATTAGCGAATGTATACTCACATTCACCAATATAAATGCAACCACTTTCAGTTCAATATTACGAGATGCTGAAAACAAGCATTCACTGTAACGCTATACGAAGATGTGCAATTCCTGATTTTGATAGTAAGCCTTCCCGTACTATAGTGCTGTAGGAGGCACGCTAAAGTACTGGTTGTACTCGGGGGATAGAAAGAAAGATGACAACTTGAGCATATACATTGTACTTTTTTTTTTTTTTTTTACATGAAAAACAACAATTGTTTTGTTAGTTCCATCTGTAAGAGGAGGAGATGGAGGAATGGATTTGGGGGGGGGGGGCGGTGACAACAGAATTAAAAATCTGTCAGAATCTGCCTGAACCTTATAGCTGTTGACAAAATGCGGTACTACTGTAATACTGAGAACTACACAAAATGAAATGGTGAAGTCCAACTGTTCTCCACTACTGCACATTCAAGCAAACTATAATACATTTCAGCCCCAAACAACGCATTATAATACTGATATATGGTCAAGCAGGATGAATCCATTAAAGAAACAAAGCATTAATGTTTCAAAGAGAAATGATGCCCCTGAGCAAACCAAGCCAGTACAGTCCATAAAATGAACCTATGACTTATATTCTCATACTCTGTACCAACTGTATGCTTTGTTAAAAAAGAAGCAAAATTTCATTTTCAACCAAAAACACCCTCCCAAAATTTTCTAGAACAAATGGTGTGGCTCATAACAGGAAAGGAACTGGTGGTAGCAGTGGGAGAACTAAGCAATTCAAATAAAGGTCTCCTCTGATTGTGAAGAATGCCATAAATAAAGCAGCAATGCTGACTTATAAGGGCTAATGCAACATTAGGACTGCTTCCCTAAAGACAAAGGGCATTTCATTAATGACACATTTCAAAGAAGGGAATACATACAGTACACTTGTGAAAAAAAATTAGTAAAATTGAAAATACCTAAATTGATGGTAGCATCTGCATTGTCTAGGACGTTCATTAAGACTCATCCTTGATATGTGAATGGCTTCCATGAGGTGTGCCACCTGCATTTCCAATCTGTGAGCTCTTAACAGTAAAACAAATAGACCCTAACGTACTTCATCTTCCCTTTTCCAGTTATAGAATCTACTTTGATACATTCCTGCTCACTGATTACTCCAACTGTAAAGACAGAAACAGAATACCGAAGATACACAAGGATAAAACTAACCCCCCCATGAGGGCACTGATTGATGGGAGGTCGTCTATGACCTACCCTTGTTCAAAGTTAATCGATAACATCTTGTCTAAATATGTGAGAAAAATTTCGACAATATGTAAAGACTCATGGTCTTTTTTGTCTGACATTAACAACATACAATTTGACTTTGACTCTAACTTTTTGACAATAGATGTTATCGATTTATATACATCTATCCCACACACTGAGGCACTTGAATGGATTCAACTGCTGCTTAATGATTTAAATGCACCTCAGGTTGAGATAGATATAGTCACTGAACTTTTAGATATAGTGCTATCTTCTAACTTTTTCCTATTTGACCAGCAGTTTTACTTACAAAAGTGCGGAATAGCCATGGGCTCGCCCTGTGGGGCGAGTGTGGCTAATTTATTTGTAGCCTTTTGGGAAAAGCACTTTCTAATGGCCAATGAGAACCTTATGGGGTATGTTACGTACTACACGAGATTTTTGGATGACATATTCATCCTTTTTAGGGGTAGTGAAAATGATGCAAAAGCATTTGTAGACTCATTAAATGCTACTACAGAATGTCTAAAATTCACACATAAATTTTCAACAATTGAAATTGATTATCTAGATGTGAGATTGGCTAAGGATCTTAGTAGAAGTGTTTACTATTCTACGATCTTTAGAAAACCGACCTACTGCAACTCCTTCCTGCACTATTCTAGTTCCCATCCATCTAAACAAAAAAAGTCTATTGTTAAGGGACAACTAGTTCGTGCAGGAAGGATGTGCAGCACACTAGAAGACTTTAGACATGAATGTCAGTTTTTGAAGGACTTATTCACTAACCGTGGATACCCTTTGTCACTTGTTGATGGGCTTATCTATGAAGTTGATTCCAAACGGGTTGAAGGTATTTATAAACCTTTGCTTGACCAACATAACCCTGTGCCTCCGACTTCTGATAACGTAACTACTGGTCACGAGCTTCTTGTTACTAGTACACAACAGGGTAGAAATTTCTCTTTGAGTTTTATTACACAATATAATTTAAATTCATCGAGCATTTGGGCTATTATTTTAAAAAATTGGCCGTTAGTTATAAACTCTCCATCTTTAACTGACAAGCTAGGAGTCCGGCCCTTCGTTATTTATAGAAGAGGTAGTAATTTAAAAGAGTTGTTGCAACATACAGCAAGTTCTCATGTTTTCACTAGATTAAAGGGATCTTTTAAATGTGGTTTCTGTAACTGGTGTAAATTTATCAGAACAGGTAACTCATTTATAGTGAGGAAGAAAAAGTTTTTAATCCATCATAAGATCACCTGTGAATCAAAATCAGTTGTTTACATCGCCCTATGTAATTGTTGTCCATCATTTTACATAGGGAAGACTGATCGTAAACTTAAAGAGAGGATATATCAACACTTATATGCAATAAAAAAATCCTTGTTGGAAAATGCCTTAGCTAAACACGTGAATACCAATCCAGGTCATAATTTTAGCTTCATGGGCATAGACCAAGTTGTTTCAACGATTCGAGGTGGTCCATTTTCTCTAATTCTTGAAAACGTAGAACTGATATGGCAGTTAAAATTAGATGCATTCAGACCACCTGGTCTTAATGAAAACTGCAATATATCGGCTGTATTAAAATTAAAGAGCTACTTTAGGTGACTTATTTATTTTTGTGGGTTAATGAATTCAAATAGTTTTTTGAAGTTTTTGTATTTCTTAACACAGAGGACATATATATAATTTTTAAAAATATTGCAGTTTTATTAGCATTATTTAAATACTAATGTAAATATGTTCATGTATACATATATTAGTTATATACACTTCTAAATTAAGACTTGTAATATATATTTACATTTTTTCAGTAAGTTTTTTTTATATATTTTCTTATCATTTTGTTTATTGGGCAATGTAACGATTTGTTGGTTTGTATATTAACCTGTATAATGAGCTTTGCAGGAAATGCATTTATTTGTTCACTTCCTGTTTTTTATTATTTAAATGGGTGTTTTTTAGCTGTCCTAATTGTTTTTTTCTGATGAAGCTGTGACAGGAGTCACGGCGAAAACGCTTGTTTTATGTGATATTAAATTTATGCGTTAAGGAGAAGTTTCGTTCTTGGCTTATTTTTTGTTTATAAGTCTGCTTTCCGGATACAAGGTTGCCTGTTTTCTAAATTTTAACAGTTTGTTTCTTTGGTTACTAGTTCGTAAAGACAGAAACAAAGTCAGTCAGTGCAGAGGGCTAAACCTCTGAGCTGCCTGTGCTCTGAAACAAAGAGAAAAGCAGTAATGTTGCATCAAGGTTCACATAAAATCCTTGCTGTAACAAGCTTGCGAAGTAAGAACCATGCTGTTATGTGAGAACTAACCAACCATGCAATGCCATATACATATGGGGCACTAAACTGTACAGGAATACAACTACCAGCTTTAAACACTAATGTATCATGTGCTGCTACCAGACAGAAACACAGAGCATTAAAAAAAATCAGTCAACAGCTTGAAAATCTTACAATTATTTTTTACTGGTATCACATTATGACAGCTAAGACCCTAAACTGTATTAGAAACAATTACTGTCAGGTCTCTAATCAGAACCATTTGGTCTATATTCTTGAAAAGGGTTCAACAAATCTGAATTGTGAACTAATCTGTTTCTTGAACAAATAACATCTTTGTTACAAGAGGAAACCCAAACAAAGTTTCTATGTTTTATCAATTTGCTATGAGGTATTGTGCATTACTGCACATTGATCATTTCTGAATTAACTCAGAATTAAACATGTCAAACATTTTACACTAAATCAATTTTTAGTCAAAATAAACAACCACAACACAGTAACATACACATCAGTGTCTCAACAAATAAGCCCATAAGGGATAACACCACAAAAACCTAATATACTGTCCATAGGTGACTCCATTGTGAGACACAAGGATGTTCCCCTCCCCAGGCTGGATAGGAACAGGTTACAGTTAGCTGCCTGTCAGGTGCCAGGATCTGTCAAGTCACTTAAGCACTCAAGTCACTCATTCTCAAATAGCAATATGACTCAGTCATAGTCCATGTGAGGGTTCAGTCATAGTCCATGTGAGGGTGAATGACTTGAGACGTACCTCATTGGACTATATGGAGAGAGACATAACTAAACTCTCAGAGTGTCAGAGGCAGGTATAAGCCTAGCCTTAAGCACCATTTTACCTTCTCCAAGGATGATGCCACAATACAAACAGAAAATGATTGACTAACAATTGACTTGGCTTCTGGTATCAGTCCAAGGGTGAAGATCAGAGTGCATGTGATGTGTCTTTATAAGCATATCAAGGACTGAATGTGCACATATAAATACCAGGCACATGCTATTCCAAGTGCCATTCTGAGAGTGTAGCCAGGGAGTAAGTATGTATAATCGCAGTAGTTTGTATACAAGTCACTTAAGTTAAAGTCAGTAAACTTCTATCTTGATGTGTTTGCATATAATAAAGCTGCTTCAACAGAACCCACAGACTCTTTTATTGTGTCCAAAGTAGGAGAGCGACATGGTGTCAGAACCGGGATTCCAGAGAATGATATTCAAAGCCATGAGGTGCACAGATGACCGTGAAGGTAAACTAAGAGAAACAGGAATGAAAGAGAGCCAGAAAAGATTCAAATGTAATGAGAATTTGCACAAACTGCTTGTTTTATAAAAAAGATAAAACAGAGCATTATGAGGGCACGAGCAGCATTATTAAACAAGCGGGAGGCACAAAATGTTTATTAACTAAGGGAAATGTTTAAAATTAAGATATCTGACAAAACGATAATTAGAAAAGCAAAATGAGCATGTTTAAAGCAATAAAAACTAAAATGCCTCGCAAGTACGGTGTGCTCGGCCATACCATAACATAGTAAGACACCAGTGGCTAGCATTTACAGCCTATAAACACCTCCAAACCAAAAATAATAAAATAGTATTTAAGCACAAATGCAACAAAGTGCACTGATATCAATTTCAACCGGTTTCGGCTATCCAGCCTTCATCAGTGAAGAATGCTTTTTCACTGATGAAGGCTGGATAGCCGAAACCGGTCTGAATTGATATCAGTGCATTTTGTTGCATTTATACGTAAATAAATATTTATTTTATTATTTTTGGTTTGGAGGTGTTTATATGCTGCAAATGCTGGCCACTGGTGTCTTAAAATGTTTACAGCAAAACATACATGTTTAAGGCAAACGGCCATGTTTAGAGTAAAACGAGCACAAGAAAAGTACAACGGACATGAAAAGCGATTAAATGAGCAAAAATAATACAATAAGGGCAAAAAAGGCACGTTAAGCATTAATAAAGCAAGGTAATTGCATATTTTTTTGGCAAAGTGCTGTATTCTGGCATAACTACGACTTTGTATTGTGTCAAGGGGATACATAGAGTTATTTGAAGTATCTCAAAGTGTGTAAAAGTGTTTACAGTGTGTGCATGCATTTCGAAGAGTTTGTCTGCAAAGTGCAACTATTTCATGAAGTACAATCAAAGTATAGCCATTTCGAAAAGTTTCTTGTGCTGGGTGTGTCTAGTCACACAGCACCGCCATTACAGTGTGTTTCTTGCACGGTAAAGAATTAACTAGCAAGAAACCACCATTTTGGGGAAGCTTCAGTGTGCTCTGTACAGCTTATTCGCAAAGTGGAATTACTTCGAAATGTTATTGGCTGGGTGTGTCTATTCACACAGCACCGCCATTACAGTGTGTTTCTTGCACGGTAAAGAACTGACTAGCAAGAAACCTCCATTTTGGGGAAGCTTCAGTGTGCTCTGTATGGCTTATTCGCAAAGTGCAATTACTTCAAAATGTTATTGACTGAGCTTCTCTTGCCCAGTTCATTTACACTGATTGTGCAGTTATCTGATAGGTTTCTTATACTGATAAGAGGTGATTTCTTGCAATACAGTAATTTCAAGAGGATTACAGTGCCCGAGAGACTTTATTTCACAAAGCTCAGTTACACAGATGCTTATTGTGCTACTGGGCAAAGTTACAAATACTGGCATATATTTGTGGCACGTGTATATGTGTTTGTGCTTATTTGCAAAACCCTTTACTGGCATGTGTTAATATGGCAGACGGATTTTGAAAGCCCTTACCACTTGTATTTGATCAGAAAATTGCAGAGAATTGGAGAATATTTGAGCAAGAGTATGATATTTTTACACAAGCAGCTTATTCAGATAAAGATGCACGCACCAGGGCATTCATTTTGCTAACCCTAGCTGGACCAGAGGCCATAGAAAGAGAGCGTTCATTTATGTATGCACCAGCAGTATATGAGGGAGAAGGTGAAATTCATCATATTGTTGTACAGGCTGAATTAAGGGAAGACAAGTGTTTGAAGTGTAGGTTCAGAGAAGTGTGTAACCCCCAGACAAATATTACACTACAGATGCATTTATTTTATGCGAGAGATCAGAAACCAGGGGAAACATTTGCAGCTTATATAACTGACCTGAGAAACAAAGCCAAACTGTGTCGGTTTGGTGACTTAAAAGAGGAGTTAATAAAGGACAGGCTCATGTGTGGTATTAATAGTGCTGCTGTAAGAAAGACTTTGCTTCGTGACAGTGGTTTAACATTGAGTAAAGCCACGGAGATTTGTCAAATTCATGAAGTGACAGAAAAACACAAGTATGCTATCTGGTGTGGCAAGAGCATGGTTTCAGTAGACTCCAGAGCAAATGTAGATAGCATGCAATATGTGGAAAACAGAAGTAGGTCTAAGCACATGGCAGCCATAGCCCCTGCTGGTTCACCAGGGAATCCTCAGTTTTCCAGCAAGTTCTAAAACTAGTTCAGTTAAAGGAGCATGTTCCTCAGTGCAGTACAAGCATGAATTAGCAAAACCCAAAGTCTAACTTTATTGTTAACTGTCATAACTGTGGTGCCAGCCATGATTCCAAAAGGGAGAAATGCTTAGCATTTGGTCAGCAATGTCACAAGTGTAAAAAATGGAACCATTCTCAAAAACGTTTTGAAAATCAAGCAAACCTCACACAGTTGTAAAGAAAGATTGCATAAAGAAGCTAGTTTATCAAGTAGACTGCAATTCTGCTTTCTATGTAGATGGTGCATCAGTAATTAGTGAGGGAGTTGATGCAGTGAATTTATTGGCAAAGAGCGAAGTGTTTTGTAAAGCCCAGATCAATGGAATATCCACAGAGCTTAAAGTAGACACTGGTTCAAAGTGTAATGTTATATCAGTAGACACATTTGCTGAAGTGAGAACTAATGAGCAACTCAATGTGGCCAGTAATGCGAAACTTGTTGCTTATGGAGGTGAAGAAATTCAAACCGAAGGCTCAGTGATGCTTTCACGTTATTTGGCCAAAAACTGTTACAAATTGTTATTCTATGTAGTTCGAAGACCAGTACAGTCATTACTGGGTCTCAAAGACAGTTTGAGAATGAATCTGCTTTCTTTTACCAAAGAAGTTCATCACATAAGTGCATATCCTAGTTTCAATTTTCCTGAAGCCATTTTCTCAGAGTATGCTGATGCTTTTGATGGCAAGTTGGGCAAACTTCCAGTTGTGTATTCCATAAAGTTAGACCCAGAGGTCACTCCATTAGTCAGACCAGCAATAAGAGTTCTGATAGCTATGCAAGATAAAGTTAAGGCTCAGCTGGATAAGATAGTACAGCAAGGTGTAATTTGTCCAGTTACAGAACCAACTGAATGGGTGTCGTTTATGGTAGCAGCTCACAAAAAAGGCTCAGACGAAATCAGAATATATAATGACCCAATAGATCTGAACAAAGCATTGAAGAGACCACATCATCCAATGTGTACAGTCGTGGAGGTTGCAGCTCTGATTCCGAATGCCACTGTTTTTCTGTCTTGGATGCAAAAAGTTCATTTTGGCAAGTGATGCTTGATCGCAAATCCTCATTACTAACCACTTTTGGTATCCCGTTTGGCAGATACAGATTCCTAAGGAAGCCATTTGGAATAAATTCTGCAAGTGAAGTCTTCCAGCGTGCAATGGAGCAATTTTTTGGGGGGTTATCCTTGTGCTATAATAGTAGTAGATTTATTGGTTGGAGGCAATGGTAAAGCAGAGCATGACAGAAACCTAAAGAGAGTTCTAGACAGAGCACATGAAATAAACTTGAAGTTCAATCCTCTGAAGTGCAAATTCAGACTACCAGACGTTACATATGTAGGTCATTTATCACTACTGGCTTGAGACCATGCCCGACCAAGCAAGCAGCTATTCTTGAGATGTCAGCACCAGATAATTTTCAAGCTCTACAGCGTTTCCTATGCATGGTCAACTATTTAGGCAAGTTTATAACAGATTTCAGTGAGTTGACTGTACCTTTATGAGAGCTGACATGCAAAAATATTGCATGGTCATAGTTAGAAAAGTACCAGAAGGCATTTGAAGACTAAGCAGAAAGCTGCCACCCCACCTACGTTACGATACCATGATGTGAACAAACCAGTCACTCTTTCCTGTGATGCTTCAAAATTTGGCCTTGGTGCAGTTATACATCTAGATGCATAGGCTACGGGTCTGCCCACTTGAACACTTACCCAAACTGAAATGCACGACACTCAACTTGAGAAAGAACTTTTGGCAATAGTATCTGCATGCTCCAAGTTTCACGACTATTTATGGTAGAGCTATTCAGAGTGAAACTGACCGCCAACCTCTAGTTACTATTCTAAAGAAGCCTATGCATTCAGCTCCAGTGAGATTACAAAGAATGATGCTCAAACTACAAAAGTACAACTTCAAAATGGTCTATACGAAAGGCAAACTACTCTATCTGGCTGATACCTTCATCCAGATCGTCAGAAATATGACAGAACAGCTTGACACAGGGAATTTGAACTCTGACGTGATGGCAGTGCATAATTTTTCTACCACTAGACTTGATGAGTTGAGAGATCACAAAGACTGACCCAATTTTGCAAAAGCTCAATCACTACAATAACACTGAATGGCCGTCAAAGCAATCTGGTGCATCACCTGAAGTGCAAACCTATTTTCCTTACAGAGATGAAATGTTGATGGCAGATAGGATTATTTTTAAAAGTCCTAAAGTTGTTCCTGCTTCCTTACAACAAGAATATATCCAGATTTTGCATCATGGTCACCCAGGTTCCGCATACACTAAGAGAAAAGTGAGAGAACTAGTATTCTGGCCTTCATTACTGAAAGACATTGATAAAGTACTTTCTTCTTCTTCAGTATGCAATAGTAGACTGCTTCTGCAGAGAGAACCACTTCAGCTAAGTCAAGTTCCTGAACTATCTTGGTCAACAGTAGCCATTGATATCTTCAAGTGGGACAATCAACACTACTTAGTATTGGTAGACTCTTTTATTCAATTTGGTTTGAGATTGACTTACTACCTAACCCAACATCCACTACTGTTATCACAAAGTTGAAACGTCATTTCGCAGTCCATGGTAGTCCACACAAATTCTGATAATGGTACTCAATTTACTAGTCAGTTGTTTCAGAAATTTGCAAGAGAAATCAGACTTTGTACATGTTACTAGCAGTCCTGAATATCCAGATAAATGGGTTAGCTGAACATGCAGTACAGAGTGCAAATCAATTACTTGAAATGTCAAAGCGTGACAATACTAATGTCTTTTTTTAATTTACTTAATATCAGAAACATACCCCAGGACGATATATGTGGCTCACCTGCTCAAAGACTTACACCCAGGCAAATCAGAACAATGCTATTAGTTCCAGTTTATTAAGGCCTAAAGCTAAGAACAACAAAACCATCAAGGCTCAATTATTCAAGAAGCTTCTATCCAGAAGTCCAGTTATGATAAATCAAGCAAATTTCTTCGTCCGTTGAGGGAAGGAGACACCGTGAGGATACAAACGGCGAAAGGTTTCAACCGGACTGGTCAAGTTACAAGCATAAGTGCCAAGCAGAGATTAGTCTAACTGGATATATTTCCATTTTCAGTAGAGGCCCGGGAGAAAAGCTCCACATACCTTGTAGGATCTGAGAAGCTGGAGTACAGGAGAAATTGCAGGCATCTTCTTCCTCTATCAGAATCAGCATTGCAGCATTGTTCCTGTGATACAGACTCGGTCTCAGAGCGAACTAGACATTGTTCCCGTCCTAGAGTGTTTCAACCTCTACTTACATTCCTGAAGATATTCCAAATACTTCTAAGGATGAACATTTTGTAGGGACAGCTCCAGTTGCTAAACCCAATTCCCAGTTTTATGTCACATGATATGGTTGAATATCCAAGCCCCAGTGTGAAATATGCAGCAACATGGACATAACTGTATCTATTTACCTAGATCTGTATAATTGCATGACAAAGAACTACCTGCATGCCAAACAGACTCATAACGTTGCATGATCGAGTTCTCAAAGAGGGAGGATGCAGATCAGAGTTTATGTGCTGCGTCTTTAAGATGCATATCAAGGACTGGATTGAACACGCACATAAATACCAGACACGTGTTATTCCCAGAGCCATTTTGAGAGTGCAGAGAGTAAGCATGTATGATTGCAGTAATTAATTTGTATACAAGTTACTTAAGTTAAAGTCAGTAAACTTCTACCATGATGTGTTTGTATAAAATAAAGCTGCTTGAAAAGAACCCATGAAGACTCTTCTATTGTGTGCAAAGTAGGAGAGTGACAAAGGGGATCTAATATTTGTCAGCCTGGGAAGACATGGTCGACAAGCCACACTGCTGCTTTGCCAGAGATGGACTGCATCTGTCTCCTCTAGGCTTTTGGATACTGGCAAGGGCATTAGCCATCCCTATTGTGCCTTTTTTAGTCAGTGTCAGAATAACCAACCTCCTAACATAACAAAACCCTCTCTAGATAAACTCAAGGTACTGCTACTTACTTTTAGGAGTCTAAACATAAAACTGCACACCCTGAAAGCACTTCTCACTTTGGAAGATGCCGATGTCTGTGCATAGAGACATGGTTCAAAGGTGCAGAAAGCACCCCAGCCATGCAGGGCTACAATGCCTTCTATACGTTCAGACCACAAACTGATCAAGACTGGACAAACAGTATGACTCTCGAGCTACTCCATGTCCAATTAACTACAGGTAAAGCTCCCTACAATATCATAGCTAGCTACAGGTCCCTCACCATGAAACAAGAAAAGCATACTGCATACCTGGACTTACTGGTATCACTTGCCATACAGAAGAGCGATTTTTGAGATTTGTGTTTTGGTCTTCTTTTTTTTCTTCAGGTTTTCAGCACTCAGCATTTTGGTTCATAGGTGTGTACTAGGCTAATGGCCCTGGAGCCTTTAACAAGCCTAGCCCATAGGATTACCCTGGCACTGTGCCACCTGACCATAGTTCCCAGTGCCTCTGTCAAGTAGAGCCACTGGAGTGGTCCCCAGGGTGAATTTTCTATTTCCCATCCACTTATCAAGATTTCTCAAAGTGGGCCAGTGAGGTGCTCTGTTTGACATGTATGGGAAGTCTATTCCATAGCATGGGCAGTCTCTGGGTTATGAACCTGTCCCTCCAGCATGTTCTGTTGATTGTGGCAAGGAGGCGGAGGTCTCTGGAGTGTGTGGTGCAGAGGGATTGGGATTTCCTTAGATGTAGCATTTCTAACAGAGCTGGGTTAGACATGGCTTTGTAAGTCAGGCAGAGATCGCCTCTAAGTAGGTGATATGAGACAGAGAATAGTTGGAGTTTTTTGAGTCTGTCCATACAGGACAAGTGTTTAAGGCCTAGGGTCCTCTTTGTGAGGTACTTTTGCGGCCTCCCCAGTTGTTGCAGGTGTACAGCGAGGTACATGCCAAATGGGGCATGGTACTCAATGATTGGCCTAATGAGGGAAGAGTAGAGGGAGACTATGATCTCTTTCTTCCTGGATGCAAAACCCTTAGTAATGAAATGTGCCACATAGAAGGGCTTTCTGACCAGAGCAGCAATGTGGTGGTCAAAATAGAGGTTGCTATCAACCTATGTTCCCAGATCTCTTAGAACACCTTCTGTGTTCACTGGACTACCATCGATTTGGTAAATCAAGGGAACCAGGTTTTTCTCAAAGGGGTTGATGACACATTTTTTTGCATTGAGCTTATGGCCATGGTTCTGACATCAGTCGTTGGTCTCAGTGAGGCATTTCTGTAGGATGTCAACATCACTTGGGGAGTTAATAGCTCCCAACTTGCATCATCTGCGAACTTTGTCAGCCAGAGTTCCTTTGTGTTGGCCTGGACTTCAGAGAAGTAGTTACCAAACAGGAGAGGACCCAGGACCGAACCCTGTGGGACTCCACTCATGACTGGTTGGCAGTGTGACTTGGAGTCGGCTACTTTCACGCTGTGGATTCCATCTGTGAGCCAGTTTGCAACCCACCTAGTGATACACGGGTTGATGCCTAGCTTAGTGAGTTTTTCTATGATTCCTGAGTGGGGAATGGTATTAAAGGCCTTGGCCAGATCAAGGTAGGCTGGATGAACCACCTTGCCTTCATCCACAGCTCTGGTGACTGACTCAAAGAAGTTGACCAAGTTGAGTGCCAACATTTCAATAGGGAGCCTGAACATACTAGCAGCATGATTAAGATATATTCTGTGTGTGTTAACATGAAAACCTGTATGCATACGTTTGTTGCAAACCAAATGGCAAAGACTGTCCAGTAACATAACGTTTGTTGCAAACCAAATGGCAAAGACTGTCCAGTAACATAACTGGTCGACAAATACATTAAAAAAATTATGTAAGTTATCACATAAAGGTCTACAAAACAATTCTGCATGAATAAGAACCACTTTTCCTTTGCACGTGATGACAGTTGAGTAAAGATGCATTCTAGGCCATTACTGTACTCTGAACTCTAAGCAGACATTCGAAACACACACGATGGAAGTGGAGTATAATACAAAATATCTAACTGTGGTATCACACACCTCTGAAAAAATGGATATGCTTCCTGTACATGAAAGGTCATATTCTCAGTCTCCTTTCCAGAATTCATGATGAAACATTCAGGCAGTAACCATAACATGTTCAACTATAAAAAGCACCAATGACTACAAGTCTACTATTTAGAATTCCAGTTTCTCTAGTTGCTCCAGTTTATGGCATTTTACCTACAGTACATGGCTAATGAGAAAATATACATTTTGGTTACATATACAGGAGTTTTACTTCCAATGCAAAAACAACTCTGTAAAGAGGTTTTCTAGATTATTACTAGATGGAACGGAATTCTACACATCCACAATACAAACCAAGTAGAATGCAAAATCAGACTGTGGAAGTGAACACCTCTGAAAGGATGCATACTGCAGCCTATATATGAAAGGACATAATGAAATCTATAAAGGAGGACTGAACTATGACATGTTATAGCAGTAATGACAACATACTCTCAGGCAAGCTACCTTTGGGTTTCAGCCAAGCACTATGTTGAACTTGACCTTACTACTTCAGTGGCTCCTATCTACTACATGCTATTTATTGCACATAGCAAATGAAAATGCACTAAGGAAATAAACAATTTTTATGCATTAATATCTGTTAACTAGGGTAAAATGCTGATATACACAGATGTTTTTCATACTCATGGCAGCACTGTCTGGTTTAAATGACATGCTAACAGTCAGGCAGTTAGCAAATGGATGAAGGACTCAAACCCTGGATTACAAAAAGCAGCCTGTTAACATCAGACAGCCTTAATCCACTGTGTTAAATACGGTTTTTCCCTTTAATGTAATAAGACAGTATGGTAGACATTATTGTACTCTGTGTACACAGCAGATGCTCAGTACGACATTCGCAATAGAAATAGTGCAATGCAAAATGTCGAACTGCTACAGTGAACACCTCTGGAACAATGGGTATGCTATGCATGTATCTCAGACCACTTTCTGATTTCATTATGAAACTTTTAGGCAGTAACCACAGCATACTCCACTTCAAAAAAACATCTAAGATTGCTCTTCTTCCTTTAGGGATTTCATCGTAGTTCTGTACTGAATTTGACCAAAATGCTTCAGTTGCTTTAAACTATAGCATTTTGAATATGGCATGTAGAAAATGAAAAATGAAAAAAAAATCTGGCAAAATATATATGATTTTTACTTCTAATGTAAAGACAATTCAGTAAAGAAGTATTATTCTAGGTTTTATTTTACTCTGCATACTGAGCATAATACAAATTACCTGACTGCAGTAGTGAACTCCTCTGAACCACAGGATATGAAGCCTATATGTAAAAGGCTGCATCTCAGCCACTCTCTCAACTTCTTTAACTGCTAGGCTAATTACATCATATTGAACCACAAAAACAGCACCCAAAATTGCCTTTAGGAGTTTCAATGTAGTACTACGCTGAATTTGACTAAACTGATAATGTTACTTCAATATATGGCATATTACAGCATATGGCAAATGAAAAAAATAACCTTCTTGTAAAATACAGTTTTTCAATACTTCTAATGTAATGCCAACTCAGTAAAAACTCATTTTAGGTCTTTACTGAATTCAATAAAATGAGCAGAAGTTCAATAAAACACTTCAGTGGGACTGTATAATGAATGGTCAACATCTTAAAGGAGCAACAAAATGGGAAGGGGGGTGTTGATCACTCATTACATCAATGGCACAAAACACTAACAATACATAAGAAAAAAAAAAAAAAAAAAAAATCAAATTTCCTTTTCCAATGCACTACAAATGACCAGACCACATTCTGCTCAAATTGTTCATAGGTTCATACTAGGCTATCTGCCCAAGGGCATTTATAAGCCTAGCCCATAGTTATGTGGCTTTCGCCACCCCTTTAGTTTGAATAAAAACTATGCCTATCATTTTTCTGTGCCTCTGTCAAGCAGTGACACTGAAGTAATCCCTGGGGTATATCTGCGATCTCCCATCCATTGGTCAAGATTCCTCTTCAACAAGGCCAGCGAGGTGCTCTGCCTCACATGTACCGGGATTTTGTTCCACAGCATAGGGAGTCTCTGGGTGATGAATCTGTCCCTCCAGCACGTTCTATTTATAACCGTGTCAAGGTATAAGTCTCCCGCCCTTGTGGTTCTGAGGGATCTAGATTTTTTGAGGTGAAGCATATTCATCAAATCTGGGTTTGACATGGCCTTATATGTCAGGCACAGGTCACCTCTGAGCAAGCGGTATGAGACTGAATAGAGCTGGAGATCTTTCAGTCGGGCAGCATAAGACATATTTGTGAGACCCTTTATCCTTTTGGTGAGGAACTTTTGGGGCCTTTCAAGCTGCAGCAGGTGTCTGGTCAGATACATTCGAACGGGCATTGTACTCAATCATAGGTCTAATGAGTGATGAGTACAGGGGGACGATGACCTCCCTTGATCTAGATGTGAATCCCTTCATGATCAGGTGGGCGATATAGAAGGTTTTCCTAACTACTTTAGCAACATGAGTGTCAAGCGAAGGCTACTGTCAACTTGGGTCCCCAGATCCCTGATGACTTTTTCTGTGCTCAGTGGATTGCCACCTATATGGTAGCTAGGGGTAACATTGTTTTTCCCAAAGGGTATGACTATGCATTTTTTGGCGTTTAACTTCAGGCCATGGCTCTGGCACCAGTTATCCATTTCTGTGAGGCCCTTCTGGAGGATATCTGTGTCAGATGTGTTTTCGACTATGGCGCCCAGTTTGCAGTCATCTGCAAACTTTGTCAGCCATAACCCTCCTGTGTTTGCTTGTACTTCAGAAAAGTAGATGCCGAACAAGAGTGGACCCAGGACTGAGCCCTGTGGGACACCACTTGTGACAGGCTTTGAGTCTGACATGGCTCCAGCAACTCTGACCCTGTGGGTTCTGTCACTTAGCCAGTTTGCAACCCATCTTGTGATGTATGGGTTTACATTCAAGCTGATGAGTTTTTCGATGATACCTGAGTGGGGTATTGTGTGAAGGCCTTTGCCAGGTCGAGGTAGGCTGTATGGACTGCCTTTCCCTCATCAATGGCCTTGGTGACTGTCTCGAAAAAGTCAACCAAGTTTAAGAGGCAGGATCTGCCTTTGACAAAGCCAAACTGGGTTGGATCCAAAGTCTGCAAGTTCCCTATGTCTTTATTTATGAGTTCCATTATGATCCTCTCCATGGCTTTGCAGATAAGGCTTGTCAAGCTAATGGGGCGGTAATTTCCAGGGTCTGTGGAGGCACCGCCCTTATGAAGTGGGACCACAGTCGCCGTGCGCCACTCCTTGGGCGTATCCTGAGGTGAGGCTAAGATTAAACAGCTGTCCTAACTGTGGGTTTAATTCCTCGTTGAGTTCATGAAGCACACAGCCGGGGACACCATCCGTCCCATGGATGCTGTGTTTTTGCCTTAGTGAGGGCAGTTCTCACCTGGGCGTTGGAGCTGTTTGGGGGGATACAATCCTCTGGAATAGATATCTCTCCTTTTGTGTGGGAGGTGGGGGAGAAGTTTGCTCTGAACCTGTCAGCCAGTATGTTAGCAATGTGTGTAGGTTCAGTAATTTTCACATAATTTTGAACTAATTCTGAGCATATCTGGGAGTTTCCTCCTAGGTTTCTAACATAGCTAAAGAAGGCCTTATGATTGTCTTTAGAGTCCTTGGCGATTTTTCTCTCAAAATTTGCCTTGGATGATTTTATGAGAGCTCTTAGTTTTTACTTATAATGATCAAAGGTGTCTTACCTTTCAAGGATTTTGCTCTATCTTGTAGTAGCTTCCTCCTTTTGTTGTAGAGCTTGTTTATGGCTGGGGTCCACCAGACTGGATGCTTGCCTTTGGTACAGAGAGTCTTAGTTTTGTTTGGGATTGCCTGATCCATGCAGTCCTGTAGGTGCTGGTAGAAGGCATTTGTAAGTGATTCAGTGGTTTGAGTAATGTTTACCACTGGCTCAGGGGCCTTAAAGGAGACCACACTAGTTTTTAGAAGTGTGAAATCGGCTTTTGAGAAGTTTTTCACTGTGGTCTTTTTGTTTCAGGTGGGGCGGGATGAGGACCTCCAGCGAGATTAGTTTATGATCTGATCTCACCAGTGAGGGGTATACTTCCGGTGTTGAACATTTTGATCCCATGTTCGTGATGATGAGATCAAGTATGTTTTCTCCTCTTGTGGGGATGGTGACTAGTTGTTCCATGGCATTTGAGTTTATGAACTCCAGGAATCTTTGGGTTAGAGTGTTCGGGCTTGAGTAGTGTTCCCAGTCTATATTAGGGTAGTTGAAGTCACCTAGTATGATGGTGTTTGGAGATACATTTATCCTCCAATGTTTTCAGGAAGGCCATGTGAGGTTCCTGAGTTTGAGAGGGTGGCCTGTAACATGCTACAAATTGCAGAGCAGTCTTGCCTATGGTTAATTGCACCTGGATGGTCTCCGATGCATCGTGCGTTGCCACCAACCTTGAGGTGTGGGTGTCCTTTATGAATATGGACCCCCTCCTTTCTTGGTGTTGTCCGGATTTTGGGGCGGGCATGATATGAGGTGAAACCTGTTAGTGCTGGGGTGCTCTCAGGAGCCTTGAACCAGGTTTCTGTCACAGCACAGACATCGATGTTCTCCATATTGAGAAGGGCCTCGAGTGCGTGCATCTTGAGATTGAGACTTCTGGCATTGAGCAGCATTACCCTTAGTTTTTCCTTTTGGTGTTCTAGGGTGGTAGGTTTAGAATTTGAGCCTTGCCTAAAAAAGGCACTATGGGGGTGGCAAGAGCCTTTGCCAATATCCGGAAGCCCAGGGGTGACAGGTGCAAGCCGTCCCTTGCGAAGCAGCGTGGCTTGTCCAGCATGTCATCCCATGCAGACAGACATTGGATCCCCTTTGACTGACACCAGAATTTAAGCCAATTATTAAAGCTGATCATCTTATCACTGTATTCTGGCATCATTCTAGGTGAAGATAGGATACTGCTCAAGGTCAGGGTCATACCTGCCTGGGCTACATAATCAGAGAGCTCCTCGATGTCCCTTTTCATGTAGTCCAAGGAGGTACGTCTCAGGTCGTTGACACCAGCGTGGACAATGACTGAGTCGTACTTGTACCTGCTGTTGAGAGACCTGAGTGCTTGCGTTATGTGGCGGATTCTAGCGTCCGACAGGCAGCTTACTGTGACCTTCTCCTTACTCAGTCTGGTGAGCGGGACGTCAGTGTGTCTGACTATGGAATCACCAATGACAAGTGTGTCTGGCATTTTGTTTGGCCTTAAGGGCTGTGACTGTTTGACACTCTGACTGTGTGGTCTATGTGTTGCATGTGTTGGGTCGTGAGGTGGTAGTTGTTTGGGTGTCTGCTTTGGTGGCCTCTGCTGTTTTGGTAAATTTTGAACAGAGCCTCCGAGTATGTCTTTGTGTGAGTATGTGTATGATTTGAAGTTGTGATGGTACCATGTGTGACTGGGTATGTATTGTGTGCGGTTACCTTCTCCTCCTGTCTGGTCTTGCCAGTCCTATGTTGAGAGAGCTCAGCCTCCAGTTTGGCGTATAGTTGCATCTCCGAGTGTGGATCTATGTGTTGCCCCTGTGTTGGGTCAGAAGGGGATTGGG